>NW_028274817.1:106593215-106938990 GCF_037043125.1 Eumetopias jubatus
AGAAGGGCAGGAGGCACCTGCACACCTGATGACACTAGGGAGCCACCACCGCCATCTTGGACAGCCCACTCCTGGATTTATGTCATGTGAGAAAAAATTAAAGTTTCTTAGTGAATTAAATGTTTATTCTGGTTAAGCTACTGTTACTTTTGGTTTCCATTTCCCCAAGCTCAGTACAATTCCTATCTTATGGATTGAACTATGTCCCTAAAAAGATATACTGAAGTCCTATTTGGAAATAGGATCTTGGCAGAGAAAACCAAATGAAGGTGAGGTCATACTGGATTACCGTAGGCCCCAATCCAATATGACTGGTATTGTTATAGGAAGGAGAAGAGAGACAGAGCTACAGAGGGACAAGATGGCCACGTGACTATGTAAGCAGAGACTGCAGTGATGTGCTTATAGGCCAACGAACGCCAAAGATTACTAAAAGCTAGAGGAGGCAAGGCATGATTCTTCCCTACAGTCTTCAGGAGGAGAAAGCCCTGCTGTCCCCTGGACTTCTGACATCTACTTAGCTTCCAGAACTGTCAAACAATACCTTTCTCTTGTTTTAGGCCACCTAGCTTGTGGTACTTTGTTAGAGCGGACTTAGGAAACTAACACACTATTAATGGAGTCTTATAAATAGATCTAAAAAAAAACCACATGGATCTCAGAAAACCTGGTAAAGGGTGCCTAGATGGCTCAGTTAGTTGAACAACTGCCTTCAGCTCAGGTCATGATTCTGGAGTGCCGGGATCGAGTTCCGCATCGGGATCCCTGTTTAGCAGGGAGTCTGCTTCTCCTTCTGACCCTTCCCCCTCTCATGCTCTCTCTCTCAAATAAATAAATAAAATCTTAAAAAAAAAAAGAAAACCTAGTAAGGCATGGCTTAGCAGTTGCATGTGCGAAAACATTACATATCTTAGCAGATGGAAGGTTCAAAATGAGTCAACACTGTGAATATGGATACTAGGAAAGTTAATGCAACCCTAAATAGACTTCATAGAAATTTACTACCTAGAAAAGTTAGCAGCGGTAGGTTTATTCTGCTCCAGAGTAGTGCTAACAAGAGCACTTGAAGGGCTGCATGCTGTTTCAGGCTCCTCACCTTACTGGGACACAAACTCTAGACTAGGATGATTATTCTAAAAGCAGAGCACTAGAGAAATGTTTGAAGACCTAGGAAAATTGGGCCAAGGAGGAGAAGGCTCAGGAAGATAGCCACCCTTAAGTATCTAAAAAGTTCTCAAAGCAGGCAGAGCTGGTGCTGATCCAGTGCTTACTGAACACAGGAACAGAGGAAGGGATCAGCCTGGCTTTGTGCAGTAGCATTCAGCCGAACTAGGACCAACAAATGAGCCACGCAACACATATTTAGGCCAAATGTAAGCTCTGCCTAGCTAATGAAAATAAAATAAACCTTAAAGTATATTGAAAGAAGCAACCTAAATGTCCATGGATGGATGAATGGACAAACAGATTGTGGTGTATCTATTCAATAGACTATTACTTGGTCATAAAAAAGAATGAAGTACTTAAACAGGTTATAACATGGATGAACCTCAGAAATATGCTAGGTCAAAGAAACCAGACACAAAAGGTCATATATTATATGATTCCTTGTATATGAAATATCCAGAATAGGTAAATCCATAGAGACATAAAGCAGATCAGTGGTTCCCAGGGACTGGGAGAAGAGGAAGAATGGGGTACAACTGCTTAAAGAGTACAGGGTTTTCTTCTGTGGTATTGAAAACATTTTGGAACTAGACAGAAGTGGTGGTCTTACAACATTTGTGAATGTACTAAGTGCCACTTCATTATTCACTTTAAAATGGTTGATTTTATTATGTGAATTTCACGTTGATAAAAAAAATGAAAAAAATCTATTGAAAAAGAAAGCTAGCATCTGCTTCATGGTTAAAAAAAGCTGTCTGTAGAATTTAACGAACTCTGCCTCAACAAACAGGCACATCAAAATCACAATGGACAAGTCCAAAAGACCCTTCATGGTAAAAATCCACTGTCTCCTAGATGGTAACCAGTGACTAGGTACAGATGTTTAAGACTTTCTATCACAGTTCTAAGGTTCTCTTCTTGCATGACTCATAATTATTGCCCTAAGAGATCACAGTTATTTTCATGCTTTCATCTTATGCAGAAACAAGACACTGTCTCAGGTAGCCTGGCAATATTCTCACTGTCCCTAACCTACTTATCAAATCAATACTTTGTTCAGCTGCAACCATTTTGAAACTGTAACATACAATGACCACAAGTTCAATACTACCCCTTCTTCTCCTTTGAAGGCTGAAGTCCTGTATGGTACACACATTCCATTATAAAGGATTTTCACAATTTTACAACTGAGGATAATGTGAGAAAGACTAAGGGTATCTCAAAGTAGAACTAGAAGTCATTCTACTACTTTCCTTAAAAGTGGCCTTCAAGAAATTTAGCTGAATAAACAACTGAATGAAGGGATCCATCATAGCGCTCTACTCCAGGGGCTGTGAAACCTCCTCAGTGATTTCTGCCACAGCCCAAGGAGTCACATGTAGATGCTTTCTCACCTCCGTATCAAGAACAGAAATGATAGTGAGAAAAAGTTTAATTTAGTTTGAAATCTTAGTTTTATAGTGCAAACTAAACAAAACAAACTAACCCTTTAGTTTTGGTGAATTACATAATACAGAATCCCCTGTCGGTTCACCTCACAGCCAGACAGATTTTGGTCACCATAAGAAGTCAAAACCACATCCTTGAAATAAAGAGATAATAAAATATTTATTCTCTAACTTGGGAAAGTCCTGTGTCTACCTACAGTGTGAAAAAGGGTTCTATTTATTTAGGAACTCATGCATATATTGAAGCTTGAATTCCTGAATTTATGTGCACTTCCCATGTAACAGAGAACAATCAGAGAATATATTTTTAATAATCAGCAATTTGAATACTGTTAAATTCCCATGAACATAAAAAAAACTTTACTGATTTTTTTTTTCTAAAGGTATCTAAGAAGAGAGACACATCTAAAACCCTGGGAATAAAACTGTCCCAGCTTTCTTATGACTCTGGCAACATAAGTCAGAAGAAGAGCCAGCTTTTATACCCCAAGTCAATCCTGGAAAGTACTCAAGCCAAATGCAACCCAGGCCTAAATGAGAGATTTATTACACAGGGATGAGACTGGCATGGTAAGAGGCAAGTGCTTTACCATCAAACTTGAACAAAGTATTTAAAGCCCCCACTAGGCAAGCACTGGGAAAGTCTGGTGCTTCTGTCCAAACAGATAATTGCAAATGCCTATTTTTGCCCACAGATATCAATTTTATATAATCTACATAATATGAAACTATCTTTATAAATAAGAAAATGTCCTGTTTGTTGGTGTGCCCCCAGCTCCACAGTGCCTAGGATGTAGTAGGTGTTCAATAAATAATTATCAAATGAAAGTAATGTATGATTGAGGCACAGCACCCTACAACTTAAGGGTCAGGTAAGCATAATCCTGAAAAACAGACAACACTTGAGAAAACCCTATAGTAATTACAATGATCCTATCCATTCTACCACTGATTCTGGAGCTTCTTTGGAACGGTCTCTGGAAAGATGCAGCTTTTTCCTCTTACTAGGAAAGCCCAGGAACCTCATATGCAGAATCATGGAATGCCCAACTCATCACTATCAACTCCAAGCGGACTGCAGAAGAGTGGGCTCAGACCCACTATCAAGGTCCCTGTGAGGAACAGCTACAGGCAGTATCACCAACCAGGATGCTCTGAACCTCCAGTTATCCCAAAGGGTCATGTTCTGAGCAGCAATACGACCCAAGCAGTATGACCCTACAGTATGAAAGCTCCTCCCTGTCAAGAGTAGCTGATAACCTTGGTAAATACCTGCCAAAATGTCACCATTTTGAGGACAAGGATACGAAGGGGAAAAAGTACTTCAAAATGCCTGTGTTGGCTCACTCATTTAAAAAAAAAAGATACTAAATGATAAATAATGACCTGATGTATTAAACCACTATCAATAACATCATCAACATTTACTGGAGGGCTACCAATCTACTAGCTATCCACTCTCCTTTTATTTTCTCTCACCAACAATGGAATCATCATAAAACTCACTGACTTTCTAAGAAGTAATTCAATTTTCACTGAACTTAACTTGATGAGCTAGATGTTTAAGAAGTCTCAAAGGCAGCATTGGTTCATGAAGCCAGGTGATTCTCCTAGAGTCTACAAGTGGAGTGATGAGTCACCCTAAATATATATACTTTTGTTCTCTTCCTACACCTGCTAATCCAAGTGTTGGGATGAGACCAACATAGTACAACACCTAATTCTCACTATGAGTTTCATGTTTTTGTTAAAAAAAAGTATATACTTTACTAATTATCAAAGATATACAAAATAAGGCAAGGAACACTTTATCCTTACTAAATTAGTTAAAAATAATGATAATGTCCAAATGCTGCAAAGACGGTGGTAAACTGGTATATGCATTAAGTACCGGCTACAGTTTAAGTCGGGATAACCCATTAAGAAAGCAATGTGGCAATATGAATCAGACCATGTTGTATTTAGGAATTTTGATATGTATTGTCAACAAGAATTTATCCTTAAGAAATATTTCAAATAACAAAAAATAATGTAAGCAGGAGAATATTCATTACAATTTTCTAATCAAGAGACAGTAAAAGTAGTCTAAAATGTCCAACAAGAGAAAACGGTTAAATTTGGTTTTGGTACTGAAAATGATGTTGCAACATAGACAGATGCTTGACAAAAGATAAACATGATACAGAAGCATATTTTCATCATGACTGAAACCATGTAAAAAATATATATGGCGGGGCGCCTGGGTGACTCAGTCGGTTAAGCGTCTGCCTTTGGCTCGGGTCATGATCCGGGGGTCCTGGGATCAAGTCCTGCACATGGCTCCCTGCTCAGCGGGGAGTCGGCTTCACCCTCTCCCTCTGCCCCTCCCCCATGCTTGTGCTCTCAGTGGCTCTCTCTCTCTCAAATAAATAATAAATAAATAAAATCTTTAAAAAAATACATATAGCTATGCAAAAGAACAAGGGAATATACGATGGTAGTAGCCATTTGTAGTTCCTGACTCCTCGCTAATATTTGTGAAATGATCTATTATCTTAAAATAAGAAGCCATTAGAACTTTAAACTATTTTCCTAAAACTAGCCTGTGTATCAACCCTTTTCAGTGAAAAGACCTGAAGTCAAGACACGATTACAGAACCCTGCCTCTGCATTAAAAAAAAAAAAAAGTAAATAACAGGTTCCTTATTCCTACCTTCTTCCCACCAAAATCTTTATAAATCCTCGGGCCAGACAAATTTGGAAAGCAAGGCACATTACAGGCCTGTATTGGGGAGGTTGATTGCATATTATCATTTTAGAGGTTCTCAGACAATCTGCAATAAGCTTGTTTAACTCTGGCTAGCCCAGAGTTTGCTAGGTGTACCTGATCACAAAACCCTCTTTGCAAGGAAGACCTTCAAACATTTCTCTCCCCAGAGTTTGGGGAATGCTACTTGGGTTGATGATGCCCCAAGGGTACAACAGAAGGAAAGCATTTTAATTACCAGGAAGGTGTTTCCAGACAGTGTGCTCCCTAGTTGGAAGTCACTAATGATAGTTGGCCTCCTCCCTCAGGTGTATGTGCTAAGGTAGAGAAAAAGTGGATATGCTGTCCCTTATAAACCATGGAATCCCATACAAATACAATAAACCCTTTAGGGCACAGGTTTGGGAGGTTTTGTGGCCCTTACAAAAGGGGTTCTGACCTAGTCCAAGGACAAGTTTCTACAAAAGCAGTTTCTTCCGTGTAATTATGAAGTGGCAACCAAAGAAATCAGAGTAATTCCTGTGAGAACTAGTCAGTTTGTCTTTTATATAAGTGTAGTACTGTTCATGATGTGAAAAAATAAAGCATTTATCTTTTTGAAGTCTGAATTTTTTAAAAATACACATGTGTGGTAGTAGGGTGTTTCCAGAGGGCAAATACCAAATATCTACCTCTCAGAGCTAAAGGATGGGAAAATACACACCCCTGCCCCCTTCTACACAGTTCTTTAGCATCATGTGACTATTACCTCTGGCCGAAGCGTAGCTTTCATGCAGACTTGGCAAAGAGGCCCATTTCGGGAGAACTGAAGGGGAAGGCGCCGAGTTCGATTGCGACATGTTGGCTCCTCACAAATCAACCAGCCCTTGAGAGATGAAAGAGAACACTTCAGTCTTATTACTACCATCAAACAAATACAAATAAAAAAACCCTTTCAGGGGCACCTGGGTGGCTCAGTCGGTTAGGCATTCGACTCTTGGTTTTGGCTCAGGTCATGATCACAAGGTGGTGAGATCGAGCCCTGTCTCAGGTTCCACAATGAGCGGGTAATCTGCTTATCTGCTTCTCTCTCTCAAATAAATAAATAAATAAATAAATAAATAAATAAATCTTTTTTAAAAAAAAAAGCAAAACATTGGGTGGCTGGGTGATAGACACTGGGGAGGGTATGTGCTATGGTGAGCGCTGTGAATTGTACAAGACTGATGAATCACAGATCTGTACTTCTGAAACAAATAATGCAATATATGTTAAGAAAAAAAAGAGAAGAAGAAGATAGCAGGAGGGGAAGAATGAAGGGGAGTAAGTCGGAGGGGGAGACGAACCATGAGAGACGATGGACTCTGAAAAACAAACTGAGGGTTCTAGAGGGGAGGGGGGTGGGGGGATGGGTTAGCCTGGTGACGGGTATTAAAGAGGGCACATTCTGCGTGGAGCACTGGGTGTTATGCAAAAACAATGAATCATGGAACACTACATCAAAAACTAATGATGTAATGTATGGTGATTAACATAACAATAAAAAGTTATTAAAAAAAAGGCAAAACAAAAACCCTTTCAAGATGGACTCATTTTGTTCAAACTTCCTTAGAGATTCTGAAATAGCTCCTTATCATTCTTCTCTGACATGTCACTTTGATCTATGCCCCAACCTTAACAGTTGGGAAACTCATCAAGTTTTTTAAAAAAAATAAAAGATCACATGAGATATTCTTCCCTTTTTAATATATACCCCCTGGCATGCATACAGCAAAACCTCCCAATAAAAGCTTATATAATTACACACAGATGGGTTTTCGGTCATTAATAAAGACCTTTATCAAAGTCAAGAGCATACCACATAGGGCGCCTGGGTGGCTCAGTCGGTTAAGCGTCTGCCTTCAGCTCAGGTCATGATCCTGGGGTCCTGGGATCGAGGCCCATGTCAGGCTCCCTGCTCAACGGGGAGCCTGCTTCTCCCTCTCCCTCTGCCCCTCCCCCTGCCTGTGTGCGCTCTCTCTCTAAAATAAATACATAAATCTTAAAAAAAGAGTATACCACGTAGAAATGAATGACTTTCCCAGTAGCTGAATGACTACTAGTGACTTAATTGCTGTGCTCAGCTTCCTTCTCTGTAAAATAGGCCCAACAACAGTATTTTACAGGTTGTAATGATGCAATACATTTAGCACGCTTAGAGCTATACTCGGCATATAAGAAACACTTAAAGTAAGCAATTATTTGAAATTAAGACAGATTCTTCTACACACATAATCTGGAGGCATAAAACTAGCTGCAATGTTTTCAAGGACAACTTCAACCAACCACTCTTGTCCCACTTCTGAAATAGTCATTGCCCACTTCTCTGGCCTTTAGACTCCCTTCTCACTTTCCTTCTTCAGTTACCCTCTCCTCCTGCTCTTGTTTGAATTTTCTCAGAGATATGATAACAATATGCCTATTATCTTAAATCAGTATGTTTGCTCTAAAACATATCTGTTCAAAAAGGGATACAAAACTGCACAAATAGGGTGGAGCAAAGCTCAGGTGTTCTCGGCTGAGCGTGGAGCCCGACTTGGGGCTTGATCTCACGACCGAGATCATGACCTGAGCTGACACCAAGGGTCAGATGCCTAGCCGACTGAGCCACCCAAGTGCCCCAAAGCTCAGGCATTCTTATGAAGGCATCAGGGTCTGTGGGTTTAGTGCTGCATGTATTAGGCACAATAAGGTGAAGCAAAGTAGGCTGAGGGGCTGGGGTACAAGGTGCATTCCCGGTTACATGGTATTCCCAAGCAGGCAGCTGCAAATAGGGACTTGACTGTCTTTGTGTCTTGGGAGTATCTGGAGAAGCAGAACTTTTGAACTGGTCTTGAAGAGTGAGTAGAAGTTTGGTAGGTGGAGAAAGCAGGAAAGACCACTTAGGCAGAGAGAGTAACACATGCAAAAGAATGAAAGCCAGAGAGAGCTATGTGCGATGTGATTAAGAAAAGAATCAATGACGTGTTTAACCCTGTTCTCTGTTTCTCGACTGAGCAACTTGTTGGTCTTTTCTCCCTAGGTAAGAGCGGTATATATACAAATGCTGCTTAATTACACTGGGAACCTTCATCTGCCACTTATTAACACTGCCACATGGCTTTAATCCAAATCTGCGGGATGTCCCCACTCATTGCTGTACTGTGTGACCTCAGTCCTCCAAATAGGCTCTTCTTGGAAGAAACTACAACCAGACTCAAGAGAGAGCCCCAAAAATCACTTCTTTCAGCTCCATTTATGGCTTTCATAGCCAGAGAAAGTAGACTGTAGAACTTTTTGACTAAAAGAAAGTATACTACCTTTCAAGATTATAAAATTCACCTAGTCAATACATTCACAGTGAACTTCATTCCTGTCTTCAATCGATACGCTGAGCCATTTTAAAATTTAAACTTTTCAGATAGAGGATCTCAAGGACTCCTTATGAATCCTTTAATATATGCCCAGAATTACATTAAATATTGTGTGGAGTAGCCAAAGAGGCCCCAGGTACAGACTTTCAGGAAATGACAACCTAAATAAGAAAGGTTCACACACACAAAGACTAAAAGCAATTCATTAAGGTTTGACTTTAAGAACCAAGTTGTATGGTACCAACTAAAACTGCCAAACGAGACGGACAAGGGTTGGAGTCGTGTGGATCCTACCTGAGACAAACTACTACTACCACAGCAGAACACAAACTAGAACAAGGAATTAGTGGTTCTGAGTCACAGGCGACTCTCTGTTCCAATTCGTAGGGCCTATAACTATATTTTCCTGCCTTAAGGACAAGATTTTAATTCACATTTTGATATTTCAGAAACTCAGATGTGTTTACAATTGATATATACATTTAATAATGTATTTGTTTTCTTCGAAAACACTGTTAAGTCAAGAGTGCAGTTCACAATCAATGGCCCCTTAAAATTAAGGAAACCAGACACTTCGGTTTAGCCTGTCCTAGGCATGGGGGATACAGAGGGAGGTACTGGTCCTGACCGCAGCAGGTATTAAATTTTCAATGCAGCCTATAAATACTAACAGTGAGACTAGTTGTTTCTGGAAGTACCCATTTAGGCATATTAATAAAGGAAGCAGTAGAATTCAAGCAAACCATGTATGAAACACGCAGGACTGGACAACTCCTTGATCGTTCATTTGGCTTTGCTACCTTAAAGCTGCTAAGGATTTACACATTTCGGAATAGATATCAGTTAACGATGCCAATCCCAGCTGTAATTCATTCAACTCTAAACAAAAGTTTTAAAAAGCAAGCAGACAGGCAACAACCTCTATGTTTTGAGACAATAAATTTTTAATTACTGGGATACAACCCGGAAGTTAAAATTATTCTTTAATTTTTAGAACATACCCTTCGAAAAGCTCAACCTCTCTTCAGGTGTTTTGGAAACTTGATTCCATCAATTTACTACAACTTCATGACTCACTAGCAAGCTGCCAACCAAGGAAATGCTAAACTGTCACCTCACCTGTTTCTAAAGCAAACACCTAACTCTATCTCTGACGGAGTTACTAACTAAATGTCCTTTCAAATCATATAGAAAACAGATAATATAATTTGTCTAGACTTCCTACCAGTTATAATTAACATTAAAGAGGTCTTTTCTTCTTTGTCACCTCTCTATTCAGTACTTATTTGGGTTTGTTTGTACTTACTATCTGTTAATCTCCCTTTAACAAATGACAACAATAACTCGTGCTATTATGCATGGAAATTACACATGCTGATAACTGTGTGAAGGGAACTGGGGCTGAAACACAATATCAGAAGCCTGTAACTCTTGATTCTTCTTGTTTTATTTTGATAATTAAGCTTTTGGTCATGGTGTATTTTAAATAAAACTCTTCTGTGGGAGAAACAGACCCTAATCATATTCAATATATGCTTTGCTTCCATTTGATTTTGCCAAGTACACTTTGGTTAACCCTTTGTTCCCCCAGCAAATAGTAATGGACTAAGCCAAATCTACCTTTCAAGAACCATCTGCGTTGTTAAAATTAAATATGCCAAGTCTTTGAAAATATTAGTTACAAATACAAGCACTGAATAAATCCACTCACAAAGACAAAACTAAACTTACTTTTATTTCCCGTGTTGGGAAATGATGTACAGCCCAAAGTTACATTGCCAAGTCAATGGCAAAAAAATTAACTAAGTGTAGTTCTTTGGAAGTCCAACCTATAAAAAGGGTTGGGTTTTATGAAAACCCCCAGAACCACTCCAAGGATATGTGCCATCCAAATATGTCATTTTATTATGCAATGCCATATGTAAATGTCAAACTGTCACAACCAACAGGAATAAAGTCATTACGTTTTCAGATGCCTACCTTAACCACATTTATAAGTAGAGGGTTCAAAAGAGGTGAAGCCACCCTGGCCAACAGCAAAATAAACCTTTACCAAAACAAGCAAAGATCCATCACCTGTTACTTTAGTTTCAGCATCACTAATTCCTTGAAATCATTGTGTACGAAATTGTGTCAAATGCTGATTGGTTCTGATTGCTAAATTATATTTCTGAGGTCTCAACTAAAATGGTCTCTGCACATGCTAAAAAGGGATCGATTTCCACTTGTAACTGAGGCATTCCTCGTAGGTGCACCTTAAACACAAACTTACCCATTTGTGTACTTTTGTATTTTTAGAAGGATGCACACACACAAATCATCCAGACCTGGAAATGTGGCACAGAGGAGGCACTCAAAAAAACCTTCTGAATAAATGAATGAACAGAAGCAACAAAATAATACACAGGAGCCAGTTTATAGAAAATAATGAGGGTCTAAAACTCCAAGGAGAAAGAAAAATGCACAGTTCTCATTACTCTTGAAGCAAATATATGGTGGGTCCTTCTCCGCCCACTTCCAGTCAGTCACCCAATTTATCCACCGGCCTTGCAGTCCCATTGTCATCTACTTCACCAAAGCCCAGACCTCAAAGTTGATCTACTTGAACAGCCTCCGACCTGGTGCCCCAACTCCATTCTCTCCCATATCCAGTGTAAAGACGTGCCCAGTGTAGCTTCCCAAGGGCCCTTCACTCCCATGCCTCCCAGTAGTAAACCTTCCTTAGAGAATGCATGCTTTCATTTGGCTTCCAAATCTTTCCAGCCTCATCCCATCCCGACTTTCTCTTACACAAACTCTTCGCCCCATTGCATTGGTTTTCTCACAGTCCACAACAGTTTTACCTATTGCCAACTCCTTGTCTTGGCTCATGCTGTAGAATTTTCGCCTAACATGGCCATTCCTTGAGCATCATTTCCACTCCTCTCCTGTGAAACCTCCCCACCCTCCAGTGACTTCTCCCTCTATGCTACTGCCACCGAGCATACAATGCTGTGCACTATCCCTGAACAATCTTATTTTACCTCCCTAACTGGAAGGTCAGGCCTGGGGGATGACCCACTTTGGAACCGGTGGTGTCCTCTCCCGTCTCTAGCACATAGGTTCACGCTCAATGAAAAATACAGAAACAAGGTTATGAAAAACTGCACGTGAATGCGGATTCTCCCCACCCATTTATTGAGGGGTAATTTCACGTAAGTCACTGAACTTTTCCTCTGAGCCTCAGTTTCCTCATATACGAAACAAGAGATAATAATATTTACTCTAATAAGGTTGCTCAGAGCCCACAACACTGTTCATTAAATGTACAATATTATTACTACCCTACACACGCCTCCACTACTGGGGAACACCGGTGCTCGGCTACAGGTGACAAGACACTGTTAAAGATGCACTATTCCAACCAGGAAAGAGCCTGGTCAGTTTCCACCTGGTGTTAACCAAAATGGAGAGCTACAATGATGGGTAACTGGTAAGATTAGGTGGAGGTGCTTTGCAATTTGAATGCAAAATAATAGAACGATGTAGTCAATGTAAGTGAACTTGCCATGTTTTTCCTGACAAAACTGTACTAGATTTGAAGTTATAGATGGCAGAATGGATGGTGAGGGAAGAGGATGGGGTGTCTGCTTTACTTCAAGCCTCAGAGATTTGAAGACACAACACACCACAATAGTGTCCTGACGTATGATTTAGTTTCAATTGTAATGGCTCTCCAGGAATGTGTGGACAGCAGCGCGGGGCGAGGTCTGCCAGCATACGTGCTCTTACAGAGTTCATCACATCATTACTATTTTCCTATAATGGCCATTAACCGCTCCTCTCCCCAAATGATATGCACTCTGAGCACACCAGACACTCTTTTCACCCAAAACCATTTATAAATGTTCTGGGGTTCCCTTGCAGTCACATTTTTCTGTCATGGGATTATCCCCAGTGTAAAATGGGTCTTAACAGACAGTGCACAGTATGGGCCCACAGCTGCTTTTGAAGAATGACATGTTGTGATTTGGGATTTCCAGAAATATCAAAAAACAAATTGCCTTCTGACCCACATTTGCACCCAAAACTGGGAGAAAATTTTCCTAAGATCTCCACGGGAAGTTTTAACAGGAACATAATTTAGCTTTTAAAGTTAAATCTTCTACACTGCAGCATGCTGGCCTGTCAAAGAGTGATTAGTAAGTCTCAGAGAGGTGCCAGGGTAGGAGATGAAAGAGCAAATCAGGAAATATACATATATAAACTATTCACTGAAGTTAATACAAAAATATTTTTAATAAAATTATCAAACAAGAGAAGTGGAAAGTGCCTCGTCAATGTTAAGAATTTTAAATATTACCAAAATTGATTTTTAAAGTAAGATATCTCTTTAAATGAACAGTCACATGTCATTTCATCCAAGTTATTTGAAACTTATTGATCTTATCATTTGTGTGAGGACCAGACTCTGCCATCAGTTTGCTGAAAGGATAATGGAGCACTCCCAAACTGTTATGATAGGTTAGATGCAAACAGTGGTCCTCATTTAAGCACACAGAATAGCACCACAAGTGGACAAATTCCAACCTCAGCAATTGTATATTACATGATAAATTAGCAAGTTGTTCTGCTTTGCCTCACATCAAATCCAATACCACAGCCCTGTTATTTTAATTTGCAATCAGAGGTTGAGCATCAGAAGATGTCCCTGAGGTACATTAAAGAGCCCCATGCAAGCCATCTCCTCCTGCTATACTGTGAGCAGAGAAAGCCAACAATTACCAGCAATTTTATTTTACCACTGTAGGACAATAGTAGAACAGTTAAAATTGTCACCATGCAAGCAACAGGGGAAAATATACTTAAAATCATTTTATAAGGAAAATTACGTTTTGGGGGGAAAAAGTTCAATGAAGGACATGTATCTTTCTGTATGGGCAGCTAAAATCTCTCTTAGTATATTCAAGCCTATTCTATAAAATACTCTCCCTATTCATCCAACTCAAAAGCAAGCTACATTCGTAGGCTATAATAGGTCACAACTAAGTACACAGTACCTTGCTTCAGGAATAATTTTGCTTTGTCTGTCAACTGTCAACAAAGCACAAAGAGCTCATGCAACGCAGCCATATACTGTGGATGTTAGAGATCTAACAAAATACAAATAGTAAGAATACAAGATCGCCAAGCTGTCCTGCTTTTACTTTATGTGAGAAACTGAAAGCATTTTCCTCTCCACATTCCATTAATCTCTATTGTATTACAAATCTTTTCATAAAAGACTTTTTTTTCCCTATGTGAAGCTACAAGTGACTTGGGGATGTACTATTCCAACTGTGACTTTCCAACATGAATGGTTACAAATGGATGTGTCAGTTAAGGCATACAGACATTTCACCAAGGAAAAGGAAGAAAGAATCACGTAGCAGAACGAGATGGTCAAATGGCTACTCTGTTGCTTATATGAATATTTTGCCAACTAAGCCTCTAAGAAAAACTGTTCGCTACTTGTGCGACCACTCCTGCCTCTCAAGTCTTCAAAGATGAAAAAACATCGCCTTTGCTATGAACACATACTAACAAATTAAACTCAAAAGTAAACTCAAGCCTTAGTTTCATCAGTATGTACACAGAAAAAAAAAAAGACTGGAAGGAACTACCCTAAAATGTTATCACTGGTTATCTGTAGGTGGTTTCTTCTGCTTCTGTAGTTTCTGAATTTTCTACAACAAGCATATGTTGTTTTTATACTTAGAAAGCTGTTACTAATGAAGGAAGAGACGGTTTTGCCAAGAGCGTTGAATATAATCAAATCACTAATACATGTGAAAAATATTTTGAACTATATCACAGGTGCTTGGTTGTTACCAAGATGAATTTTCAGCAAACGTGCTTATGAGAAAAAAAAAGGCACACGAAAAAATGTTTTTTCTTTAAAATTTTTTTTTTTTTACTAATTCAGAAATTTTAAAAAATAGGTCAACTTAAGCACATAGCAGTTCCCAAGTAGAAAGTGGCAGGGCATGTATTAGTAGCGGTAGAATCATTTATTAAATTAAGCCACTCATTAAAATGCACACAGCCTTCTACGGAATATGATTTGAATACTTTTCTTTATGATGTTGGATCTCTGAAGGTAGGTAATAAATCCGTTTTAAACAGAGGTGCTTTGTTCCCCACGCCCCCGCCCCTGCCTTTTATTCACCGTATGTACGGATCAACCCAGATGTCCAGGGTAGGAATCAAATTAAAAAAATTCAATCAGGTGGGCATGCCTAGAACCTTATTATTAGCAGAATTTCTTTTCTTTGCTGAAGTCTAGCTAAAAGTAATTTTTATTGTTTGTTTGTTAGCAGGCTAGTAATTTTTGGTGTGGTTTAATGTGATATGCCTTTAGGTACTGAACAACAAATGTTAAAACTGACCTATCTTTGCAAGTGCCTCAAAGGACATCTTAAAATCAGAATGGAGTTCAAACCATCACCAGGCAATGTTTGTTCATTTAACTTTAATTATTTTCTCCTTGAGAATGGTACTAATGAAACTGAATATCTTTCATGGTTTCGAAGGGCCGTTTGAATAGTCTGTAAACAGAACTAAGGGTAGACAAGAGATCTGGCCGAGCCAGGGGGTTGCTAGGTGATGTAGAATGTAAACCCACAAACTTGTTAAGGTTTGCTTTGCTTTCATGCCACTTTCACACACTCTCAAAAGTTTTGAGAATTGATTTTTCAGGTGGCCATTAAGAAAAGAAGAGACCCCCTGCCTTCGAAATTCACTCCCCCCAGATGCTCGGCCAGATACAGAAGAGATAAAATCCATTTGACCTTTGGCTGTAACCTGGGAAACTTTTGGTTTTACGTAAACGTAGGATCATGTATTTTATGGATGCCTAAAATTTAAGACACAAATTCACAAAGCTGGATTTTTTGAATTTCAAAAAGACATTTCTAATCTTTCCTTATTCAACTTTGAATAAAATTAAGATTTCCTTCCAGAAGAAAAATTGTGATCACAGCTCAGCACCGATTATCATCAGGACAAACCTTTTGGTTTGGCCACTTGCTCAAGTCTCTTCTGGCCTACACCAAGTCTGACTGCCTGTGAGGGTGTCCCTCCTGCCCCTCCCCCAAGCTCCTTTCTAAGTAGCTGATCAGAGATTGTCCAGTAAGAGCACTTTATTAGATCATCAGCCAGAGGGGTTCACAAGTACTGAGAGCAATGGGCTCAAATGCGGCACATCAGTTTTAATAGACCAGGGGCTACTAGTAAACTGCAGATACTGCTGAGAACTTTCCTTGCACTGAACTCTTGAAAAAGCACCGTCTCTCCAGCTTAAATGCAGCTGCCTCTTTCAATGCCGCAAATGGGTAAATTTGACAAAAAAGCCACCATTAAGACTACATGAAAGGCTCAAGACAACATCCTTTCAATGCTTTGTACTTCAGTAATCAGATGTACTTACTCACCCCCTCCCCCAAACCCGATCAAGAACTATTTCTGAATGGTAGGAAATAATTCCACTTTGTACATCTTTTAGTTAATCAAGACTTTCTATTCAGCAATTTGACCTTTTGTTCAAAACAGGATTATCAGTTTTTTCGCCAGTTACCAAGGGCGACTCGCATGGTGAACATAATTGCAATAATTTGCAAAACACCATGGCAACCCACATTACAACTAGGTAAATACTGGGCTTTTGTGCTACATTGTTATTTTCAGAGATGCTGAAGTCAAAGAACGAATGACAAATGAACACAAAATTTATATTTGCTTTGTCTCAAAAGAGAAGAAAATTGATAACAAGAATTGGGGGGAAACCGACTACAGCTGTAATTTCTAACTTGATTAATTAGGATGGTAACAGTCCTTAACAGTATATTCAACAAACAGCCCTGACTTCATCTCTCCACCCACCTCTCTCTATACCACTACCACTATCCCCCCCACCCCAGACAAATTTTTTCAGCTTGGAGAACAAACATCCCCCATTTGCTCTTTTCTTCAACTTAATGGAATCCTTAATTGCAGAATATTGTTCTCCTGCTCTTCACGGCAATGAAAACGGAGAGAAAAGAGGAGAGGGCCAGGGCAGACAGGGAGCTATAGTCATTTTTTTCCATGCTTCTTTTGGACACCCCAGGCCCAATGATGAGACGGCATTTTTCTGGTATCAGCAGCTGTTTCGTAGCAGACAATAAAGTCAAAACTATTTAGCTTTGCAGAAAAGCCACTTCTTTCCTTTTGGCAATACAAGGGAAGTCTATACGCCGAGATGAAGTTTCATAATGTAAATGCCAGAACATAAGATGAGAAACACTAATAATTTTAAAAACCATACATTTTTCCTGTAAATAAATTATTAACTGTGGTTCTGTCCAAAAAGCTGTGGAAATGCATGTTTGCTATTTGAGGAAGATGTTCAACAATATCACCGGTGTGCTGCAAACCACTTTATACGCAAAGCCCAGTTCACAAAACAAGCTAAAAATATAAACCGAGCACTCCGAAATTAATACAAAAATCGAAATCGTATTTTTAGTAGTTAAACAGGGTCTCACAAGTAGTAGTATCTTTTCTATAATAAATGTGATGATGAGAAAAGTCGTATCAGACTTGTTTTTACTCAGGTATGAAAGGAAGGATCTAACTGCAATAGTGAAGAAGCGGTTTTTTCCTAAGACGAACAAATTCTGCTGTAATGCCTCGCTTTTTGGAAATTACCAAAATTGGCGTTCCCAGGGAAAATGTAGTATTCTGGGAGGAGAAAAGAAGAATACACACAGAAAGGGCTTGTAGAAGTTGTACTGCCGAGAACTCAAAAAATAAGCTGCCAACCCTCGCAACATAGCCCAGCCTGCTTTCCTTCATCTGCCTCACAGCAAGGCAGAGCAAAAGGAGTCTCTGAAATGATCTGCATATTTCACCTAACTTTTGAAAAATCAAACGAACCTGATCCTATAATGGGTCCATTCTTATTTTGTCAGAGCTGCAAACTCCCAGACAGATCTCTAAGATTCAGCTTAGAGAAATCACTATAACATTCTTCAGAATATGCCTCCGAAATTACAGATGCTGTGATTTCTCCCGAGGAGTAGAAATCAAAAGAATGTGACACATTTACTCCTTCTCAGTCAGTGACAACCTCTTTACACTTGGCGAATATATTTATTTTCTGGTTTAGTTCATTCTGAATTTACCATACCTGTATTAAGTGCATCCTATCAAAAGTCTAAATGTTAAGTGGAAACATATCCTTTAATGCCAAATGATAAAGGGTTGAACAAGCCTTCAGTACTTTTTGATCAAGCAGAACTGATGACAGATCACAAAGTGGGTCTAAAATCCCCATGACACTTAAGAAACCCTTACATATAAAAGAAATATTTTGTAATCTAGCCCGAATTTCTTCACTTATTAACATTTTACCTAGTATACTGTTTCCTCCCGCCCAACCTTTTGTGGCTTCTGTTCCAATGTTTGTTTCTTCCTTTTCTTTTTTCCTCTGTTTTATCTCCCTTTCACCTTTTTTTTTTTCCTTTTTGGCTAACTGGATATGACGCTTCTTGACTTCTATTTGTGAAACGCAACATCCTATAATCCATCCAACTGCCTATAATGCCAACAAATTACCTCAATTCCCAAAATCAGGAATGGCAAATACCTAGCAGGCAAACCGCACGGCATCTCCAACTCCATCCCCATGGCTGATACAGGATGAAAGCTGGCACTCAATAGGAAAGCCACCTCTGTCCATAAACCTTCCTGCTCTAGAATTCTCAACTCTGACTGCACATGGGATTCACCAGAGGAGGTTACAACACAGGCTGCTGGGCACCACCTTAGGGTTTCCAATTCACTAGGTCTCAGGATAAGGCCTGAAAATTTGCATTTCTAACAAGTTCCAGGTGATACTGATACTCTGGGAACCATGCTTTGAAAAGCACCATTCTGAGGTACAGAATGGCCATCAGGAATTTAACAAAGCTCCCCAAGTGATTCTAATTGTGTAGTCGTGGCTGAGATCCCGTGTCCATATTATTCTCCTTCTCTCTTGTTCAAAGAAAACTACTGGTTGTTATCTTCTGAAAAATGAATTTTATAAACAGAATTGTACCTTAAAAACTTGTCTCTCAACTTTCTCCTTCAATAGTTACTCTTTCTTTAGATACTGTTGATGTGACTTTTACTCTTTTGAAGCTCTCTATACAGCATTAGAATTAGCAAAGCCTCAAACCTGACTTATTTCTATTAAAAGAACTGACCAATTCCTACTTGGCTTACAGCTGAGTAACATTCTTCTTTTAAAGAAACCATAAACAAAGAATCTTATTCTAGCAATAACAATACAGTCCCTAGATTATGAACACAGAATTTTAGGAGTGCTGGTCTATGAAAGAAAACACAATCACATTTTTGCTTTGGTAAGTAATATGAAACAATATATTTGAACCCTAAATTTTAAAGTTGGGAAGGAACTTTAGAGCTCTAGTCTAATCCTTCATATTCTATCTGAGGAAAATAAGGCCCAGGAAAGAGCGAATTCCTTGTATACTGTCACAGCAATTGGCTGTGGGGCCACCCAGGTCTTTGAACTTCTAATCTAGCACTCTTTACTCTCTACACCTATTTTGTTTAATGCAGGAGCCAGTAGCTGTATGTGCTTGAGTACTTGAAATGTGGCTAGTCCAAACTGAAATGTGCTGCCAGTATAAAATATAAAGCCAAATTTCAGACTTAGTCCAAAAAATATAAAATATATTATTTTTAACATACATTATAGATTAAAATATTTTGGACATAATGGGTTAAGTAAAAGTTTTTGTTATGAACAATGCTATTTTTTTTTCTTTGCTTGGTTCATTTTTAAAGTAATCTCTATTAAGTAATCCCTACACCCAATGAGGGGCTTGAACTCTTGACCCTGAGACCAAGAGTTACAATGTTCTACCGAGCCAGGCAACTGCCCCCACTCCCCTTATTTTTAAAAAGGCAGAGGGGCATCTGGGTGGTACAGCCAGTTAGGCATCTCTTGGTTTTGACTCAGATCACAATCTCAGGGTCGTGAGATTGAGCCCCGTGTCAGGTTCCGTGCTCGGTGTGGTCTGCTTGAGACTCTCTCTCCCCCTCCCTGTACCCCTCCCTGCAGCACACTCTAAAATAAATAAATATTTTAAAAAATAGAAATTTATCATATATATTCTTCTTAAAACTTGTTTTGCTTAAAAGTGGAGTTAATTATACCCTATAAGTACATACAGACCTGTGATATTCTTAATGGCTGTACAGAATTCTATTGTATGATTGTAATAACTCAATGAATCCTCTTCTGATCAACAATTAGGTTGTTTTCAGTTTCCCACCATTATCAATAATGCTACAAGGAATATCCTTGTACATTACCTTTGACATCACCTGCAAGTAACTGTACATCTATCTATAAGGAGAGATACCCAAATTGGAAATGCTAAGCCAAATGGCATTTTTTTTTTTTAAATATTTTATTTGACAGAGAAAGACAGAGCAAGAGAGGGAACACAAGCAGGGGGAGTGGGAGAGGGAGAAGCAGGCTTCCCGCCGAGCAGGGAGCCCGATGCAGGGCTCGATCCCAGGACCCTGGGATCATGACCTGAGCCGCAGACGCTTAACGACTGAGCCACCCAGGTGCCCCGCCAAATGGCATTTCATTTCAAATATTGACAGATGTTGCCCAATTGTGGTCAGAAGAGGGCATACCAGTTCTCATACCCATCACAGTGTGAGTATCCCTTTCCTCACACCTTTACCTGCACAACCAATTAACTTTTGGATCTTTGTCATTCTGATAGGTGAAAAGTGGTATTCATTCGGGCTTCTGAACTTAAGAGTAAGCTTGAGTATCTTTACCTGAGTGTATAAGTCATTTCCATTTCTTTTTCTATGAGCTAACTGCCTATTCCTGTCCTTTACCTATTTTTCTACTAGGTTGTTGGTCTTTTTCTCATTGATTTGCAAGAGCACTTTATATCTAAAAGAAATTAGGCCTTTATTTGCTTTATGGGTTGCAAAGATTTTCCCCAGTTCAACACCTCTCTTTTGACTTTACAGTATTTTGTGTATATGTATAATTTTCACCTTGCAGAAACTTTTAATTTGTAGTCAAATTTACTGATATTTTCCTTTCTTGAATTCTGAATTGTGTTGTTTCAAGAAGTCTTCCCAAATCCAAGATTATTAAAAACATCACTTTTATACGTTCATCTTTTTTTGGAAAGATTTTATTTTTAAGTAATCTCTACACCCAATGTGGGGCTCAAATTCACAACTCTGAGATCAAGAGCCACACACTCCACTGACTGAGCCGGCCAGGCGCCCCTATAGTTTCATTTTCTTTTTTAAGTTTTCATTTTAATTCCAGTTAGTTAACATACAGTGTTATATTAGTTTTAGGTGTACCATATAGTGATTCAACACTTCCATATATCACCTGGTGCTCATCACAAGTGCCCTCCTTAATCTCCATTACCCCACTCTCTCCCCTCTGGTAACCACTACTTTGTTCTCTAAAAGCGTGTTTCTTGGTTTGTCTTTTTCCTTTGCTTGTTTCTTAAATGTCACATGTGAAACCATATGGTATTTTTCTTTCTCTGACTGACTTATTTTGCTTAGCATTATACTCTCTAGCTCCGTCCATGTTGTTGCAAATGGCAAGATTTCATTCTTTTTCATGTCCGAATAATATTCCATTGTGTATATGCACCACATCCTCTTTATCCATCCATCAGTCGATGGACACTTGGGCTGCTTCTGTATTTTGGCTATTGTAAATAATGCTATAAACACAGGGGTGCATGTATCCTTTTGAATTAGTGTTCTTGTACCCAGGAGTATGATTTCTGGATCATAGGTTAGTTCTATTTTTAACTTTTTGAGGAACCTCCATACTGTTTTTCACAATGGCTTCACCAGTTTGCATTCCCACCAACGGTGCAGGAGTGTTCTTTTTTCTCCACATCCTCGCCAATACCTGTTTTATCTTGTGTTGCGGATTTTAGCCATTGTCACAGGTGTGAGGTGATATCTCATTGTAGTTTTAAAAAAAGATTAATCTACTTATATATCTTAAAAGACTTATTTATTTTAGAGAGAGCAAGAGAGTGGGGGAAGGGCAGAGGGCAAAGCATTGAGAGAATTCCCAAACAGAATCCCCACTCAAGGCAGAGCCTGACATGGGGCTCAATCTCATGACCCTGAGAGCATGACCTGAGACAAAACCAAGAGTCAGATGCTCAACCAATTGAGCCACTCAGGCTCCCCTATTTATTTAAGAGACAGAGTGAGTACGAGCAGATAGAGTGGCAGAGGGGGAAGGAGAGGGAAAGAGAATCTGAAGCAGATCTTGCACTGAGCTTGGAGCCCGCTGCGGTGCTCCATCCCATGTCCTCAAGATCGTGAACCGAGCAGAAATTAAAGGTCAAATGCCTAACTGACTGAGCCCCCCCAGGCACCCCTCTAACTGTAGTTTTGATTTGCATCTCCCTGATGGTAAGTGATGATGACCATCTTTTCATGTGTCTTTTGGCCATGTGGATGTCTTCTTTGGATAAATGTCTGTTCATGTTAGTTTCATTTTCTAAGTTTTTGACCCATTTGGAATTTATCTTAGTGTAGGGAGCAAGGAAGAAATTCAACTGTATTTTTTCCCCAGATGACTATTCCCTACTGACACAAACTACCCCTTTATAAAATACTCAATGCAACTTTTAGGTCTGCTTCTGGACTTTCTATATTGGCTCCATCAAAATCGGGAAAGCACCAAAATATGTTAATGACCCTAAAGTCCTAAAAATTTCAGTAACGGGCAGTAGGTCACCTTATTTGTAGGAATTTTCCTATGAATTATTTAAAAACTAGGGAAGCTTTAAATTTATGGATAAACTCAGAGAACAATCCTAGCCAAGAATATAATATACTTTAGCATTTACCAAAGTCTTCTTTTAAATCCTTCAGTTAACATTTATAGTTTTATTTATATCTACATCTACCTATATATATGGCACATTTCTTGTTAAGTTTATCCCTAGGTATTTAATCTGTTTAGTATTTAGTTCTTTCATTATATTTTCTAACTGGTTGTTGTTGGTATCGATCAAAACTATTGATTTTTTTAATATGAATTTTGTAACTAATGACCTTATTAAATTCTTTTTGTCTGTGGTAGTTTTTTGATTTCATTGGGATTTCTGGGTCTACAGGGATCTGTAAATAATGATCATTTCCCTCGTTCCCCTCCAATTTTTATATATTATTTTTCTTGTTTAATTATAATAGCTACCATTTTCAAAACCTAACATTTACCAACATTTTCAATGGGCTGCCTCCAGCATCATATTTCCCAATAATCTAGGGCTGTGGACCCAAGAACTAAGCCACCAAAGAATCTCTGCAACTGGAAAAAATAACTGTGTTAAAACCACTATGGGAGAGGGTGGTGGTGGTGATTAAGATCACTACAGGTGAAAAAAAAATACAATACAATCAGTACAGACCTATGGCTCAGAATGCCTAAAATCAACTTTGGGGCTGAATTTAATTTAAGGATATTAAGTGGCTGAATAAATAAATACTCAAATGGTTTCTCTTATATTTGGAGAATTAGTCCTCTTAAAAGCTCCCTTCCCTAACATAGTTTTCTTATTCCATCACTTCTCCTGGCTCTGCCTCTCTAAAAAGAAACAAAACAAAACAAAACAAAAAAACAACAACAAACCGAAGTTGGAGAGATCTCATCTATGGGGATTTTAATCTCTCCTTTCACAGAGAAGGGTGGGTTGTATCTGGCTAGATGGTTTTAAGTTCTGTTCTATTATGACATAATTTTTTTTAAGAATTCTTTTTTTTTTTAAGATTTTATTTATTTGACAGAGAGAGAGAGACAGCAAGAGAGGGAACACAAGCAGGGGGAGGGGAGAGGGAGAAGCAGGCTTCCCGCGGAGCAGGGAACCCGACGCGGGGCTCGATCCCAGGACCCTGGGATCATGACCTGAGCAGAAGGCAGATGCTTAACATCTGAGCCACCCAGGTGCCCCTCTATGACATAATTTAAAAAAAAAACAAACATGAGGTTCTCCATAAGCCTCCATGACTTATCCATAACTGAGGTTAGGAAAATATACATATATTCCCATCACTGAAAATATTTCCTCTTAACCAAATCTCATTACACCACCATTATTAATCACATCATTACTGTTTTCACTTGACTGCTTTCTTGAATGGGGTAGCATACACTGGTGAATGCCTAGGATAGTGGTTCTCAAAGCATGGTCTCCAGACCAGCAGCATCAGCATCACCTGGGAACGTGTTAGAGATGCAAATTCTTTTATTTTTATTTATTTGGGGGGGAGGGCAGAGGGAGAGTGAGTTGCAAGCAGACCCCACGTGGGGCTCAACCTCACAACCCTCAGCCAAAAACCAGGAGTCGGATGCTTAACCGACTATGCCACTCAGCGCCAATTTTTGCCCGCCCCCCCCCCCAAGACCTAGAACCAGACACTCCAGGGATTGTGGCCAGCAGTCTGTGTTTTAGCAAGTCCTCCACAGTATGGCTAAATGGTCATATATTTATACAAACAAGGTTTAATAAGTATAAATCATGAAGCTAAACAGCACACTCTATCAAGTTGTGAAAACATACAGAAGTCACACTGAGGTAGAGTGCTAGAATGACAGAAGGCAAAACATATATATGTTATCAACTGCTAATGCTGACATTTGCCTGTTATGTTACCCCTCTCAAAGCCCAAAACACTCTATGCCCTTCTGAGTACTTAGATTACAAAGGATTTTAATAAATATTTCCAGGGCCTACAATTTCTAAATAGCAAGAGGCATAAGGAAAGAAGCCCTGAAGAAAATATCATCCATCTTAGCAAATGTTTTCATGTGTTATTGAAACAGGTTCAAAGAAACCTTTATATTCAGCTCCCCAGCTCTCTTGACCTTGCTTTGAATCTTCTTACTACTCCCAAATCTATTTTCATGTCTCACCCATCTGCAGCAAGCTGAATGTGCTTCCCACAGATGCTGAGATGATCTCAGGCATGCCTGTCCATTCGCTAGTCCACTGCCCTACTTGTGATTCCACTCTGAGGCTTAAGAGATGCTTCTGGGAAAAGATTCTCTTTAGCTCATCTGATGTCTTATATAATAAAACTAAAGAATTTGACTTTCCTGCACAAGTACAGTCACTGAGTATTCCTCAAGGAAGGCAGAAAATGGGGCTGGAGTGGGACATTAATTTACAAAGAAAATAAGTCTCTATCTAATCAACTCTCCTTTCCCAGGAACATGCACAGAAGGCCTTGCATATAAAAAGCCAGAGAGATTGAGATTTCTTTAACTGGACTTCAAACTATTACTGGGGAAGGAAAGCCTCTTTTAACAGGTTGGATATTATGAATTCTGTGGAGGTGAGAGAAGAGCTAAGCTACTAGGCTAATGGCCACAAACCTGACACACGTTACCCAACACACAAAAGCTTCCAGTCAAGGTGGTCAAATACTTGAGGGATTTTCCATACCAACATGAAATGAGGAAGACTCTCTATTCCACTGCTACACTTACAGTATCACTAGAATGTTAATGATCATAAAGGTATGTGGGTACAGGTATCTGGGGTAGGGATACACCTATTCATATGTCGGGCAAACTGATTCCCTAAGCAGAAAGGATCTGTCCTTCATCTAGTCCAGCTTCTATCCTAGCTGTCCTATACTAGGATCATTATCAAAACAGGATTTAAAGCGAATTTTAAAGTGAAAACCCCCAATCAAGTTGTATTTTTCACATGTCTGTATTAATTGTTTTCTTCTAATAATTAAATTTAATAATCAAATAAATTGAACACTTATTAGAGGTAAACAGCATGCTGCATATATTTAAAACATAGTTTCTTTTTTAAGATTTTATTTGAGAGAGAGAGAGTGCGCACACAGAGGGAGAGTGCACAGAAGGAGAGTGAGAGGGAGAAGCAGACTCCCCGCTGAGCAGGGAGCCTGATGCGTTGGATCCCAGGACTCTGGGATCATCACCTGAGCCGAAGGCAGAGGCTTAAATGACTGAGCCACCCAGGTGCCCCTAAAACACATAGTTTCAATTCTATCTCTCGGGGAAGGAATATTTTTATCTCGAAGATCTGGAGTGCAAGAGAATGAGCATGACTTTAGGGGCCAAAGGTTCACATGTGTTAATATATAAGATTAAGGATATTTTGAGGATGGAGGAAGAAGGGAAGAGGTAGAAGAAAGGGAAATAGGGGCACCTGGGTGGCTCAGTCGTTAAATGTTTGCCTTCAGCTCAGGTCATGATCCCAGGGTCCTGGGACTGAACCCCGCATCAGGCTCCTTGCTCCGCCTTGCTCCACCTTGCTCCGCCGGAAGCCCGCTTCTCCCTTTCCCACTCTCCCTGCTTGTGTTCCCTCTCTCGCTGTGTCTCTGTCTGTCAAATAAATAAAATCTTTAAAAAAAAAAAAAGGGAAACAGAAGGGCAACCACAGGGCAGTCCCTCAGCCCCCCAGGGCTGGGATCCTATCACTCAGCTTTGAACCCCTATGGCCTAGAGTGGGGTCTAATGCATTTAAGGAGGTGAAGAAATGGTTTTGTCCACTTTAAACTGATAGAATAAACTCTGTGATATCAAGATTAATTTGGATAGCTGAAAGCTCAAGCTTCCCTCAGCCTAGGCTGCTTTGAGAGTCCAAAACCCCTTCCCTTGCAGGAGGCGATAAAGAAGCCCTGTGGCAAAAACAGAAAGGCAGGAGTCAACTCAAAGCTCTCCCCTTACCTCACTGCTTCAGGAGCTATGTGCCTTGGGCAGGCCCTTTCACCCGAGGAGGCTTTGGGTGTGCCCACCTTGGGATATTACAAGTAACACCTACCCTGTCTCTTCCTTGGGATGTTACTATAAGCATTGTGTGAGCCCAATGTCTTACAACTGCCTTAAAACTATAAAGACTTGTGAACAAGTGCAATTACTATGAACATGCATTCAGGCCTTCTTTCCCGACAATATACAGCCCGATATTTGTGGGCTTTTCTTCCTGAAGGGGTATTTAAAATAGTTCATCAGAATGCTGTGAAGTCACTGCCTAGTGATGGATTACTTAGGGATTATGACACTTGACTTCAAAATGGAAAACAGGGTACCTTCTCTGTCCTTTCACAGCAGATGACTCAATGATGATGGCATCAATTAAATACTGAAAAGATAACCAAAAGATATGTTCTCTTGGTTGATGAAAGATAAACATCAAGTAAAATTAACATTTTTTGAAAGATTATGCTTGAAGTTAAAAAAAACTCCATCATCCATTTTCTTCTGGGAAACCAGGCTTTTCTTCTGGAAATCAGACTCATCAGAGAATTCAAAGACACCATTACTCTCACATCTCTTCTCTTGAGGCTTTTGAAAGTATATGACTTTGGGAAGTAATGCCATGTCTCAATTTTTTCTTTTTTTTACAGAGGGAGAGAGTTGGGGGGTGGTGGGGCAGAGGCAGGAGAGTGAGAATCTTAAGCAGGCTCCACACCCAGCACAGAGCCCGATGTGGGGCTCTTATCTCATGACCCCTGAGATCATGACCTAAGCCAAAAATCAAGAGTCGGACACTTAACCGACTGAACCACCCAGGCACCCTCATGTCTCAAATTTCTAACCCCAGATGATTTTTACTTCCATTGTACAATGAGCAGTTTACAAAATATGTGAGAAATATGTAAGCCCTGTCTGAAAGCTCCAAAACAATACCAAACATCCTCTATGCTGACTGAGGAATGAAAATATGAGAACACAACCTTCCACTAAACAACCAAAATGACTCTTCCTGTTTGCCCATGAAGAGAAGCCCAGCATTATTTAACCTTTTCCCTAACATGGAAAAAATTAAAAAACACTTCACTTATGAATTTAGCAGACTAAAAGTGAGCCTGGCCTGGAAATGCTGCAAAGAACTGCTATTATGTTCATAATTCAACTTTGTGTTACTCAGTGCAACCTAAGGGGCAGCTTTTGTAAAGTACAAAATAGGAACTACATATTTCTGAAAGGTCATGGGAACACTAGGAGACAAGAATAAAGTGAATTAGTGAAAAATGAATTCAGTGCAGATTTTTACATTAGAAGTCAAAGTTAATAGTTTTTTTTTTTAAAGATTTATTTATTTGAGAGCACGAGTGGGAGGGGCAAAGGGAGAGGGAGAGAGAATCTCAAGCAGATTCCAAGCTGAGTACAGAGCCTGACATGGGGCTCGATCTCACAAACCCGAGATCACAACCTGAGCAGAAACCAAGTCAGACGCTCAGCCGACTGTACGACCCAGGTGCCCCTACAGTTTCTTACTAGTAAGGTACCATTGTTCTCTCAGAAATGGTAAGCTGTAACAATAAAATAACTTGTTAAATATTTCATATAATTGGTTGGATTTTTCCCTCCACAAGGCATATAAAAGGTTCTCTTTTCCTTCCATGTGTATAATCTGTTGTTTGCCTTAAAAAAGTAATTCTCTGAAAATGCATTTTCCTTATTATGAACCCTAGTGACCCAACAGCTAAAAAAGTGGAATCTATGAGAGCTGAAAAAGATTTAGCTTAACATTAAATTATATTTTCATTACCATTAATACATACATCAAGATCACTATAAATGTTAATGTAAATTGCTGCTTTAAAAAGAGCACAGATATACTGTTGGATAAAATAAAACCTCATACTTCGTAAAGTTTTCATGTATTTAAAAAATACAGAAAGTCATTTCAAGTAGAAAACTAACTTACATTCTTTCTGAAGAACAATCATATTAAATTAAAACCTCAAGGCCAAAGAGATGCAAAGGAAAGACCAAGTCCTTATGACAGTGTTAGGGAGCCAGGAAGCATGGTACAAATGAGACTAGAATTTACTAAGTAATTTTAGGTCAAAGGACACAGATTCGAAGATTATCTCCAAGCTAAAAACTTCATGAAATAAATAAAAAGAGCGTAACATCCTACCTCACAGAAAACTGGAAGATGTCTTATGCATATTTTAAAAAACCCACTAAATTGAAAAGGGGGAAAAAACGAAACATTTTACTGGCTAACCTACTCAAATCTTTAAGAAAATACTGAATATATGATATAATTGAGTAAAAATCAGAACTGTCAAAATGGTTACTTATATGAGTTTCAAGAAAAATCAAAACAGTTTTATTGAGGTACTGATACTACATAAAACAAATACAAACAAATGTGAAATTAACAGCTCAAAATATTTTTGTTTCTTTTAGCCTCAAACAATCAGCTTCCAATCGATAGTAATATTTTAAAACAAATGAAAAAATTATTCTGTCATTAAAGTAGTATATTTGGGCAAATCTACTCTATTTTACTAGTCTACTTTAAAATAATTTAAGAAATAAGAAGTATAAAGATAAAAATTCTTAATATGCAGTTTGGTAAAGTTCAAGTCAGTCTTTGAACAACACGTTTATCTATCCAGTAAAGCTTGTGTTAATGCGATGTAAGAGTTTGGCAAATTCAACTTTAATGGAGCATAAAAGTGCTTTTGCTTGAAAGTGAGATCATTTTAAAAAATTCAAAGCATGATCACTTTTTCTTTTTTCGTAGGAACAATCTGATACAAGCAGCAAAGCTTAAATAAACTAGAAACATTTCAAATGATCCATAAAGGATTAATAAGCACTGCAGGAAGTCCTATAGGCTCAGCGTATACATTTTCCATCTTTTCCCCCCATGATGGGCATGATATGAAATTCTAAACAGAAGTGAAGTTTCAAAGTACCTGAATGTTAAAGGGCTTTCATGTTGAGGTGAGAGGTTGCAACTTAGGGCTCTCCAATTTGAAATGGATCAAAATCACGATGGTATTAGGACAAGAATC
This sequence comes from Eumetopias jubatus, assembly GCF_037043125.1. Classification (NCBI taxonomy): domain Eukaryota; kingdom Metazoa; phylum Chordata; class Mammalia; order Carnivora; family Otariidae; genus Eumetopias; species Eumetopias jubatus. The sequence goes on from NW_028274817.1 coordinate 106,622,846, forward strand.
ATTCAAATTTGGACATTCAATTAAAAAGGTCTTCTTACTGAGGGGGGATAGCCAGTGGTCAGAAGGAAAAGTAACGCAAAAGGAGTAGTGGTAAGCTACAGGCCACTAATAAAACAAGAACAAAATGACAGCTATTATTTTGGCAGAGATAATCTATGCTGAAACACAAAACACACACGCACACAATTTCTTTCAATACAATTTTCTTGTCTTCCCACTGACTTCTGTGATTACCACAGAAAGCAGGGTTCTAAACACATTTCTCAACTGAATCCTCAATCAATAATAGTAAAAAATTCAGATGGAAGATATGGGAAAATGCATTATGGCATTAGTAACTGTTTGCAAAATAGGCTGAACTTATCAATATGCACAGAAGTTGCTAAGAAGAAACCTCAGATACCTAAAACATCATATTTTTGTCACCCCAAAGCTCAGTCACATTGCCTGTGTTCATGAAATTGAAATTCTGCTCATTCTCAGGTCGAGCTATCTTCCTTCCTGATCCTCATAACTACTAATTCTTCAACAATAAATATACCTCATAAAAAATTCCCTGCTTTAAATAAAAAGGTAAACAGCCCCCCCAAAATACAAAAGCCTATTTTCTATTAAAAATAAAAAGGCAAGTTTTCTTTATCTGTAAATATAATTACAACTCTGCAAAGGGTCCTAAGTTGAAGTCTGTGAGACCATGGCTTTTCAGTAAGTGCCTAGGTTTACTACTGGGGTAAACACTTGGGGGTGGGGGGGGGAGACGAAAATATTCCTTAGTTTTTATACAAATTTTAGAATGTGCATATTTTTTTTTCAAAGATTTTATTTATTTGACAGAGAGAGACACAGCGAGAGAGGGAATGCAAGCAGTGGGAGTGGGAGAGGGAGAAGCAGGCTTCCCGCAGAGCAGGGAGCCCAATGCAGGGCTGGATCCCAGGACCTGGAATCGTGACCAGAGCCGAAGGCAGACGCTTAATGACTGAGCCACCCAGGTGCCCCAGAATGTGCATATTTTTCAACCTCTGGTGTTTTAATAGTTCCTTGACAGAAGCATAAATTATTCATGCTACTACAATGAGATTTACTTTCTAAAAATGAAATGCAAATAGTAAATGAGAAGAGTGACATTTAACAATACCAATGAATGTTGGGATCAACAAGAGAAAAAAAGCTTAAAAACAGACAAACAAAAAAAAAAAGAATTTGTCTCAAGTCAACAGTCTTATGTAGGAGTACAATTGTCAACCTTTCATGTATCAGCCATCGCTGAGCATACAGAGGGCCCTTCCTAAAGCTTTGGCTATTTTATTGCTAATTCACATTACCATTAGCAGATGGGTAAAAGAAATGCAACTGAGGCAATTAAGACTTCCATAGTGATAAATTTAATCATTTATTGAACACCTATTTTGCTCTCTGAATTTTCTAGTAACTTGATAGAGTGGAATGCAAACTGTCACTCTTACATAGAAGAAGCTTCCTGAAAATAGTGTGTGGGTTTTTAATCAAAGAGGCCCAAATTTAAATCCCAACTCTACAGTGTGTTATCCTTCTAACACGGGCTGAGCTTCTTACTACACAAGATTCAGGTTTATCTGTAAAGATGGAAAAAATATCACCACCTTACAGGGTTGCTACAAGAATTAAATAATACCATGTATGCAAAAAAATGTTTAGCAAAGTCTGTCAGCTCAAAAAAATACTAGCCTTTCTTCTTTCTTCTGCTCTCTGGAAGTCTACAATCTTAGAGGGAACAAAATTATTTGTCAAAGGAAAGAATATAACTACAAGAGACTATATTAAAGAAATCGTGGGAGAAAAGTTACACATTTGAAGTTCTCTAGGAATTCAAAGGAAAAACAAACGTTCCACAGTTGTAATGTCAACAAACGGCTTCCCACAACTGAGATGGGCTTGGGTCTTGAAGGTTGAGGAGATAGACAAGAGATAGCAAGTGGGTGAGGACAATCCTGGCAGTTGTGAAAAAACAAGAGGGTCTGTCTGGAGGAATAATGATTTGGACAGTGTCAAGGGATGGGACAGCAAAGGCTGGATTATATAATGTCTCATATGCCAGAATAAAGAGTTGGGCCATAATTTTACATAGACATAATTAAACCACAAGAGCACCCACCACGAGTGTGTATGAGTGTGTATAAAGCATGTCTATTATATTCTAGGGTGGACCATAAAAGAGGAGAGGGCTAAGGTCAAAAAATGGCCCAAATCCATTTGGCTTATAGGCAGTATTATCTAACCCACAGAAGACAACCGTGATTAAAAAATATAGAGTCCCAGAAAAACATATATGAAAGTTGAAAATTCTGAAGAAAGGATATGAGTCCTCAAGTACAGAGCTTAAAGAAATAAAAAAGAGATATGAGTGCTATTTACAAATATTCAAAAGAAAACACAGAGGAAGGTGCTTGCATTCACTGAATGTGCAACACCGGTGTATAGCAGGCAGTGAGGCCTAGAACAGAGAGAAGAACGTTTAGATCAGCCATAGGGAAAAACTCCTGAATGTCGAGCCTGTGAGGATGAGAAGACGGCCCAGCAAGACACTGCAGCAGTCCCATTAATGCAAAATATTCAAAAGATTTCAAAGCATAGTGGCAGAAAGATAGATCTCTCAAGATGCAGTGTTTTCGCCTGGGTGACCCGCAGACGACATGTTAGTTCTACAATTTATGACTTTTGGATTAAAGCTGGAAGAGGGGGGTGTCCTTCCAGACATGGAGAGCCCTTAATGATAGCACAGCTACAAAACTGCAGAGTGATCAAGAGTTACTGAACTAAGAAAAACCTCGGCAAGTACTCCCTCAATTATTTCGGCCCTTGGGCATTTCGATGGGAAACTACTCATTGATATTATTCTTTTTCCAACATTCATTTTATAGAATATCAAGACAGAGTCAAATGTTGACTTACTATGGTAAATAGAGGGGAAAAAGCCTGCTTTGATTTTCTTTCCTTTATTACCACCTTGGTTTTGTGTTTTAGAATGTCGATTATGTTTGAGAAAAGGGTGGAGGATGGGGGGGGCATGCTCATCCCTTCAATGAAGACAAAAGAAAGCTGCTATTTCATTCTGCTGTGTGAGTTACCCCACCCCCCCCACCACCACCTTAATTCTCTCACCATCGTATTCAACTGTGACTTTCCATGGGGTCCTAAAAAATGTATTATATTTTACTTGTTATTCTAAAAGAATTAGAAAAAGGCAATTATAGGGAAAGGATTAAAAATAGGGCAAAAATATTTTTGTGTTTTTAGACCAGCTAAAATTTTCAGAGTTGAAATGACTAGAGAGGCAAACTGTTAGGTAATCAGAAGGAAAATGTGAATGTTTTCCCAAAGGCATTATTAACAATTAATAATCATTACACTGGTGCCTTGTTTACCTGACCTTGTGTAAATTCAGCAGCCTGGTAATTAGACCCATATTTTGCACATTTGTATATTTCCATGCATAGATTTGACTCATTCATTCATCCATTAAAATTTGCTTGACAGACGTAGATGAATAATCAAGCTACAATTTGTATTTACTGGATTATAGAAAATTGCCCAAACTGTTAAGTTCAAGGAAAGCGCATTCTTGTCTCTCTCTTGTGACTGATGTAAAAGCAATTACACATCAGAGGATTGCCCCAAAGCTCTCAGAAGAAGTGGCACTGCTTTTGCAATCTGGAGTCTAACAGTATCTTTTTTCTGAACATAGAGACTGTTTAAAGATTAACCCTAACAGAGGAAAGAAAATATCCCTGTGCAAGTAAGTTTACCATTTAACTCATTACACTATAATTTCACATTAAAAAGCAATGCGCTGATCAACTTCTACATCCAAAACAAACAATAATGCAGCTCTATTCCACAAAGCTTTATTCCATTGTAGGCAGAAGTTTTGAAGATGAGAAATAAGCAACTTTTGGGGGGATGGGTTTATGACAAACATTCCACCCCTACTCTGTCTAAAAAACAAAACATCAACAACAAAACCTGACCAAATCTCTCCCTACTAGCAATAAATGAGAAACAAAGCACCGTAAGATTTCATTATTAACGTATTTTCATGAAAGAAGCAGAACACGTTTTAGCACTACCTGCTCCCTAAATCCTGATGGCCAGCACTAGCCGAACATGCTGTCAGGTGGAACTGTAGTTTACACTACAGTATTTTGTTTTGCTTTTGCAGTCACTAACCGAACCATCGCTAATACACGTTTTCTGGTCCAAGGTACAGTACTTCTTTTACACAGTGGAAGATACAACAATTTTGCTGTCTTAAAACCATCTCTTCAAACTGCTTATTTTGATTGTCTACTAGAGAAGAAAAGGGATGATTCCAGACTTTTTAAAAAAGTGTGTGTAGGGGCACCTGGGTGGCTCAGTAGTTCAGCATCTGCCTTTGGCTCAGGTCATGATCCCAGGGTCCTGGGATCGAGCCCCACATCGGGCTCCCTGCACAGTGGGAGGCCTGCTTCTCCCTCTCCCACTCCCCCTGCTTGTGTTCTCTCTCTTGCTGTGTCTCTCTCTGTGAAATAAATAAAATCTTTAAAAAAAAATTAAAAAAAAAGTGTGTGTGTAACCAGGCATTATCAGATTTTTAAAATCTCTTACATCAAAAATGAAATCTTATGAAAATATACATAAAGATGCAGCTATGTATTTTATATAATGTTTGCTATGGACATTTAGCTCCACAGCTGAAAAAGAAATAAGGATTGCTTAGAACCTGTTTTCACAAACATTATGCTATCATCTGTACAGCTCCAAATGTGGCTTGAAGCAGATTCTCTGGATAGGCAACAATTAGACATCATAAGAGCCTTATCAATTCAACAGAGGTCCCCCAAACTTCCAAAACATGCATCTGCTTCCCGTAACATTACCAAAACCTACTTTGTTTCCTCCCTATGGTCCAAGTTTTCTATCTTTTCTTTCTATCTTTAATGCTTGACATCCATCGTGATGGATGTCAAGCATTAACTTCTGTAATGATGGCCTGAATCACCTGAAAGATCACCAAAGAACCAGGTAAGGCATGCGTTTAGAAAATGAGTTGTTCTTACAATCCACACATTTATCATCATAGAAATGGGAATGCATATGCTGCTAGTGTGTGTGTGACTTCCCATAAAGCTAAGCGCCTGCTGAGTCCATGGCACTGCAACAGGCGCCCTGGGGTCTCGTGTCAAGAAGACCTGGCCCTGGCAGTTTAATATGATAAAACAACTTTGAATTTAAAGCCTAATACAAAAGCTATTTCCCTGACTCTCGGCTTCAACAGAAATAACGTGCGGAGAGAGTACTTCCATAGGATTTTGAAATGGAGGGGACTACTGCCATAGGAGTCTGATGGTGCTCATACAAAGCTACTACCTAGTGTGTGCCTTGGGTGACTCCCTATTCTTTAGGATTTATTATCTGTTTGGTTGCTTGTCTTTTGCAAGGTTCCAAGTGTTGCCAATTGCACTTTGCTCTACCTATTAAAAAGGGGGGGGGGAGTGGTACAAAAAGTAGAGCTGTTCTGTCAATTGGTCAACAATTCTGACAAAAAATGTCATCTAAACTCATGTCCGTTTCCTTGCTCTAGCTTATTCCTACAGAGTTGCTTTTACTACCAACTTCAGAATGGAAAGGAGATACTGCATTAACTATTGTCCAAAAATATTTAATTCTGTATCACAAATTCAAGTCATCTATTAAACTTGAATATGATGGGCTTTTTTGAGGCCCCCTCCAAAAGTTTAGATTTCACATTCTATCATCAGCCACTTTCCTACCTATACTGATTTTCCCTAACACGTATGTCACCAGCACCACTGAGCACACAATGACTCTCCAACAGGAAGCAAAAGCCAACTAGACCCCATTACTCTTCTGCAAGAGTGCATACGTGTATGCCCAGAGATAGGAAAAGAGCACACAAAAGCCTAAGTGTACACACACCCAGGGCTAAGGGCTTCTCAAAACTGTATGTCTGGGTATTTAGTTCTGGTGTTAATAGAAAAAAGACATGAGGGCCCAGTGTTAAGATAACCTACACAAACAGGAGTTTGAAAACCAGCTCTGCTGCTAAGAATCCAATGTCCTGATCATGGTCTGGGGGGGGGGCACGGTCAGGAAGGGTACTATTAGAGAAAAGGAACGATCAACACCACACTTTTGGTTCAAGAGGCAGGGATATTTTTTAAAGTTAAAATACGTTTTATGTGTGTGTGATGCAAGAGTAAGTTTAACTTCTGGAGATTACTAAGGTGTTTGAAATGTAAACAGTGAGAAAGAGTAAAGATGACATTCCAGAAAATATCGTCAAGCGTAGAGTCATTATTAATAAAAAATAAGAATTTGCTACTACATTAAACATGAACACTGCACCCACAGTCTTTCTGAAGGTTCCCAAAGTCCTTCCTTTACTCAAATAATCAAGTCCCATGTCTGCCATGTCCCTGGCACTATGCTCTGCTTTGGGGACATGAAGAAAACACAGCCCTACGCAGCACAGCTTGTGTTCACAAGGAGCTCAGAGTCTATGGGGAAGAGAGCTGCTTAACTTGGCAATAGGTATGCACAAAGGGTTACAGAGCACACAGGAAAGAGGAAGCCAGTCTTCCAGGATGGCCGGTGGCACAGAGACTGTGCCACTGAAGGTGTAAGGAGAATTTCACACAGTGGGCCAGTGTGAGTGGTGGGGTGTGTTTCTAGGCAGAGGAGATAGCAAGAGTGAAGGCAGGGAGGGAGAAAAGCATGTGGGATCTTTGAGGAACACCAAGTTGTCCTGTGAAGAGGGTAGAGGGCCTCCAGTGGACAGTGAGGATGGAGACGAAGGGGCAAAGTCTAGCCTAGGGACTAAGACAACACTAATGAATATGGTTTGCATCAACAAGAAATGAGAATCCACTGAAGGTTTTTAAGCTGAAAGGTAACATTACTAACCCTCTTCTGGAAAGGTAATCCTGGGAACACTGTGAAGAATGGATTAATAGGGCAAGAGACCAAGACAGGAAGATCAATTAGAAAGCTAAGGACAAGATAACTAAGAACTGAATTCGAGTAGTGGGAATGGAGGAATAGGCAACACACAACACTTCGTCAGCCAATGGGGGCAACCTGTGGGCAACCTGTGGGCTTCATGAGTTGGGATGTACTGGAGGATATCCCTCTGTGTACCTCAAAAGATTACCTTGAGGAACATTATCAACGAAGGCTGTGAAAGTGCTCTGAAAACTGCAACGTGCTGGGTAATGTACAATGTATATTAAAATAATGAAATGCTCTCATTTTAAAATCATTTGTCTCCTTTTTTAAAGCACATTACATATTTTTGGTAGGTGAGACCAGGAAAAAATGGTGTTTAGGGAGGAGGGTCCTGACAGCCCTACAGAATGCAGCTGAGTAAACCAGTTTGCAAGATTTTCAAAGTTCACAAAGGAAACCCCCCCAAAGCCCAAGAGTTCAAAAGATAGACAGTATTCTATTTTCATTCAAGCTGCTGCACAGTGAGCAAGCTGCAGAATCCTACCTCTGTTATCTGATTCCTCCTACAAGGAGCACTAGCAAATGCAGCCTAGGGGCTGTCCCATTTACTGTAATTTTTTAAAATAGAAATTGTATATATCTAAGGTATACAACATGATGACTAGATACACATAGTGAAATGATGACTATAGTCAAGCTAATTAACACATCTTCTGATATAGTTACCTTTTTGTGTGTGTGATGAGAACACCTGAAATCTACTCAGCAAATTTCCAGTCTTTGGCACAGTATTACTAACTACAGCCACATACCTCACATTAGATCTCTACACTTGTTCACCCTACATAACCACACAGTACCCTTTAACTAATATCTTGCCTGGCCCATTTTGACTTTTGGGCTGGCTTGTGAAGTGCTAGGCCTGGGAAAAACTCTACACCTCCTACAGATGGGAAGCTGGAGCTACTCAAAAAGAGACTATAGTGAGTCACAGTCACAACTGGGAGGGTGGTGACAGGACTGCACATCACAGATCCACTTTAAATTGTTGTCAAGAACATAATTCCTCAGCATATGCAGGATCAGATGATGTCATGAAATCATTATATGGGAGGTCTCCTAGAAGAGATACAGGGAAGATGACATTTCTATACACAAATACTCCTAAGCCTAGGTTTATACAATCATATCCACAACAGAGAAGAGACAAGGTTGAGCAATGCTAATTACCTGCCATTTGTCAAGTGTCAGCGATATACCTGAAGACTTAACAAGGATGGTAAATTCTCATGAAAAATGTGGAAATATTAAAGATACTATGGGTTTTGGATTTTTTTGCTTTAATACAATTGTTTGGGGCCACATTAGGACTCATTTTTAGAAATTTAATTCCCTTCTCACTAGAACATATTTAACTTGATACAGGTATGAAAACATATACATACTTTTTATTTTCCTATTTTCATATCTTCATATATAAACTATGACTATACAGAAATCATACATGTAATAGTAATCATATATTTCATATACAGAAGTCACACTTAAAATACTTCATGGTTATTATTACATTAGAATTTACCAACATGCGTTTTTTGAAGAGTTTAGTAATCACATGCGCAACTTCTAAAAACACCAGTGTCCTTGCCCACCTTCAGCAATTCTAATCTAATGTTCCAAAGTGGGCTAAAACATCAGGCACGCTTTTCAAAATATACCCAGGTGATTCTAATGAGCAGTCAAGGCTGAGATCCACTGTCTTTGCTTAATACAGAGACAAGTATATAATAAAAAAGAAATGGAGGTGCCTGGCTGGAACATGCGACTCTTGATCTTGGAGTTGTGAGTTTGAGCCCCAAGTTGGGTATACAGATTACTTTAAAATAAATAAAATGGAAGGAAGGAAGGAAGGAAGGAAAGAAAGAAGGAGGGAGGGAGGGAAGGAGGGAGGGAGGCAGGGAGGGAGGGAGGGAGGGAGGGAGGGAAGGAAGGAAGGAAGGAAGGAAGGAAGGTAGGTAGGTAGGTTGGTTCCAAATACACCATTCTCAATTCTGAATGCTTCACCTGTCTTAAAAGGTTCCTTTGGTTTTAAAAGAAAATTTAAGAAATTTTTAAAGAGATTCATTTATTTATTTATTCAAGAGAGCAGGGAGAGGGACAAAGGGAGAAAGAATCCTAAGCAGACTCCCCACTCAGGGTGGAGCTCAGCGCAGAGCTCAAATCTCCAGACCCTGAGATAACAACCTGAGCTGAAACCAAAAATCAGACATTTAACCAACTGTGCCATCCAGGCACCCCAACAATTTTAGAATTTTTAAATGGCTAGGGCAACATCAAGGTATCTAAGATGCATGTACTTGATTTTCAAATAGGACTTGAGTCTGTACCATCCTTGTTTACTAATAAGGACTATATTAAAATTCACTACTTCATTTTTCTTTTCTCCTTTAAGCAGCTTCATTGTTCTAATAAAACAATACATACCTACTGTGAAATCTTCAAAAAGAGAAAAGCAATATATAAAAAAAAAGTCACCTAAACTTTTCACCACTCAGACATGATTTTTGACATATGGTAAACATCCTTCTAGAAATCTAAACAGGTGCATGCATACACACACATGAATTTCACATAAGTGACACTATACTATATAAGCTGATATTTTTAAAAACTCAGCACTATTATGTAGCCAAATATTTCAGCAAAAAATATAGATTTATAAAATAAATATTAAGGGCTGCATATTAACTATGCATTTATGTAGGCTATTTTTAACATTTCATGAGCCCTCAGTATTCTTTTGAGAACAAAATGATTCACTTATGATTCTTTGAACTACAGAAATACCAGAACAAAAAATTATATAACTGTACTTTTATATACTAAGAAATACAACTGGAAAACAAAATTAAAAAAAAAAAACTTTCCCCAAAATGAACTCCTTAGGTATAAATTCAACAAAGCATATATAGGACTTGTATGCTAAAAACTACAAAATCCTAATGAAAGAAAAAAAGAAGACCTAAATAAATGGAGATACATACCATGTTCATGGATTGGAAGATTCAACATTATAAAGATGTCAAGTCTTCCCAAAGTAATACACAGATTTAACACACCTCCACTAAAAATCCCAGCAGGAATTTTTGTTGATAAAGACAAACTAACTCAAATTTTATGGAAAGGCAAAAATACTAGAAGAGCTAAAACATTTTTGAAAAAAATAAAATGGAGGAATCGCACTACATAAGACTTTCTGTGAAGCTATAGTAATCAAGACTGTGGTGTTAGCAAAGGAATAAACAAAGAATACAGAAGCAATTAAATGTGGAGAAACAACAGCCTTTTCAGTAAGCAGTGTTAGAACAAATGGACTTACCTAGTCCAAAAAATTCCCAAACCTTGTCCTAAGCCTCACCTTATACAGAAATTAACTTGGGACACCTGGGTGGCTCAGTTGGTTAAGCGACTGCCTTTGGCTCAGGTCATGATCCTGGATCCCAGGATCAAGTCCCACATCGGGCTCCCTGCTCAGGGAGTCTCCTCCCTCTGACCCTCCCCCCTTTCATGTGCTCCCTCTCTCATCCTCTTTCAAATAAATAAATAAAATCTTAAAAAAAAAAAGAAATTAACTCAAAATGGATCACAGATTAAGATGTAAAATTTGAGTTTGGAGACATAAGACCAAAACACATGATCTATAAAAGGAAAAAAATGATACACTGGACTTCATCAAAATTTAAGTTTTGTTCTGTGAAATACACAATTAAAAGAATGAAAAGACAAGCTAGAGACTGGAAGAAAATATTTGCAAATCACATATCCAACCAAGGACCTCTACCTAGATTATACAAAAAACTCAAAACTTAACAGGAAACAAACAATCCAAATAAAAATTAGGGAAAAACTTGGACACTCCACCTAAGATGATAAAAGAATGGCAAATAGACACATGAACAGGGAAAGATATAAGGATGAATATAAAACCACTAACCATCAGGGAAGTACAAATTAAAATCATGATGAGATACCACCCACACCTATTAGAATGGCTAAAATAAAACAATGCCAACAATACCAAGTGCCAGTGAGGACATGCAGAAACTGGACCTCTCATATACTGCTTCTGGGAATGAAAAATGGTGCCACTCTCTGAAAAATAGTTTGACGATATCTTTTTTTTTTTTTTAAAGATTTTATCTACTTATTTGACAGAGAGAGAGAGTTAGCGAGAGCAGGAACACAAGCAGGGGGAAAGGGAGAGGGAGAAGCAGGCTTCCCACAGAGCAAGGAGCCCAATGTAGGGCTCGATCCCAGGACTCTGGGATCATGACCTGAGCCGAAGGCAGCTGCTTAACAACTGAGCCACCCAGGTACCCCAGTTTGACGATGTCTTAAAAGAGTAAACATAAACTTAACATACTAGCCAGCAAGTCTGCTCCTAGGTATTTATGCTAGAAGAATGAAAACATAACATTCACACAAAACCCTATACACAAATGTTTACAGCAGCTGCATTCATAATTGCCAAAAACTGGAAACACCTTTCAATGGATGAATGGGTCAAACAAACTGATAACACACAGTGGCCTAATATTTAGCAATAAAAGGAACAAACCAATTGAAAGAAGACAGTCCCGAAGGCTGTGTACCAGAGAATTCCCATCTCTATGGCCTTCTTGAAAAGACAGAACTATAGCGATGAGAACAGATATGTAGCTGCCAGACTTAGGGGTGGTAAGAATGGTGACTAGAGGGCGCCCGGGTGGCTCAGTTGGTTAAGCAACTGCCTTTGGCTCAGGTCATGACCCCAGAGTCCCGGGATCGAGTCCCACATCGTGCTCCCTGTTCAGCAGGAAGCCTGCTTCTCCCTCTGACCCTGCCCCCCCCCATGCTCTCTCACAAATAAATAAAATCTTAAAAAAAAAAAAAAGTTGACTAGAAAAGGCTAGCAAGAGGTAGTTTTGTTGGGGGGGGGGGTGGGCAATGGAATTCTTTTGTACCCTGACTGTGATGGTGGTTACAGGAATCTATACAATGTGCTGGAATTTGTAAAATGACAAACTCTGCTATAGACATGGGTAGGTTAAAATGGATGCATATTTGAAAAAAAATGGATGCATATTTGAATATAGGAAAGTTAAGTGATCCTTTTAAGCGGCTCAATACCTAGCTCTAGTTTCTAGAAAGCTGGAACGGTGAACATAATTACTTGGAACTGCTGCTCATGCTGTCTTCATGACCCATTGCAAGAACGTAATGAATTAAAGATATTTTTTTCTCAAATCCTCAGTTAAAATTTCTCTTGTCACAAAGTTCCAACGGAAATGTCAGATTTTTTCTCCAATGTTTGTTGTGGGAACTGCCCTTAGAATTTCACTTTATATTCATAGATCAAGTACCTATCCACTCCTAGCTAAGCAAAGAAACACGCATGACAAAATTTCATTTTGCACCATCTCTGGGAATGGCAACACATTCACTATGGTGACAACACATTCCCAGATGGAAGATAAGGCCAGAAAATATGATGCTTTGCAAGCAAAAGTGGCACAATCAAGACAAGACAGATGAGGTCAGCCATCCAAATGAACTGATTTTAAAAGTGTAACTCAAAGTAGCACAAGGGAATTATGGGAAGGGGGTGTGGGTGATGGAAGTGTTCTCTATGTCAATCATAGAAGCAGTTGCACGATTCTGCATTTGTCAACGCTCAAAACTGTACACCAAAGAGTGAATTCTACTCCATGTAAATTTAAAAATAAATTTTCAAAATGAACCAACATCACCCACCCAAAAAACTAATACAGCTCATTGTTGAATACTTGGGAAAAAGAAATATAGTGTTATATACCATATACCATTCAGGATAACAGATTTTTAAGTACCACAGTTCAAAAAGTTTATTGGTATGGTTTCAGATTCCAGATTGAAAACAACCTTTAAGAAACTACCACATTACAAGGTTTGGTGTAGGGACAAAAAATACCCACTATTAAAAGAAAAGACTATTAAAATACTTCTACCTTTTCCAAATACATACCTTTGTTAAGCCAAATTTTCTTCATATGCTTCCAACAAAATAACATTATCACAATAGATTGAATGCAGAAGCAGATACCAGAATCCAGCTGACTTCTAAGCCACATTGAAGAGATTTGCAAAAAAAATGTAAAAACAATGCTACTGTTCTTACTAAATTACTTCTTTGTAATATAGTTATTTTTCATAAATGTTGTATAATAGGTTCATTGCTATAGATGAGCTACTACTTTGTAACTGTGTCCATTTTAATTTAAAATAATTTGCCGTGAAGTTTTAAGCAGGCCTTTCCTGAATCTAGGTTCTCCTTTGATCTATCTTTGCTGATCGACACCTAGAAGGAGTGACTCTTGAACATCACTAGATGGAAAGCTGTAGATGAGAGAAATTATCCTCCAAAGACTACCTGTGACTTCATCCACATGGTTTCTAAACCCTTACTACACATGTGGACAGAAATCCTGGGCAGTTTTGGTTACTTTCCTGGCACGATTCTTGGACATTCTTTGCTGGTGGATGGAGACTGATGGTGTGCTACCCTGGCCAAGAGCTCCTGACAGCTGGGCTAGCAAATCATTTAGGTTCCCAGCAATGAAGAGCTTCTCAAACAGCCAAGGAGCCTGAGCACTTGTGCAGTGTGAATGAGGCCAGGGACCTTTCAGCAAACAAGCAGGATAATGTACTCCACAAAACCACCTACCCTAAGAGTTACAATACACTGCAGCAGAGCAAAAAAAAAAAAAAAAAAAAAAAAAAAAAAATCGAGAGAGTGCCAAGAGTCAGATGAGTTTTGAACAGGACAAAAAGTTATATACTGCTTTTCAAAACCAAGCTGAGAGCAACACATTACAGGTTTTGGTGCAAGCATAAGGTAAAGCCACCCCTGACTTACAACAAGCACAGAACAAACCAACACCAATCAATTAGAAAATACCAGCGCTCTAGTTTTTATTAGTAGTATTACTTTTCAGAATCCAGGCTTTGAGAATTTTCTATGGTGTCTCTGAAAGGTAGCTAAATTCATTCCCTCCTGAATAGTTACACAGTTATCCCAACTTTTAACACAAGACTAAGCCAGACAGGATGATCTGGAAATTCATATCTTTAACTATCTGCAAAGGGCCCATTTCCACATGTGAACCGTAATGTATGCCTTTTAGGCGAACCACACATGAGAGACAGCCATCGTCTGAGGCGCTCTCCTCCCTCTCTCGTTTACATGTGCAGCAGAGAGCGGGTGTTCTGTTTTGCTCCTTGAAGTCCAAAAGGTCAACGGTGTGAAAATCTCACTTCTGAAAGGTTAAATGAAATCTGTTCTGGTTCAATTTCTTACTCTACTACAAGACAGTAGCTCTAGATGACTGGAGTTAGACCTCAAGTTGAGTTTTTCCTAAATACACAAGGTTAGAGAAATCAAACTAAAGAAAGGAATTCTACTGTTTCAGCACAAGTAGTTTGCTGTTTTTACCTGCTTGTTTTCAGATATTTGACAACTCCTATGGCATCTCCTCAGCATTTCAAAAAACCTCCAATTTTCCCTTCAGAGGAGGCGAACCATATCAGAAGTTGCTGAAACTCCAGGCTTCCCTTCAGCTGCTGGGCTAGCCCTTTGCTGGGGGGCTATAATTAGCTTTCTGGATTCCTGCCCCAGTCAACCCTGTGGCCTGGCCTACCTGGCAAAGCTAGTGCCTGGGGCCTGTGCGGCCTCCTCCTGAAAGGGTGACTGCAGTGAAGATGGCGAGCAACCTCTTACTCATGAACGGATGCCTTACCATATATGATGGGCAGAATTCTGGATTAGGGTCCCCAAGTACGGTCACGGGCCTGATGCTATTTGTGACCCAGGAGAGTCACTTGATGGCACCAATCTCTCCGAATATCATGAACCCATTCAACAGCATTTTGCTGAGCATCTATCAAGTTAGGCATAATACTGGGTGCTGGGCCTCCAACAAGTCAGGACCTAGTGTCCTTTCCTTGCTTTTAGTCACTTCCTCAAGCTGCCCTTACCAGTGTCCTTTCCTAAGGCTGACATGTGGACCCAACTCACCAACACTGAGAAGGGAACTCCCATACTGGCAAACTGCAGGGAGGGCCAAGAAGAAGCATGATGTGGAATCGTGCTGACTGGATGGGAGGGAGAGCAGTGAGATGATGAAAGCTTCTGACCACACGCAGGAACAGAATCTCAGTGTGGAGTAACTAGCGTTAATAATGTACACTCCAGGCACTTTCTAAGCACTTTAAATGCATTATCACAGATAGTCTTCACTATGACCTTATGCAGCAGGTACCATGTATCATCACTTCATAAGCTAACAAAACTGTGGCTTGGAGAAGTCCAGTAACTAGCCCAAGTTACAGGACAGGCAAGCGACTACAAAGGAACTATGACCTCAGTGTTTGAGTATAAACCTCACAGTCTACTGTGAGGCTAGCAGTGGATGGTCTGAAAACTGACAGAACCATATGCTAAGCTTTCAGAACATACGATTGGACGGGCAAGGGCCATGGCTATGACTGCCTCTACTTCTGCCAAAAAACTCAGGAGGGAAAATATGCAAACGCAGAGAAGGACATGGGAAAGGGAGAGGCTGTGGCGTGAGCTCCTGCTGTGCAAGCAGCTTCAGGGTCAGTCCTTAATAGACACCATTGTTCCCGGCAGTCAGAGCACCTCAGAATTTGGTGTGGGTCCCTTGTTAGTTTCTCTGGATTATACTCTGGTTCTAAGCCCTCCCAAACAGGGTCCACGCCGTAAAGTTAAGATAAAATGAACTCAAAGACAAAGAGGCGTTGTGATAACTAGAAAGTACAAGTTAATGGTTATTCTAGGAAGAATGAAAGTCAGGTGGCATATAAGGCTGTATCTGATCCAATTTACTTATTACAACTCCTTTATAACATTCATACCTTAATAAGCTGCTTTTGGCGTGTTTTAGGGGACTATATTTGACCAGTTATTCGCTCCGATTTGTATAATAGTAAATTTACTTACAATGACATTCTACTCTAACCAACACCAAATCCCATTTCTTAGTTTTTCTGTGAGAACACACCATGGCATCATAGCACAATGGTATACCTGACTCAAAATCAGCTTGCTTGATATTCGTACCGAAGAAAAATAGCCATTCACTAACAAAAGCCACCAATGGGCCTGGGTATTAGAATACCACATTTAAAAAATGTGAGGGGTGTCCATGATGTAAATTTATGCTCAGCTTCCTTGTCAAATGGTGTGGAGCAAAAAGAAAAACTAATTCTCATTATGTTCTTTTTATTCTGTTGTAATGAGATTTAGGATGAGTTCTGTGGATTCCTACAGAACTATCCTTCTTCGAGCATTGCTGGGCAGCATGGATTGTGCTGCCTGTGACGCTGAATGAATGGGGTGGAGATCTACTGCTTCTTTGCGTGCCTTCTGTACCACTTGTAATTATGCTGTTAAGAGTCTTTACAAAAAAGAAACCCAATTTATTCTTTTTAAATGTTCTAAATATAAATGCAGAGGCAAGGAAATAAACAATAATTCCAGTAGTGCTGAGAGTTTAAACTATTTGAACTAATGTACCTGTGACACTGCTGCATATTGCAAGCTCTAACCTAAAAACTATCAGCCCGCATCACCACAGGTAAGAAATGAGAAATTTTGAGGGTTACTGAACACCAGATCTTTGCAGTGGAACAGGAGAGCGTTACTGAACATCACTACATGGCACTACAACCCTCAGACCCACCTGCACCATACAGCTCTGTCATGACATAGTGCCGCATGTGAAAAAGGAAAGGCAAGAGCAATGAGGAGTAGCCCTGCTGGTGATGTACATGGGGGGGGGAGGGGGGCTGCTTCCTCTCTCATGTCTCAGATTTATTAATTAATCCATTCTGTGTTTTCCTCAAGAAACGCTTCTCCATCAAGCACAGCTGGACACCATGGATTCTGTTGTCTGTGATGCCGAATGAGTATGTATTTTGGTGGAGCAAATACTTTAGCCAATATTTCACCAAGCCCTCCATGCACTTTTAATAAAAGGTACCTCCAATTCAATCTCTGCCTTAACATTATTTTTGGTGGTTGTTATTAATTTTGTCTTCAAGGAATGCATATCCATTCCAAAATGAAGAGGCTTTTATTTATTTGCAAAGATTAAAAAAAAACAAATTTACCATGGATTCTTCACATACTATAAAACATTCCACTCCACTTCCCAGATGCGTGGCATCCTTCAGAGGGACTCCCAGCCACCACGCTGAGGCTCAGCATCATTGGCCAAATGCTCCCCTCTCTACTAGGTGCTTACACATGTGAGCCTAATAAAGTCTCTGCGTCATGAGGCAGCTGACACTGAAGGCTATTTTTGGAATTCCTCAAAAAAGTGGGTCCAAAAGAGATTTTTTAAATGTGGCTTATGCCACAATTAATATACTAAGGAGTAAAAGAGGAAAAAAAAAACAGGGAAAGAGTATGAGTGAGAGAAGCAGCACAGCAAGGCATCCAAGAGACTGGTATCAGGAAGAGGAGTACTTTCCTGCACAAGGGGATTTTGAATCATGATAAAAATATTTCTGCTCAATGCCTCTTTGCCTGATACAGTGTTTGGGGAGAAAACAAATTGAAGCTATGAAGTTGGAGCTCGGCGTATAATGAAATCAACAGTAATCAGTGACGTAAAATATGGAAGAGAGTAACAAAGAATTCTGTCAATGCCTTCATGACCTTAAAATTCTGTGGAATTCTGTGCTAATCTGAGAATCTTGTATACTACTGATAGACCTTCTGCCAGTTATGACGGCAGTGTAAGAAAAGAATTTAAAGAAAACACATGATACTGTAACCTTCATTTGTTGGTTCCTTTGGTTACTAACCATTAGAATACACACACTACTAAGAGCAACGGGCTGTGGCAGAGATCATAGATGAGCCACAGAAGAAAACATAGCCCCTGTCCTCAGAAAGCTTACTTCAGGAAAATTCTGCAATTGTAAAACCAACAGCAAGTTTCTAAGGGATTCGACCACCACTTTCTGGTCTAAGCAACTAATCGACAGTTATCATATGCATGGCACTGACTAGCTGTCCAAAGTTAAGTTTTCAAGATGGAGAGCCAGCAACATCTGTTAAAAAACCATAGCGAAGAGCTGGGTGTAAGTAGTGCTCCTTCACAAGTGGTCTGAAAGACTCCAAGGCTCGTGAGGGATACATTTTGTCCCACCAGAACTCTAAAACCTGCATAAGTCATCAGTGAGAATTTAGGAGTATATTTTAGTTGACCACCCACCTTTAGAATGAAATGGCTCTGTAAGTATTAAAATGAGGGTTCAATGTATATTATAACTAAAAATACTTGCGATGGAAGTATATGACTCACTATACCCCTCCCAGGTACCAAGAGGGGTCAGATTTTCCATTTATCAGCAAATCTTCAGGGTAGACAGCAACTCAGTCTCAGACTCTCTTCGGTGGCTGCTTCGTGGACGGCTGAGGGGAACACTTCAAAAATGAACCAGCTAAACAAACTTCCCAGCAGTACTTGACAGAGCTACACCTATTCTTCCCATTTCCAAAGCAGTGGAGAATTAATTACCAGTTCTATGGATCTATTGTAAGTATAATAGACTAAAGAGCTATCACAGACACATTTATTGTAAAAGCACAATCCCAAGAGTGTCTAGTGGAGGGCCAAAACGATTAACACAAATGCTTTGTCAGATCAAAGATAAAACCTGCACCGCCCAATTGAGGAATGAATTAGAACAGTGGGTTATCTTTCAAATTAACCAGGGCAGTTAGTGAGGAAAATTTCATGAAAGTGTAATTCTTAGCCTTTGTGAATCCACACAGCAGGCATTCTGCCAGCTGACAAGATGATGAAATTTTCATGCTTAAAAAAAGCCCTCTTCATTTCCCAATTTAGATTAGCTAGTGTTTCTCTCCCTTTGTGTGTGTGTGCGTGTGTGTGTGTGTGTGTGTGTGTGTGTGTGTGTGTGTGTCTATTTGCTCTTCTGGAGCAGAATTTAAGGGGAGAAGAAACACATATCAATTTTTCACTGTAAAATTGAGTCTTTCAAAAACATCCTTCAAAGCTTAGAGATACAGTCTTTACATGGGTTTTTTATGATTTTCAAAAAATACAGTTCAATTTTAACTTTGTATAGGGGAACCAACAAGGACCAGGGCACAAAATGAACTTTGAATTAGAGCTTTCTGTGATATCTAAGTCTTTCAATGCTTCCATCAAGTCTTGGATAAAGTATTAGAGTTGTTGTTCCTCCTAAAGCAATTAATATATTTTCTTGCTTGATGCCTTTTGTATTTCTATGTACACTGAAATGTAAATGTTCTAGGAAATGAGAATTCAAGGGATACAATCACTGCTATATGGAGAGAGAGAAATTCTCTCCTATGGAAGGAACCAGTATAAAAACATTATATGATATAGATTCTCAGATATGCAAAATTGTTAATGTTTGTTACACCACGTTTATTCGATCAGCACTATTTTATTCATGACGGAAACTAACAGGGTATATGATGTATTTTTTTAAAAAGTGGTTCAGAAGCATATTTTGCTAGCCTAAACTCCTGTCCCTTTGTTCTTGACAACCTGATTTCTTGGTGATCTACAACTGTGTTCCTTGGCAGGTTATAGTGTTAGGTCAAGTACTATACTCCTCCACTGTCTTCCTAAAGTTCCTTCCTTATAAAGAAGATGCCTTCCTTTCTTAATGTAGGTTGCACTTCCTTGCAGTGATACTAAGACTAAAATGAAAAACAATACTGTCTCTTGCTCTTAGTCCACGGACAATTTTTATGCCCAGTACTAACTTGTAAAATAGGAAGAAAGCCTTTTGGTCATTAGCTTCAGAAAACAGTCCTTTTACCTCAGTACTTATTACCAATATCTTTGTCTCCAGTACAGGTGATGTATTAATCTCCAGCTGGATTGCCATCGCTATGGTGTATCACACTGAACTGTCATCACTATCGCTTGAGGCATAACAACAACAACAACAACAAAAAACCCAAAAACTCAGTGCCATATCCCTCTATCAGCAAAAGTTCCTTTAAGTCTGAGGACAGGATAAAAGAGAATAGTCTACCAGTGAAGTAGAATATAGAGGTGTTTGAGCATTCTGTATAAAAGCTCTAGTCTTGAGAATATCTGAGACATTAGTTCAGCATGGGGCCATAAAAAGAACAAATAAATGGATTTCTTTCTCTCCCATCCAATTACATATGACTAAGATCAGCAAGTAGAGAAATAGGTTCCTGATTTTGAGGACAGTCATATCAGTCTTCAACTTCAGGAGTGCTATTTTGGTACTTTAATTAGAAATCCTATAGAAAAATCAATCCAGGACACACTTAACTAGAGGAAAACTGTTACTTGCTGTTGAGATAGCTGGTAGACAAGACAATTAAAGCAAATACTACGGAAACACTGGGTTAAATGTCTAGATGCCTAAAAGTAGGTTATTTAGCCTGAAAAATACCCACACCACCACCACCACCCACATACAATTCAGTTAGAAATCAATCTTTCAGTTAGAGCATATTTCTAACTATACAGATCCCTTTCTGCCTATCCTCAACTTAGTCAAAACAGACTGTCCTTTCTTACAGAAGGAAAGAGGATGAGTTTCTTCTAGTATTAACTTTTCCATGGTAAAGATTTTGATAGACTAAACACTGAGAGAAAACTCAGAATTCTTCCCAAGAGTCAAGAATCATGCTCTGCTCAACGAGAGCTGTAAGTGAGGAGCTGAATAGTTTTGATTTGGGCTCTTCATGCTAAATAAAGGCCTAACATTACATGTGCTGAACGTTTCATCTACTGCGGAATGTGAACCCACAGATAACCTTTATTCCGATCCAACTGTTCATTAAGCATAGCTCAGGATTATTCACTAAAATGTTTCAGATTTCTCAAAATGTAGTCATAATTATTATTTTAAAAATGTCTTCAGACAAACCTACTTGGGTGTTTTTGACAAATATAAATTATTCTACTCCAAAATCACAATACTGAAACTCTATGCTTCTACTCCTCATCCTAATGATCTAATAATCGATTTTTTCATGATATGGATTTTTAAAGAAAAAATGCTATATTATATGCAAGTTAACTAATGTAACTAGATATTAAAGGATGATACTAATCAAAGTCAAGGGTTTTAACTAATGGAATCTGAGCATTTTTTGGAAATGCTTTGCCAATGTAGCTTCTTTAAATAAGTTACACTGAGCTTTCACATAATAGAAATTTTGTTTAGATGACAAATGACATAAATACTAAGAAAAATCAAGTGGGAAGTATGTGGTTTTTTCAATTTTAAGTTTTGAAGAAAAAAACTCACCCCCTATGAAATATGTTAAAACCAAAACAAATACTTTGAAAAAAGCCTTCTTTCTAACGCAGACAGCTCACTCACTGTTCTAGCATTTTTAGTATGTACTTATAAAAATGAGACATTCTCTTTAAAATGACAAATTGCATTTAAAGTTTAAAAATGTTTAGGACGCCTGGGTGGTACAGTCGGTTGTGTCCAACTGGCTCAGGTCTTGATCTCAGAGTCGTAATATTGAGCCCTGTGTCAGGCTCTGGGCTCACAGGGGATGGTTGGGGGTGGGTGGTGATCTGCTCCATAGACTCTCTCCTCTCCTTCTGCCCCTCCAACTTGTATTCCCTCTCTCTCAAAATAAATAAATAAATCTTTTAAAAAATGTTTGATTTCCCTGGACAACACAGCTATGAAATGGTTTAGATTAACCACAGAAACATAAAGTCTTAGCTAGTGAGAAGTTATTAAAATCACCACACATGATGTTATGGCTTTTCTTGCCAAAGACAGACAATACTGATTTTTTTTCTCCTCTGGCCAAAGACCTGAGTGACCACTTAATTTAGTCTTACTTAGGTAACAACAAACTAAAATATTTCCTGATTATATTCTCATTTCTCCTTAAAGCAAAAATTCAGTATTTAAAATACCGCTCATTGGGGCGCCTGGGTGGCTCAGTTGTTAAGCATCTGCCTTTGACTCAGGTCATGATCCCGGGGTCCTGGGATCAAGCCCCGCATCAGTCTCCCTGCTCCGCGGGAAGCCTGCTTCTCCCTCTCCCACTCCCCCTGCTTGTGTTCCCTCTCTCGCTGTGTCTCTCTCTGTCAAATAAATAAATAAAATCTTTAAAAAAAAAAAAAAAGAAGACGCACCAAACCTAAGTAAGCTGCATATTTAAGAAATTCATTGTGGATACTTACTTCATAGTATTTTTTAATGCAACGTCTCATGTCCATGATCAATTTGTTGTTCAGCTGTACCATAAAGGTCAAAGGTGAAGCCTTACAATCAATGTTACTGCAGCGATACAAGCTGGGCTCCATATCAGTTCCCTACAGAAGTCAGAAGAGACAAACACACAAAAGGTTACTGCAAGACCAGGAAAGGGTTTTTTGGGCTTAAAAACTAACATGCTGTCCTGGTGTGCAATATTATCAATTCATTTCATTAGTGAGTTTTTAACCCTCTTTTTTCAACTACTGTCCTCTCAAAGATCCCCTTACTCACACGAACCTCCTGCCTTTTTGCCACCATAATAATAGAGAACAAGTTGAAGGGAAAACCCTGAAATCACTTGTTTTTACATTCAATATATGACAGATCTCATGGATAAAATAATTTTCCTTCTGAAAATACCAGTGAGGTCACACTATTGAACATAAACATTCTTAGAGATATTGATCAAAATTTTAAATTTGTACTTATTCATTCCAAACTTGAAGACAGTAGCAAGCGCATTAATGACATTAGTTTCCTTTCATATTGGCAACTTAATTTGACGATTAAAGCCTAAAAATTAAGTACTACACCAGAAAGCAATCACTTATTGTCGCCTTAGAAAATCTAAAATTTCTGTAATCCTCCCTCTCCACCACCCACTCAAATGAAAATTATTTGGGGAAGGGAAGGCAGAACAGTAGAAATTTGAAAGAATTAACTATTATTAGATGGAAAAAAACTCTTGTTTTGTTTTGTTTTAAGCAAAAACAAAGCAAATAGAATATATAGGAAAACTGTTGGGGTTTCTGGAGCATTTGTTTTCCTTCTTGATACTTAAACATCTTGGTTTCCTGCTCCAATCTGGTACATAACCCTACCCGCCACGCTAAGCAATTCCAGGTGGAAGAGATTTTAGAGCTTGACATCGGCTCTTCCACAGTTAGCCCATCTGCAAGTCGTCAAGCCTCCATGCAATTAACTATCTTATTTACAGCTGTAATGAAGCAAAACTCAAGGATTTAGCAAGTATTGCTGATCTGTGTCTGCCTCTTCCTTGCACTTGCTTCCAAAGACTGCTTTGTTTTGATTCAAAAAAATGCAAAACATCTGCTGTTTGTCCAAATTAACTTAAAATAATTACTTTTAATTTAGATAAAGGATGTATTTTCTTTCAGTTTCAAGGTTTTACACAGTTCTCCTGCCTACTCATTTGCCAATGGCTAGTACATGTATAACACTGCAGTTGAATCAAGTAAATTGGCTAAGTTTCAAGTTCTGAACCAAGGTCAATGATACATTTTTTGGCAGTACTTCTTGAGAGGAATGTTTCCTTGTGACTTTTTTAATGTCTGACATGCAAAGACAGCAGAAAAGATAATCAGAGTACCTTTGTCAAAAAGGAGGCAAGTGGGATGTGTAAAGATAAACAAAAACTTTCCGAAAACACTTAGTTCCCATTAACTTGATTTAAGATAAAGGCAAATATTGCTCTAAGTCTTAATAAATTGGGGCTGGGAGTGGGGAAATACAAGTTACTAATTAAGGAATTACAATTAAAAATACTTTAAGGTACTTTAGAATTTTTAAGAGATTCCATTTAAAAACCAAGGCCAAGCAACCACTCTAGGAAGCCAAAAACAATATTCAAGCATAGTCTACTAAGAATTTTCAAGCAGAAATGAAGCCGTGAAGGCAGAATTCATATGATGCTAAAATTCTTTAAATGCATGAAAGAAACATTTTCCTCCCCTTTTATACATACAGTGGGGGAGGAAAGGCTTCTATGCTAGTTGGCTAACAAAATGAAGAAAAGAAACAAAGAAACAACTAACCGAACCGTCCAAGACACTATCGTAAATATTCTCTGTTCCACATGTAGGGCATGAGCATTTGAATTTCTCACAGTCCCTGTATTTCTCCTCATCAGTGAGCTGGGCTGGGCCACCAAGGAGGGCATCATTCTCCTCATCCTTATGATAATGATGAACTCTAAACTGGGTGGGATCAAGTCCTAGTAATGTAAAAGAAAAAACAAATTCAGAGAGGTACAATTATTTGAATTCCCATATACAAAAAAGACCCCAAAGAAGAAAACCCACAAAGGAATGATTTTAAATTCATGCACACACATACACAACCATTTGAACTCTAGATAAAGGCTCACACCACATGGACAACTGACTTATCCTTTTACAAAAGATCACTTTATTAAATAAAACAAGGAAACAGCAGTAATGCACTAACACAATGCAGATATGCCCCCAGATGTTTGGGTTCAGAAGCAACTACGTCTATAGGATGGTTTTACTATCTTCTTACAGTTACAGTGAAAATCTCAAATAAATATGCAGTGTTATTAAGAAATCTCTTAAAATCAAAGTTTCACTATTAAAACTGAAAATAGAGAATAAAAAGCCCATTAAAGAAAACAAGTTCAATGCTATTACAACGCCTTCAAGTGCAGAAAAACTGCTAACCCTGATTTCAATGCAGTGGTCGATTCCATCTTGGCTCAGTAGTTAACAGCATGTAGGGTGCAATCTAATTCAGTGGTTAAAATTCAGTAGCAGCATCTGAGACAAAACGCGACATGGTTTTTTGGTGTTCTGAATTCAGAAATTTAAAATATGTGCAAAAACAATGGATCTACAGATTCTATAGGCCAAAACGTTCCCGACAATCTTGAAACAAAATATACCATCCATATTTCAATCAAAATGACAGAAGAAATCAATCGATGCATTGACTGAGTTAGTTTATGCTTCCTCATTTCCACAAACTATTTAAAGAAACATCTTTAAGCCAGCCAATTTTATTTACCTTTGGTCAAGGCGTATCTGTCAAAATATACCATATGGATTTACATGTAAAGGTAATTAATACACACGGTATCTTAAAACATTTTCTTGAAATCATCCTTTAGAAATCCCTACGAATTCTAGGCTTTTTAGAAATCTAAGGAAAGCTATCAAATTTATTTTGGCATAAAGGTAAATAAACAATATAGAAGTCACTAAGCAAAAAATTCAAATAGCAAAAATATCTGGAAACTCTTTTAACTCTAACAACGCTGCATAAGTAGATAATCAAACAGATGTATTCAGAACTCAGTGACAAGATCCTAAATCCTACTTGGTCAATTTTCAAGTGACATCTACACTTGAGGCTGACTGACACGGTGGAAAGGTGCTGGACAAAGACTAAAAAGAGACTATGAGTCTCAATTTTCTCACCTATGAAATGGAGGTAGTGTCACTGACCAGGCACTTCTGAAGTTTAAAACAGACATTAGAGGACAAACCCCTTTCAGCGGTGCCTAGCATGTGATAAGCATGCAATAAATATCATATGAATGAAAAAATAAAATTGTAGATGAACACTATTTAATCTAGACGATATTCACTCAATATTATGCATTTGGAAAAATATATGGAACACATGTTCAAACTGCATGGCAAGTTAATAGCTGCTCTTTGTAGGAATTAATCGAAATGAGGATTTCCTAACATGATCATACAATAAAAACAAAAAGTACACATTAAAAACAACTGGAAAAATATTGTTTAGTGACATAGATTACTGTAACCGAGGTCACTTGGCCCCAAGGCTCACTATATATTTTTATTTTACAAATTACCTATCCCCTAAGAGAAACAGCAAATTAGTGAAGAGTGTGGGAATATATACCTTCCCATTTAAAGACAAAGAGGGGCAGAGAAAATGAGTGAGAGAGGCCACACCCATGAATGAGGCCATTTCTTCTCCGTACTGAAGGGTAACTGTTGCAAATTCCTGAAACGTTTGTGAGTCCAACTGTATTCACGTAATGTTTTGCTTCATAAACAATTATGAGGAAGAACTTCACCCTTTCTCTGATGGTATGATTATTCATCAATTTTTCAGGCCAATACTATTCAAAAGTAAGGAAAAACAGTAGGCAAAGGTTTTCTCAACGGCAGGCTTCTTCCACAATCCAAAAATACAGAAATGAAACAACACTGGTTTTGCACATACCCAGAAATGGCCAACCTGCAGCAAGGAAACAACGAAAGCTCTCTCTAGGCCACCCTACCAGCATCCGCCTATTTAGTGTACGTGAGGCCACAGGGGAGCCTGCCTGCTGAGTAAGCCAAAAGTGGACAAGGGTCCTCTTGTTACTTACAGAGAAATGCCCAACAAGTGGCCAAAAGTCATGAAAAAAAATCAAGCCTTATGAAATGTCTACTTTAATGTCCAATTCCATAAACAACCCTAATCTGCCCATGGCAATAACAAAGCCAAGTGGCATAGCGGATTACTTCAGATTGATTCCCATGCTGAATTTCTTTAAAGAGAAGGGGTTTCATCTCAGCATTCTTGGTTATAGATCAATGATAAATCTTAAAAATATAAAAGGAGGGGACACTGTAATTACCTTAAAATATTAGGTATATAATGATCCCTGTACAAGTTACTTGGATACAAAAATGTCATAAAAAAGTAATTTTCTTGGGAGGACAATTATAAGTTCAACGGGCAAATCAGAGGGCTAAATTAAATCTTTTTATGAAAACATATGTCATGTTAAAAAATAAGGATCACTGCTGCTGGAATCTTTCTTTTAAAGGTCAGAATCTAGGCTTACTCAACATAGGAACTAATGTTTCCAAATCCTCATGGAATTGGCAACAAGCAGCTTATTTCAAAGTTTCGGGAGACTTAAAAGTTTTACTGCTTATACCATAACTCATTAAGGCTGGAGTGAAACAGGAAAAAAAAGTATCTGGTGCTGCCACCTAGAGGTAGATTCTAAATTTTAAAATGTACAAAATAGAGCCACTACATGGAACTGCATTTGTAATTATTATCCCTCCAAAATTAAAACTTTTGTTGGAAAAGACATTAAAGCGACATGTTTATGATCAAAGGTGTCATATACACTGTGTAATCAATATTACACTGCTCATCATCTAGCAAGTAATCATATTCGTCTTTTGAGGAAGAGATGCAAAACTGAATTCCAAATTCCATATCTCTTCTGAGAGCTTTCTCTGAACAACTGGCTTAAAGAAACAAATTTTATGTCCTATTTGAGAAAAAGAACTTCCATTTTTATTAGCCTAGCTTTTGACAGGCAACTTCAATCATTTGGTCCAGTACAGAATAAAGGAAAGAAGAGCCTACTTGGGACTCACAGTAGTTATCTGGGGGGAGAGCAGCCATGGTTCTCCCTGCGGTAAGCAGAAATGATGTGTGCTTTAATTCAATCCTGTGACTTGTAGTGATAGTCACACCATTTTGGGGGGGCGGGGGCAGGATGGGGAGGACAGAAGGCAAAGTGAAATGAAATTAAAGTACTGTCATTTATAATTAGAAAATTTACAGGATCTCACATTATTTTGGCAACAAGATCAAAGCTCTCATGTTTCAAAAAGTATTTATAGTAAGTAACATCATAGGCATTGGGGTAGATGAGTTCAGCAGTGCTTTTTTTTATGTAAGATCACCAGATATTTAGCACACACACCTCCAATGTGACATGTAGCACAAAATTAATTTTTCTACCATTGTACTTTCTAAACATTGTAAGCTATGCCTGTTTTTAGAATGTTCACCTGTCCCCATTCCCAAGGATTATTTAAACTGTTCCAAATTCAAAGCATTCAGTTGAGAGGCTGAGGCACTGGACCAAGTAATTCTCTTCCTTCAAAAGACAAGATCTCTATTAGTGCAAATGCAAATAACTACAGTAAGGCCAATTATATATGTCCATACAAGTGGGAACAAGGG
Source organism: Eumetopias jubatus (assembly GCF_037043125.1). NCBI lineage: Eukaryota > Metazoa > Chordata > Mammalia > Carnivora > Otariidae > Eumetopias > Eumetopias jubatus. The sequence goes on from NW_028274817.1 coordinate 106,650,920, forward strand.
AAAAATCCATATGAATGAAACTCCAAATGAGCAAAGAGAGAAACTGATATCCCCAAGCAGTTGTTTGTAATAATTACTCAAGCTACTAGTAATAGATTCTTACTGTGAATTTTTTTTCTAAAAATTTCTTCTAGGAAATGAATCATTTATCTTTTGCACAAATCCTGGCTTTCATGTGTCTGGGACTTCTTAGAGAACAATATACAAACTGAGTATTTAGTATGATTAAAGAAAAAAATACTTACAAATTTTTAAAAGGTGAACAGTACATCCATAAAAAGTCTTGTACAAGAATTTTCAAAGCAGCTTTATTCATAATAACCAGAAACTGGAAACAATCCAGACGTCCACCAACAGAATGAAAAAAATAAACTGGGATAATCTACCATGGAATACTACTCAGCAAAGGAAAAGAATGAATGCTGATAAATGGCACAAGATGGATGAATCTCACAAATACCATGCTAAGTGAAAGAAGCTGAACACAAAAGTGTACACTGTAGAAAATTATTTATATAAAGTTCTGGAATAGGCAAAACTAACCTATGGTCAATCAGATGAATTGTTTCTTTTGTGAGAGGGGATGCTGACTGGGAAGGAAAAAATGGAAACGTCTGGGTGATGGAAAAGTTATTTGTTTTGATAAATGGAATGTATGATACTCTTAAGATAGATTTCATTGTATGTAAATTATACTTAAAAAAATGCCAAATAGAAGATGCTTGTGACACATATATCCAAAGCACGCATATTTAGAATATATAAGGAATGCCCGCAAATCAGTAAGAAAAAGACAACCCAAAAGAAAACTATATGAAGACTTCACCAGGCACCCCACAAAAGGAGATATTCAAATGGCCAATAAAGGATGTGAACAGATGCTCAACTTCATTTGTCAAAGAAATGCAAAATCACAGTATTATGCCACATTAAAGGAAGATGACACAAAACACCAAGTGTTGCTAAGAATGTGGAGTGCTTATACATTGATAGTACAGAGTGTAAATCAGTTGAACCACTTTGGAAAATTAATATCTACTAAAGCTGAACATACATGTCCCCTGGGACCTAGCAATTCTCCTAAGTATATACCCAACAGAAATACATGCAACCATTCAAGAGAAGACATGTGCGAGAATGCTCAAACAGCACTATTCCTAATCACCCAATTGTGGAAACAACCCATAGGTGCACCTACACTAGACAGTCATCAAGTGTGGTATAGTCATACAGCGAAATACTACAAAGAAATGAAGTATAACCACCTGGATGAATCTAACATAATACAAATGAAAGTAGACAGACACAAAGAGCAAAGATGCAATTTATGTCATGTCCAAAAATAAGAAAACCTCACCTATGATGTCAGGAATGAGGACTGTAATTTTCTGGGGGGAGTAGAGGATAGTCTCTAGGAGGCGGCATGAGAGGGTTTATGGGGATGTTGTAATACAGGTTTCCTGAGCTCAGGGCTGACTACACTGTACGTGTTTACCTTGTGAAAATTCATCAAACTGTTCAGTTAGCTTTTGTGTGCTTTTTCTGAATGGACATTATACCACCAGAAAGTTCAGGTTGAAAAAGGTAAGAAAATGAGTACTAAATATTTATGATATACCTGTGAGTTTGTGTCCAAATGTGTTTGATTCTAACCAGACATTATGTACTTCCTCAAAGATGTGCACACCATCACCCAGGAAGCATTATTAGCAAAAACTAAAAGAAACTGAACTGAAATACAGTCAAGTCTTTAGCTCTACCACGTCATAGGAAATACAAGAGACAGAGGAACATGTTAAAATATACCAGTAGGATGCAAGTGACAAACTCCAGAATAAGGGAAATTGTAAAGGACAACACCCCGCTCCCCCATTTTTTTTGTTTTTTTCCTCCCCCCATTTCTTAATAAGTAAATTGGAAGGATGAATTAAAAAAGAGGAGACTAACTATCATATGGGCCCTGATTAGATTCCACTTCAAATAGGGAGCTTTTTAAAAGAAATGCACCCTTAATACAATCAGAAAATACGAACGCTTATTAGACATTTGATGAAATGAAGCAATTGTGTTGTTGTTGTTGTTTTTACTAGTGATGATACTACTGTAGTTATGCTGGAAAGGGGGGAGTATCTTTTAGGAATGTAAAATGCAGTATTTACAGGTAAAATTATATGGTATCTAGAATTCACCTCAAAATAATCGGAGCAGGTGGAAAAGAGAAATAAGATTGTCCATAGTTGCAGACTGCTAAAGCTGGGTCATGAGCACCTGGGGACTTCTTTCCTACTATTGCACATGTTTAGAATTTTCCATAATAAAACATTTTAAGAATAGTGTAGATCCAATTTCAAGATAAAAAACTGACTATACAAGTGGCAGACACCTGAAACGGCCTTTCACAGATAACAATAAACCTCTCCATAACACAAATGGAAAACTTCTGAGTATTTAAAAAAAAGAATATCCAAACCCTTAGGTTAAATAAACTCCCAAGATTTTTACTGTCCTGCAGAAGGTAACTCCCAAAATCTTGACAGGAAAAAAAATCCTAATGTGCAGCACCCTCATGACCTCACACAACTGTTCTAATGCCCTTGATGATAGCTCTAAATGTGACGGTTTTTTTTTAAAGATTTTATTTATTTACTTGACAGAGAGAGACACAGCGAGAGAGGGAACACAAGCAGAGGGAGTGGGAGAGGGAGAAGCAGGCCTCCCGCAGAGCAGGGAGCCCGATGCGGGGCTTGATCCCAGGACCCTGGGATCACGACCTGAGCCGAAGGCAGATGCCCAATGACTGAGCCACCCAGGCGCCCCTAAATTTGACTTTTAACTTATGAAATGTGTACCTCTGGGCAGGAAAAAACCTGGGAAGTATTTTCTTTCCTATTTTTAAATCTGAGAGAAGATGGTAAGTGTATGCTGAAAAAATACTTGGAAAATAAAATAGCACAAAATAATAGACCAAGGATTGCTGCTCTTACAACAAAGTCCTCTTCTCCCCAGCCATGTTGGTAAATATGTGGGGGGGAAGCCAGGCTGGAGGTCCCTAGATGCATGTTTTTATTTTTATTTTATTTTTTAAAAGATTACTTATTTATTTGACAGAGAGAGAGAGAGAGAGAGCACAAGTAGGCAGAGAGGCAGGCAGAGGGAGAGGGAGAAGCAGGCTCCCCGCGGAGCAGGGAGCCCGATGCAGGGCTCCATCCCAGGACCCTGGGATCATGACCTGAGCCAAAGGCAGAAGCTTAACCGACTGAGCCATCCAGGTGCCCCAACACATCTTTTTGGAAGTTAGTAGTGGTTTAACCATTTTTTTCTTCCGATTTTGTAAAAACTGTTATTTTTAATATTACTTTTTCAAGAAGGAAGCTATAATTCACCACCTTCAACCTTTCCAGGCTTATTCACACATATATATTTAACATAATTTTAATCTGTATACAGTGCTGTGTTCAGCTATTTTCATTTATTACATCTTACCCATTTTTCTATAGGCTACACAGTGCTGGTAAGTGCTATTTTGTATACTTAATTAAATTAATGTATCTTTTTTAAAAAAACTTGATCTATAGTTACTACTGCACTATATACTTGAAAGTTGTTGAAGAGTTCACCATAAGCATTCTCACCACACTGAAAAGAGTTAACTATGGAAACTATGTGAGGTGATGGATGTGTTAATGCTCTTGATCTTGGTAATCACTCTACAATGTATATGTATATAAAATCATCACTTTGTACACTTTGAATATATTTAATTATATTTATCAATTATTTCTCAGTAAAGTTAAAAATTTTTAACAATTGATCTAACTTATAAATAAGAGAAATTCCCATTTTTCCCTGGAAATTCCACGTGTTACAATGCCAGGAGAACATTAGTCCCAGTGATCATCCTAAACATGCCCCAGTTTGGCTCCAAGTTCCCAGGGGTCTCTGCCTGACTTAGGTGAGCAGTGTCACTGCAGGCCCTCATGTGCCATGTGGAGTGGCTGAGATGGCCTGGGTCACCACCGTGGAGGTTGGGGCCCCTGCCATTCTGCAATGGGCTGGAAGAACTGAGAGGTGGGAAGAGGCAACCATTCCCAAGGCCACATTGGCCTCTCCAAAGTGCATTCCCATAATGCCCCAAATGCCAACACCTTCATAAACTCTTCCCTGGTGGCCCCAGCCACAAGTGGTCTCTGCTTCCCCTGAGTGCCTGAAATCCTCTCTTTTACCTCTTTTGGGACATGCACGGTACTGTCCACTAGACTTCCCTGCGACAGTGAAATCAACTAAATGGACTGGGCTGTAATTTGAGCAAAGGAGCCATGGCTTACTCATCTTCACCTCCCTCACAGTGCCTATTATGATGCTGAGCACAGCAGGTCTTCAACATTAATCTATTCAATGAATGCAAAAGTAGGCTGGGAACATATTCCATTTGATGATGTGAATGGAATGGCTCTCCATCCTGGAAGAGATGGTTCTTACCAGCTGACAAGATGATATCCTATTTTGCATCTGATGTGATCTTACTTTCAAAATTTTATTAATTATGGTATAGAAAATATTTAAGGTTTGCAAATGATGGTCATGTATGCACATTCTTCTAAGAGCTTAACTGCGAAAAAGGTGAGAATCTTATCACAAAGTAATACCTGAGGCATGTGCTGGTGCCATCACCCTACTCCCAACCACCTATACCTTACCCACCACCTCCCCACCATCTTTTGCAGGCCTGTCTCCCTGGGCCTGTCAAAAGCACCGCAACACTGCTTGGCCTGCTGTTGCACTTATTTCTTGGATATTACTGGTTCCTGTCTATTGACAAAAAAAAAAAAAATACCTTCTGTAACCTGTGTGGTATGGGGCCATTCTTTATCTTTTTTTAAAAGATTTTATTTATTCATTTGACAGAGAGAGAGAGTGGCAGACAGAGGGAGAGTGAGAAGCAGGCTCCCCATTGAGCAGGAAGCCCAACCACGGGGCTCGATCTCAGGACCCTGGGGCCATTCTTTAAAAAGGGAATTTTTACTTTCCAATTTAATCCAGGAAGAGCCTGGGTTAATTGTGCTGTCTTGTTTTAAGGACTACTTTCAGAGATTAAATTCTAAATTCTCACGTTCTTCAAAAATCCATAGTTTCTCAGGACCAATGAGAAAACTGACCAGGTAGCCAAATGCCTGCAATTTTACCACTGACCATGAAGAAATGTACTTGATAGCTATTATACAAGTCACTGGTCATTGGAGGAAAGATAATGTCATTCTAAGTAGTGTTATGCATGAAATATAAATGTATTAAAAGATGAAATTCAAGGATGAACTTTAGACTATTCTTATCACTGGCCTGTTTGCCAGGTACAGAAGACTATTTGGATGCTGAAGCATATTGTGAATATTTCCTCCACAGACGATAAAGAGCTTTCATTAGAACAAGAGAAGAGAAAAAAACCTATGGTCTGGAGAACAAAAGCTAAGAGTTCCAAGTTTTAGTGGCCATGTTTCCCATTGGGCTATTGTGTAAGAAGAGTAATCCTGTATTTTTTTTCCATTCACAAATGAAAAAGGGTAAAATTTTGCTTTATTTAAGCCCAATAGCAATAATCTTACATGGGTTTCAGAAAAATGATACACATTTTACTGTGGGATAATGAGGACCATTAGTTATTAGAGAGAACAAATTATTCTCTTTCAATTCAACACACTTATTCATTCACTCATTTAAAAGACTATCCTCTATCCTTTTCACTAAAATGGCCTTCCCATCAGAACACCTGGCCGTGCAACATGCCACCAGACAGACTTCAGGAGGTGTCTTGACAGGGAGAAAAATAGTCGGAGAATTTCCAAAGTGAAGCCACAGGATAAAACCAACACTTGATGCTTGCCTTTCATTTCAAGGAAAGTAGTATAAAAGCAACAGAAAAAGAAAAAGGTAGTTGAAAAATATACTTGCTCTCCACAAAAGAGTCTTTAAAAAAAATCATGAACTTAATAATTTTCCTAAATGAAATTATGCCATTATTCCTGATTTCTTTGTACTAACTAAAAGGACAAAGTATCAAACTTCACTGAAGTTTCAACATTGTAATACATTTCATTAGTCAAAGATAAAAACTACATTAAAAGCAAGAGAATTATTTTATGTCTGTGATTAGGCAGTTGGAGGGCTTGTATTTTATGTATACATTTGTACACTTCAACTTATTTAACAGTGTCAGTTCACTAACTGCAGTTTTTTTTATATAAAGAAAACAGATTTAGAATTTTAAAAACAAATTACAGTAATTTTATGCCTACAGCTTGCACCTCTTAGAAACCATGCACCCCCTAACACTCCCCTTACTTTCCCACCACTTTCCCACCTCCTCCCTCCTCCTCTCTAAAACCACAGGCTAAGTGAGAACTGGTAACAGGGGCCTCAAATCCTCTAGTGAAGAACAGCTACCCTGGTTTTTCACTTGGGGTGGAGGAATAAAGGATGCAGACCACAATGTGGCTCCCGCACAGGACAGGGAGCAAAATGCCTGCAAAGAGCTGCCTGGAGACCTTCCACGCTTTCTACAGATCTTTATGGTAGCTGGCATTTGCTGTCCTGCAATTCACTAATGTGGACCTCCTATGGACCTCCAATTCACTAATGTGGACCCCTCCTCCCTCCTAAAGAGGGAAAGATAAAGGACTATAAGATTTCTCACTAATGCAGGTAGATAGGTGGATACTGCTAGTGATGGCAGGAGGTGCAGCAGGAGAAGAGGAGTAAGAACTGCTGTCAAGCGGCAAATGATAAAAATCAGAAAACGATAAAAAGGGGTGTAGCCACAACTCCTTAAGAGCTGAGGACACAGATCCTTCCAGGAGCTCTGACTGGCTACCTGGCACCAAGGGCTTGCAGGTCGGGGGGTGGGGGGGATGGGGGGGAGGACAGACGGGGACTGGGCGGGACCATGCACAAGCATGGAGGGCTCCCGCTGTGGACTGAGACTGGTCAGTAATAACATGAACCCTCTGAAGATGGGCCTCACGAGGCTACCGGCTTTGAAAATCATTTGCGAAAACTGGATTCACAAGGCAGCTGCAATTAGGATAAAGTCTGTCTTCAACCAAGTCAAAATCTGCCCACTGTTTAATTTAGAGTTATCTTAAATATGACTCCAGAACCAACAGAATCAGTGTGGTCCCCTGTGGGACCAGCGTTGAGATACCTGAGCAGGCATCAGGCAACCCCTGGGCAGGCTCCAGCACCCTTCACTCAACAGCTCTTTGGCAGAAAACACAAGGCTCTGCTCTTACCTTTTACATGTCCCTCATGAGGTGGTGCTACTTCCGTCTACTCCCACTCAGCGCTGGATCACCGGGAAATTTACAACCAAGGAAGTAAAGGGTAGCACTTAGCCTCTAGGCCAGGTTCTTGGTGATACAAACAGAAAAACTGGGAGATCTACTCTAAAGAAATGGTTCCACTCCAGGGTTTTTGGTGCTTATGTTGGGGGGCGGGGAGGTGGCAGCTATTGGCCTGGGGGCTGCAGTGGGTGCAGTGGGAAGAAAAGGGAGCCTAAGGAAAATGAAGCTCCTGCGACTTCACATCCACACCAAGCTGCTTGGGGACCTCTGTTACAGGCTCTCTGAGCTAAGAACAAGACAGGAGAGTATGCAGCACAGTGGTGAGGAGCACAAGATGTGGAGTCACAGAAAGCTGGGTCCCCATCCGACCACAGCCAGCCACTAATGAGCTATGCGACAAGACCAAGTTAGTTACCTCTCTAAGCCTCGGCTTCCTTCCCTGTAAAATGGAGCGAATACAACAGACCCTTATGAGGCTGGTGCAAAGATTAAATTAGATAACATATGCAAAGTACTTATTACAGTATTCGACAGAGTAAGCCCCCAAGGCAGGGGCGAGAAAAAAGAAGGAAGCTAAAAACTACTGAGCACTTACACTCCTCTCCTCCCAGCTGAAGCTGTATAAACATCATCAAATACAACTCAACTATGAGAACACATTGTATGACGATTTGGGTAGCAGATTTTATCTTCCACAGTATGCTTTGCTTAGGCAAATGTCAAAAATGGGTTTCCACTTCCAGAGCAGACAATGGTGGAGGGAGTGGAGTCAGGGCTGGCGGGCAGGAGCTCAGAAAAATACTCACCAGGGAAGGATGACAAATGTGTCACTTAACTCATTCATCTGTCCAATCCCAGGCCACACACGCATGGTGAGCACTACGTACAAATGTTTTTTTCCTTTTCAAATTTTTATTCAAATTCTAGTTAACATATAGTGTAATATTGGTTTCAGGAGTAGAATTCAGTGATTTATCACTTATATACAACACCTAGTGCTCATCACAACAAGTGCCCTCCTTAATACCCATCACCCATTTAGCCCAGCCCCCACCTCCCTCCCTCCATGAACCCTCAGTTCTCTATCACTACGAGTCTCTTATGGTTTGCTTCCCTCTCTTTTTTTCTTCCCCTTCCCATATATTCATCTGTTTTGTTTCTTAAATTCCACATATGAGTAGAATTGTATGGTACTTAGCTTTCTCTGACTTATTCCGCTTAGCATAATACACTCTAGCTCCATCCCTGTCATTGCACATGGCAAGATTTCATTCTTTTTGACAAAACTATGTACAAATCTTATAGACCGGAGGAGTGTGGACGCACGTATGCAGAAGCCTGGCAAGAGAGAGGGATGTGGCTGCTAACAATGCACTGAGTACTTTCTCTGCTCCAGGCCTGTGCAGAGCATCACACGTGCATTATTCTATTGCCACCCTCAGAGCAACTGCAGTTTACGATTCCAGAAACCAAGGCTTAGATCAAGGTTTAGAGGCTTGCAAAAGCCAAAGAGCTTGTGAAGAGCAGAACCAGCATGTAAGCCCAAGTCCCTATGATGTCAAAGCCCATGTCTTAAGCCAAACATTTCAATGAGAAGAGGGGGAGAATTTTCCATGAAGCAGGGACAGAATGAGCAATGCCTTATTTAGGGGATCCCTAAGTATACCGATTAAGAAAGAAGGCTCTTAGAAATACAGGTTGGAGTTCCAAAGTTAGAGTCTACAACTGCCAGAATTAAAGACTGTGAGATGTCAGTGGCATCTGGACTTACTTATAGATCATGAGGCACCATCTAAGGACTTTATTAGACAGTATTCTAAAAATACTCATCTTTGCATACAATGGGCTAGAATAACCATCTTAAATCAATGTAACTCTTTACATGCTGGTCATCTAGAAATGAAATCAGAGCAAGTAATGAAATACACTTCTAAGCATGAGACAACAATCTGGTGCCACAGCAAAAAGTCAAAAAATGCTGAGGTTTCAGGGTTGACCAGCACCTCCTGGGATGATGAGAAATGAGGACTCAGCTAATTCCTGGAAGGTAACAGCATGCCTAGTTTTCAAAGAATTTAAAGTGAGAGTAGGGCACTCACAGGGAATGAATATTAAAAATTAAACTTCTTAATGTTAAAAAAGCTGTGTATTCTCACTTTATACAAAAATACATTTAGAGACAAGAGACAATATAAACCAACCATCACAATACCATCAATCTCCTTATTAATGGAAGTTCACCAATTAAAGCTACAACAGTGTAAGCTCAGACACCGTCACTGTGCCTAAAATCTCTTCATTCCTTCTCCTGCCTTCCCTCTCTTCCCTTGGCATTTACTGACTCAGTGCCTACTATGGAGCAGGCATGTAGCTATATAGGTAGCAAGCATATGAGGTCCATAGTCTATGAAGGGAGATAGACATTAACCAACCAACCACAAAAATAAATGCGCAACTACACACAAAGAAGTGCTCGACACATACCGTACCTATAAAGAAGGCTCACAACAGGTGAGGGAGGACTACGGGTACTGCTAAAGCCCGGTAAGAGGCTATGTGAGCTGGGGACACTTACCTAACCATGTTGCAATGAGGACAGCATCAATTCCATCTATTGGCTCACAGATCCGAGCCACGACTGGGTGGATCTGCTGAGCCAGGTAGTACTGGGTATCAATGGTTAAATTGTCCTGTTTCTGTAGCTGCTCAGGTGCATAGGCCCTCTGACTCGCAGTGAGGTTTGACCCATCCTACAAAAGGACATGGTACAGGTAAGGTTGTAGGAAATTCAGTCACATGTACACAGTTGGCCAAAAAGAAGGACAATAATTCAAACTTTATATATTCAATTCCAAACACCAAGAAGTCCTTTTGACCCACTGGTGAACATTTCATATGTAAGAGCAGGAAGATCAAGGAAAACATGTCACCCCCACTGTCCAAGAATGTAAATCCAGCATGTGTTGTGTTCTATTTTTTGTTGAAACATGAAACCAACAAGATGGCATGACTAGATTAAATAATTCCACCTGCCATACCATAGAAGCACACTGAGAAGACTTGCTAAACTATTAGTCTAGTCAGAAAGGCCTTTTAGGGGTGATAAGAAAAAACATGTTGGTCCTTTTATTGTTAATACAATCCCTTCATGCAAAAACTCTAGTCATAATCTCATCTTTAAGGCCCCCAGGGTTATATTTTCTATGAGAGCTTTATGTATCAAGAAGCAGATGGGCAAGGAGAAAAGAAAGGGGTATGAAATCCACAGACTAGTAACTTATATACAAGATATAATAGACGGGAGTAAAATTAATGAGCTATCCTGGTGGAGTGGCAATGCTCTAGAAGCAAAATACTTGGCACTGGAATGAAGGGCATACCATTTTGCACTGTTTACATGGCTCTCCTCAAGGAAAGAAAGATGGGTCGGAGAGTATCTTTTCAAATCCTCTTAATAAAAATAAAAGTTGTGTAATTCTATGTAAGTGGTCCATATACAGCCCTGTGTGTGAGGTCACCATCATCTGTGAATCAAAAAAAGTCATCACACTACTGGACCAACATCTGACAACTCACTCCACGCCTCTTTTCTACAACAGAATTTAATATTCAGACTAGTCAATTTTAACTATTCACAGTGCTAAGCTGCTCTGCAAAATAGACAACACGAACCCTATTCTTTCATTCCTGCTACAATCAGCTCCTTCTCAGCTCAGCGTCCAACCCAAAGCAGAGGCTACTTGCACAGCACTGTCTTCAGACTGGAGGCAGGGGCCTCTTTCTCTGGCAAGGCTCTTGATGGAAACAAACTGGAATGTTTATCAACTAGGTTCTACATAGTCTAGGATATAAGGAAATACTTAGAAAGCAAACCTCGGATTAAAAGACTTGCCAAATAATTTTTTTTTCAGGAGTTCACAACACGGTAAAAGAAACTGGGCAGAATTCATCACCTTTAATTGTTGCCCTTTGTGAAGTCTGAATTATTAGATAAGAGTAAGATGACAGCCAATGACAAAGAGTGTGAAACATTCCTGGGCAGCGTCTTTATGCACTACAACTATATTCAGATTGACTTCATTAACTAACACCTGAAACCTGATCAATTTACAGAATTGTATTAAAAAAAAAAAACTGGCCTGTCCTTAAGATTACAGCAATACTGAGGGGCACCTGGGTGGCTCAGTCAGTTGAGCATTCGAATCTTGATTTCAACTCAAGTCATGATCTCAAGGGCAGGAGATCGAGCCCTACACTGGGCTCTGCGCTGGGTGTACAGCCTACTTGAGATTCTTTTTTTTTTTAAAGATTTTATTTATGTATTTGACAGAGAGAGACACAGCGAGAGAGGGAACACAAGCAGGGGGAGTGGAAGAAGGAGAAGCAGGCTTCCTGACGAGCAGGGATCCCGATGTGGGGCTCGATCCCAGGACCCTGGGATCACGACCTGAGCCGAAGGCAGACGCTCAACGACTGAGCCACCCAGGCGCCTCTCTCTGAGCCCCCCTTAGAAAAATAAAGATTATATAGCAATGTTAAGTTTGCCACTTTTTAATGGTGAATAAAAATCAAATTTATACAGGGGTGCCTGGGTGGCTCACTCGGTTAAGCATCTGCCTTTGGCTCAAGTCATGATCTCAGGGTCCTGGGATCGAGCCCCCTGTCGGGCTCCCTGCTCAGCAGGGAGTCCGCTTCTCTCTCCCTCTTCCCCTCCAACTCGTGCTTGCTCGCTCACTCTCTCTCAAATAAATAAAATCTTTAAAAAAAAATCAAATTTTGGGGTGCCTGGGTGGCTCAGTTGGTTAAGCGACTGCCTTCGGCTCAGGTCATGATCCTGGAGTCCCGGGATCGAGTCCCGCATCAGGCTCCCTGCTCAGCGAGGAGCCTGCTTCTCCCTCTAACCCTCCCCCCTCTCATGTACTCTCTCTCTCTCTCTCATTCTCACTCTCTCAAAATAAATAAATCTTTAAAAAAAAATCAAATTTCTATAGGCAATTTTTCTTTAAAGGCATGTGAGTTACCTTCCAATATATCATTAGAAGATGTTCTCACAGTAAGTTAAATTTTTTAAAAAAGCAGTTGAAAATTTCTAAGCATATCCTCAGTTAAGAAAGTTTTTATTTTAAATAACCACATGAAGGACCAGCTTTAACACTGACCCAAACATATTTCTTATTGTATTTAAAAAATCTGAATCCAAACATGACTAAATTCAAAAGAATTGGTAAGACAGGTTTTGCTGTGTTGTGTTGGGAAAACATTCAGGCCGTGACATAAGATATATCCCTCACAGACCTAATTCTAAAACTTAGCAAGATCCCATGGTATATGCAATAACACATGGCATACACCTTTAAAACCAGATTAAGAAGCAATGTTGGTCTCCCCCTCCGATTTCTTCCTGCTATCTTCTTCTTCTTTCTTTTTTTTAGCATATAATGTATTATTTGTTTCAGAGGTACAGGTCTGTGATTCAACAGTCGTAATGTATGGTGATTAATATAACAATAAAAAAATCAAAAACAAAAAATAAATAAAGTTTTTAGTTGTACAGCATAGGAAAGATAGCCAATGGTATTGTCATAGCTTTGTATGGTGACAGATCAGAGCCACTATCGAACAGACTTGTCACATCACTATATTGCACACCTGAAACTAATGTAACACTGTGTATTAACTACATTTCAATTAAAAAAATACTATTCTAAAAAAAAAAGGAAGCAATGTTGGCCTTCCTTGAAGTGTCTATGTAGTAATCTGTAAACTTCACAAAGTACAAACTTCACAGAGACAACCAGGTACAGTCAATTCATTCAAAACTATGTCGTCATCTTTAGTAGGAAACTAACTGAAAAAAGTTATTTAAATGGGTGACAAGTGGACCCCTTAAAACAATTATGTTAAAGGCATGCCTTATGGAAATTATGTCTAATGAAAGTTAAATAATTGAGGATTTAAAACTTAACCAACAAGCGGAACTTGATTTAAGATCTCAGCAAATAATTCACGTACGTTTTACAAGGCGACAAACTACAATATAAATTCGACACCAAAAACATTACTCTCTGAACTCATCTGAATTTATAGCCAGAGTAACTATCAGTAGAGTACTACAGTCTAAATATAAATTTCAAACAAAACAGAACCTGTCTAGGAGACCTACTATTCGTGGAGGGCACCTTTGCTTAGAGCAGTATAGTTCTCTTCAAAGTATATCATCATACGTTTTCAAAAAGATATTCTAAAAATATGGTTGTGTTAAGAAACAGAATAATTTGAGTGCTTAAAAGCAAAAGAGGTAGGGAGCTTTGGCTCACAAACATGCTCAAAGTGGGCCTGACCCACTGCTAGGGAACAGAGGCAAATTAAAGTCCTACAGCTTTTCCTGGGATACAATGAGAAGCATAAACAAAAAGAAACATGGACTGTAGTTTTAATAAGCAAAAAAGTTAAGGCCCAGCACCAGTGGATGGGGAAAATGTTGAAAATACATAAAATTGGATTTACTGTATTATATCAGCATCAGCATTTTTGAGCTTTTCTAGCTCAGTAAGACCTAGGAAAAAGAAATCATAAGACCCAATCTCTAGACATCAATGAACATAAGCTTGACTTTTATTTAAATCTATCAATCATACTACCATACATCTCCATTCCAGATTTAGCCAAAATATAATTGTGACTGGATTTCATTATTAGATGTTATTTCATGGAACTTATGTAATTTTTCAAAGCTATATAGCCATCTGCTCCTGTCATTAATAATCTAAGAGCTTTTCCATGTATGTGAAGTCATAAGTGAAAAAAAACTAGCCTATTTACCAAAATCTTTATTTGCATAATATGAAAATTGTTTTTTTGAGATGAGACTTGTCAGAGGCAATATGCAAAGCACATTAAGGGCTTGAGCGAGTCAGACATTTATGGAAATATTTTCCTGCAGGAATTGGCTTTCTATAACAGTTCTTAATCAAGGGTAACCCTAGGAGGGAGACAGAGTCAAGTGCTGATTCCTGTCCATGTACTTAAATCATTTGTTATGTACATCATCCACAGCACCGAGCAGATATTAGCAGATAATTTTTAAATTCTAAAAGACTCTATGATTTAAAAACACACTGACTGTAGTTTGACAAAGATCAATCATAATGCAATGAAATTTAAGGCTTATCTAATTTTTTACTGTAATAACAAAATGCAACAATTAATTAATTAAAAAGAAAGTCTTATAACAGACGAATTATGCCTTTTGGTAAGTATACCACACCACAGTAATTTTAAATAATTTGGAAAGAGGCTGTGACTTTTTCTTTTTTTTCTTTTTTTTTTTTTCAAAAGGAAGAGATGAGACCTCTCCTTTGCTCCAACTGGAGTTAAGTGCTTTCAAAGAAAAAAACTGCTCTTGTGTCCCACCCTCTCTCCTCATCCCTGTCAAGAGGCACACAACTCTCCAAAGAAACTGGTTAGTGGTTTAAACCTATGTTCCAGAAAGGGTAGAGGTTCCTCAGAGATGCCACATGGAAGAGGGAGAAGGCAAGGAGGTGGGTTCTAGGCCCCCACCACTCAAAATACAACAAACAAACAAACTGGTGAGATCATTTGTGTTTTCCTCCTAAGGTATGTTTTTGGGGTCTCGCACCCTTCTCCATATTATCAAGCACTTCATATTCTTTTCAAGTAACTCTGTGAACATAAGCTAGGGAAAAATGTATTTACTCTCTTATTCTAAGTATTCATAACAGAATCTGTGGCAAAAGGAATGATGATGGACTGCTGCTGGACATATGACCAAACCTATATATAGTTTCACTGAAGTTAATTTAGGGTTGAAACAGCACCTACTGTTATGCACCTGTCTCACCAAAACAATTTCAGTGAACCAGGACACTGGTCTTAAATATTTTTTGAAAATTTTAATAAAATATGCCATAGCTCTAACACTTCAAATGTTATAAAAACAACCAGACTAACCCATCTCTTCATACCATCAATTATTTGGAAGACCATTAAATAAGACACTGTGGTGATATGAGTTTTACTTTGGGTTATGGGGTCCAGGAGTCTTATTAATAGCTTCAGTTTTACCTGACAGATGACATATGACACGGTATCTCCAGCTTTCACCTTTCTGCCCCCTTGAGAATTCATCCACAGGGCAACATGTACATGAGGTAGGCTTTTTTTATCAGGGTAATCCTGGGGATCCTTTGTCAATGCCTAAAAGAGGAAACAAAAAGCCCCAAACTTTAAATCTCTTCTCACACAGATATACACTAAACACATCTTTCCTAGAATCCTATCTGCCACATAAACATAAAAAGAACAGAAGCTGTATGTAGAAAACAGCGCTGCAGTCTTTAGACATTCCATCCTCAAGGCTCCTCCCTCCTTCACTTACTAACTAATATAACCAGATGCAACTCTGGCAAAAAAGAAATAGAAGTTTATGGGCCATGGCACGTAATACTTGCATATAAAAAAAAATTAAGACTACAAATTCAGTTTTCTATCAAGCCTTTAGAGTTTCTCTTAATGTCTGCAATTCCCTCACTGAATTAAGTGGTTAGTAAAGACTGATGGAGATCGGCTACTCTGACTTAATGATCTGTTTCTCGAAGGCTCCTCTAGCCTAAATAAATCTCAAAGATACCAGAAATCGGTGGATTTATTCACACTGTCAATTTAAGCTCTACAAAGGCCGAAAGAATGAGTTTCTAAGAGAAAGTAAGCCCCATGAGAGCAGGAACATGTCAGCCTTGCTTGCCGCTGCATTCAGTGCTCAAAACAATTCTTGGCGTACAGTAGCAACCAAATGCTTGCAGAATTACTTCGCTCACTCTGCAATAATTCACTAAGTTCAAGCACTGTAAAGCACTGTGAGATGAGTAAGACAGTCACTGGTTCTAAGTCATCTGCTATTAGTAGACGATTCCTCATTCTGCGAATAAAATCTCTAAAATAAGCCACATGTGCCATAAGGGAGATGTGAACAGTGTGAGGGAGAGGGTTTAGAGAGGCAAAGATCACTTCCATTTGAGAGTAGAAATCTTAGGAGAAAAAAATTTGAGCTGGCATGTGAAGAAAAAGAGGATTTTAAGAAAAGGTGACAGGAGCAAGAACATTCTGGGCAGAGATAAAAGCAAAAGTTAAAAGCAAGAGGTAACACAAAATACAGTCCATCAGAATGGAATTCAGTATGCACAAAGGGTAGGAGGGAGACATCAAGCTCTGTGGTGGGTTTCAAAAGACAAGAGGAGGGGCGCCTGGGTGGCTCAGTCGTTAAGCATCTGCCTTCAGCTCAGGTCATGGTCCCAGGGTCCTGGGATGGAGCCCCGCATCAGGTTCCCTGCTTGGTTTTAGATTTCCACATTACAATAATCTTTATGAAAATGCCACTTAGATAATACTGGCGTAGAAACAAAGAATATACAAATATCCAGAAAAAGTCCTGAAATACTTCTTTTTTCTACTATGTATTTGTGTGAAAATGGATTTTCTTCGTACACTTCAACCAAAACCACACATCACAACAGACTGGATACTCAAGCAGATATGAGAAGCCAGATGTCTTCTACCAAACTAGACATTACAGAGATGTGCAAAATTTTAAAATGATGTCACTCCTCTGGCTAATTTTTCTTTGTTTTGAAATATATAGCTACTTTTCAAGGAAAAATGTTATTTTTATAATCACATACTGGGTTTATTGCTATTTTTAAACAGATACATAAATGCTTTAAGAGTTTCTCAGTTTTAATTTCTAACAGTAAATATTAACACAGGCCACGTAAACAAAAGCTCTTACAGTCCTCAATTATTTTAAGAGTGTGCAAGTGTCCTGAGACCAGGAAATTTGAGAACTGCCAGAGCAGAATAAAGCAGGTCTTCCAACACGGCTGCACATACCCATGTCATGTCCACTTTCTAAATCATACACTCAAGTGTAGGAGAGTGCCTAGGAAATGCTCCTAGTATCTGAATCTCCTCTAACCCGCATTATGCAGAGTCTTGATTGACTTGAATGGGTAATACTGCATAGAAATCTTAATCAATAGAACTCTACTTAAAAAAACCATTATCTTCTTCAATTGACTATACTTCAGAGCAATATTAAGAAATTCTGAATTTCATGTGACATACTTTCCAGTTATTAGATTGGGGCTATTTGGGGATCTTACAAGCTAGTTTTAGAAGGCTTGATTTTAAAAAAAAAAAAATGCTTCCTGGTGGTTAAGGCTCAAGTTAACCAGGGCTATACAAATCAGCTGTGAAGTACTTTGTGTTACTTTATGAAAAATATCTAGGCTAAGATTGCGGTAATTCAGAAAATCACACATGATGTTTTTCAGTTGTTTTTAACAACAAGGGCTAAAATCTCTAGAAAGGCAAATCTCACCACTTTACCCCTCCACCCTAGGCTAGCCTCCTATTTTCAACCCCTCCCAAGATCACAAAAATATCCATAACTACAGATATACAGATATTCTGTCATAAGATCATCCACAACCAGTGACATAGACTCTTCCATTCCACTCTCCTTTGAAAGAGATGAAATGTAAAAACTGAATGGCTCACAAGTTTTAAACATTGCAAGTATTCAGACAGATGTTGATCAAGACAATCACCTTTGACATAAATAGCTTGCTGTAAACAGACTTAGGAATAACTATGATATAGATAGTCCTTTCATCAGAATTCACTGCACGTCTGTCAACACTGCAGAAATCCGTTTTCTTCATTTAAAAAAAAGTATAAAAATATGGGACAGGAAATATCTTTGAAAGACCATCTCCATCTTGTAAACATGGACCATGCTTTGCTTATTCAATTTTATATCCCAGGATGTAGCACTGTGCACACACATTGATGAATGGAAGAGTAGGAAATCAAGTGAATTCTTTTAATATTCACTGAACAACTGTTATTTGCCAGCTACTATATCAAGGGAAATGGAGAAGAAAAAGACAATAAGTCACAATTTTAGCTCTGCCACACAGAATGAAGGCACAGCCCTAATCACATTAAGTATTACTATTATTATGAATAACAATGTCACTATAAATTGATAACTAGTGAAGCTGAATGATGATACATGGGGATTCATAATACTATTCTCTACGTTTGTATGTAAGTTTAACAATTTCGATAGTAAAAACCTCAGGATAACAAGACTGCAGACCGTTCACGAGCACTTGGAGACTACCAGTGCATCCGGGACTCCAGTTTCTTTGCTTACTAGTCATACTGTGTCATCATTCCTATAAGAAGATGAGTGTGGGCGCAGTGTTCTTCTGCCAATAATGTGGTCATGTTTGGATTCAGCCTTCCAAACTTCTGACTGGAACCCCTTGGGATAGAGGGTCCACATCTCTAAGAAGGTAGATCGTGTCAGGGATACAATCTGTACAATCGATGCAAAAATTGATCAAAGGAAGACTGAAGTCATAACTCCTACTCATGCACATTTCTGAGACAGACCAAACAAAATCTGAAGGGAAATCACTTTTGAGATGTCACAGGTGATGCCATGCCAATGGATAAACACTGCATCGCTTCAAGTGAAGAGCTAGTGCCAAAGCACATGGCCTCTTACAATATTTGCTTCTATTTTTTTGTACTTCCATGTAGAAATGAATGTCTTTTTTTGTGACATTAAAGACATCACAGTTAAGGTGTAGGAAACAAATGACTCACTTAAGAGTAAATACTAATCCTAAGGATATGCATAGAAAATATTCATCTTCTCTAAAAACCAAAGAAATGTAAATTAAATGCAACGGTGAGACACCGCTTCACATTATGATAGCACTATTTTATTTAAAGATCACCAATGAACTATCACCAATACAAGCAAATCTGTGGTGAACCTGGCACACACATTTTGTTCTTATCAATGGGTATCACCCTTTTACAAAGCAATTGGGTAAGAGCCATCCAGATATTTGCATCTTTTGACTCAAGTAATTCACTTCAAGGAACCTAAACTAAGAAAATAATTCATCCAAAAGCAAAAAGATTAAGATAGAAAGATGTTCAATAGTTATTTCCAGTATCCAAAATAATGTAAATAATCAAACAGAACTTTTACTCTATCAGTGAAATATAAGATTAACACGATCCTTTTTAAGACAATATAGAAATGTGAAACAATCTGTTTATGTCAAATAAAAACAGATTTCAACATAATATATATTGTAATTGCTTCAGTGTAAAAATAAAATAAAATAAAAAGAGTAAGGAACCATGCAAAAATGACAAGCATCACTTTAGCACAGGGGTATCATGAATGAGTCTTAACTCTGTCTTCTATTTAATGTCATCATTATTCTTTTTCATTAAAATTCCTTTTTTGTATCAGCTTTGACAACGAAATCTATTTATCACAAAATGGGTAAAATGGTATTTGCAAAATTAGCTTCTGAATATGTAAGGGTACTCTTTTTAAATGGGGGGAAAAAGGAAATCTGCAACCTAACATCTTATATTACACAGCACTTTGGAAACCAAGGTTTTATTTTTCAAATCAGGTAAGGAAAAATATTCCTCATTTTCAACAACTAAGACTGTCCATAAAGTCTAAATTACATAGTTGAAAAATATAATAAAAGCACAAGTGCTCTGGCTACAAAGAAAATGCTATAGCCATCTTAATTCTAAAGAACTATCTATGTCCAAAAAAAGCATTCTGATTACAGTACCTCTAAGGATCACCTTCTGTGAAAGTCACACACACACACACACGGTCTGTCTGTCTCCATCTTTCTCTAAGCTTACAGGCCTGTCCTCCCAAACAACTATAAATGAGGACTACGGAGAAGGTAATATTCTCTAGTCCCCTAAACATCAACTACATCGCTCCACAGAATCTCTGGAAATGAGGCTTCCATCAAGTAAGAAATGCAGAGAGAAGGCCCCTGTGGCTGACAGGGCAGCACCAGTGGCTGGAAGAGGAAGAGTGGTATGCTAACACTCCATCCGTGAGTTAGTTGTTAAGCAGCTTTCATCACCAGCTAGAATTTATTTCGATTGCAAGGATGAGGTGGTTCTTCAACTAGCTGAAGGAGGTGAAAAACACATGGCAGCAGCTGGGCTCAGCAATAAATGCTACATTTACCTTGTTAATTTCAAACTGGCTCACTGGGACACTGCCATTTAGCACATTTTCTCCAATTTCTATTAACCTCTTCTGAATGTTTTCCACTATAGTGTCTCGGCTTTGATCAGAAAGAATCTGGCCAATGACAAAGCTGCAAAGGAAGAGAGGGATTCATTTTTTTAATATTATACTTTATTAATAAAGGAGAGAAAAGGAAGATAAATGCCATTAGATTAACATGTGGACAAGAGCTGTACTGAAAGCTAACATGAGGGTGAATGTCCAAAAGGCCGTTACTATTTGTTTTTTAACATTAACTCTACCAAAGGTTTACCAACCTTGGAATGTCAGGTTTGCCCTTAAACATACAGACCATTTTCTAATGCAGCAGCTAATGCTTCATACAAAATGTGGACAGAGAAAGGTATGTGTTCCACCCACAACTGTATATATGCAATTACAAAATTCACAAGCAGTTATACTCTACTCATAGGTTAAAATTTAAAAGACAAAAATTTCATTCTCCATAAAGTACCAAGTACCTCTGATATCACCAAGCTGAGATGACCATTAGCTAGGTAAGCAGAAATATAGTTCTTTATGCAAATTTTTTAAAACCCGAAGATTTCAAATTTCTCTTTCTTCAGCTTCATTATATTCCTCAGTGTTCTCCAACCTTATGCTATCCCTGAAAAACTTATTATTCTACTAGACCCCCTCAAAAAACAAGGGAAAAAAGAAAAAGGAGTAAGGAAGCCAATATTTTATCCATTTCTGAGAAAATGCAGAGCGAGGGTTTGACAGCTGCATTATAATTTGTCAGAAAAAGAACCCTGACAAAAACATTTGTATAGCTTTAATTACTAATACATTTCTAACTCAGAGAAATTTACTTCTATTATGATGCATCTTTTCTTAGAAAACACAAAGCTGAAGAGAACACTCTAATCGACAGTCTATACAAAGTAGTTTCATCTTTGGGTACATTTGGGGGCAATGAAGCATTTCAAACTTCATTTCATAAAAGGCTAACAGTGACCTATAGTCGGATGATCAACTTTGCCTAATCAAGAGTGGTTTTGCAGAAGCAACAATTGCTCAATCTCCCAACTTGAAAGCAAGAGGACTGGAAAACAAGTAAAAAGTGTGAATATTTGGCAATATTAAAATTAATTTAAATTTTGCTTTAAAGAAAAAAAATCTTCTATTTTCAGAATTGGGCAGGTTCATCAGACAGGAATATCTAAAATGATGGTACATTAAATACCTAAGGATTCAGGCTTTTCTAAATGGATGCTTTATAAATTAATGTGACCCTTTAAAAAAAAACAGGCCTTAGTATCACAATTTCCAGTCTCAGATGCAAAGCTAAAGGATCAGCCATGACATTTATTATTTCTGAGGTACTTATGGTATTTGAAAACTAGCTCTTAAATTAATCTAAGATTAGTAAGAATCTTATTTTTTTTCTTTTTCCTAGAGATTCATAAGAATCTTTACATACAAATGATATGGATGGGAACAAAGTCTCAGTCCATGGTCCACTATGAATCCCAGAATATTTAAGCTACAACATGGGAACACCTTAACAATTATGTTCCTAAAGAGGCTCTACAACGATTCAGGAACACAACACAAGGCACTTTCTAATTAGACTATGAAAGCAAAACAAAACAGACACAAGCCAACATCAAAGAAACCAACTCTGTAGGGAGCTAAAATGTGAAGGTTCACCCTCACTGTGAGTTACAACTCCTAAGATGTATCTTACAAAAAGTACCTCTTACTGAGCAAATTTAGCTTTTGCTAAGTTTTAATCTACCTGGGAAATTCCACTCCAAATAAGTGAGAAGCATTAATATGTAACAACAACAACAACAAAAGAAGTTGTGTGCTTGGGCTTGGCAGAATCACAGATCTTCTCCATGTCATTAATACTCCAAGTTTTTACAGACAAACAAAAAAAGCAAAAATGAAAGCTGAACTCACTTTCCAGTTTCTTTAGCAAGATCACACCAATCTCTTCTAACTATATCTAACCCTTTCAGCTCCTGTTTGGTGGAGTAATTCCCATCCGACGTTGGCTCAACAACCAGAGCACCATACTTCTTTTTCTTCAGCAGTAGCAGAGACTTGAAAACACCATCAATGTCTATTTCAAGCAGTTTGTACAACTTGTTCACTTCACTTTTTACCTGTGAAAATTTCAAGCATTAATACTAGCTTCTCAAACATCTACCAGGGAGAAGATGAACATGCTACAAATTTCCAAGAGTTAATCTAAACAGAACTTGAATTCACACAAGACTAGAATGCATTTACTCAGGTGATACACAAAACAGTATTATGTTGAGTATGATGCAAAACCATGGAAAGAGCACAGGGACAAAAACAGATTGAAAAAAAAAAAAACCACAGTAATATAAATATATCATCCCATTCAACCAAAGGACAGAATTGGCAGGTCCGCCCCAAGAAATTTACAAAAATTATGAAATAGTCTTTTTGAATCTAAAAACTAAATGCTTATATACTTACCTCCAAACTACTGGATTAGAGATTAGATAGTCCAACAAGTAGATACATGGCTAGAAATAAGTAAAACTTTGACTATTAAAATAATGTCTAAGGGGTGCCTGGGTGGCTCAGTTGGTTGAGTGTCTGACTCTTGGTTTTGGCTCAGGTCATGATCTCAGGGTCGTGGGATGGAGCTCCACATCAGGCTCTGCACTCAGTGCAAGAATGTGCTTGAGATTCTCTCTCTCTCTCTCTCTCTCTCTCTCTCGTCCCTTCTGCCCCTCCCAAAATTCATAAGAATCTTTATACTCTCAAATAAATAAATCTCTCAAAATAAAAATAAATAATATATCTCTCTCAAATAAGTAAGTAAAATCTTTAAAAAATATCTAAGATCTCCCTGTACCTCCCAAACCACCTTACATATAAGTAAATACCTATATGTTGAAGAAAAAATGACCAGTCACCTGCTCTTTATTGATAGGATCAAGGCACAGCCAATCACCTCTAGGGAAAATACACAGCTTTTTGAAGTCCAATATGAGGACAATAGGCCAGGCCTGTTCTCAGGTGAAGCCTACAGGTCAAATTTCACACATATTAGTGGAGAAAGGCAGGAAGTTGTTACTTTGTAAGATGTTATCTTAGTTCTAGTTTATTGGGATAAGATCTTAACATAGCAAGTACTCAAGAAACACTTGCTAATTGTAAACTGCAATTAGGAGGCAACAAATGATTACTCATAAATCATAAATGTGTCTACATGTATGTACATAGGTGTTTATCCATATCAGCTTATAAAACCCATCTGAATACTACTAGAGATATATTTTTCCTCATGCATGATAATGTGATAAGTATAAATATGATATTTCATTTTTAAAAGATTTTATTTGGGGGGGAACAGCATGAGCGGGGGTGGGGGTGGGGAAGGGGAGAGGGAGAAGCAGACTCCCCACGGAGCAGGGAGCCTGACTCGGGGCTCGATCCCAGGACCCCAGGATCATGACCTGAGCCCAAGGCAGATGCTTAACGACGGAGCCACCCAGGTGCTCCCATATTTTAAATTTTTTTTTTTGCTTTCTTCTTTTATCAGAAAGTAGACACAGGGTATATCACAGGATGTGAAGCAGTGTGAACCCCCTGGCAAGACCCAGAACAGCAGCAGCCAGAGTCAAAGATACCACTGTAGCCAGGCTTAAGCCCAACATCACAGAAGTGTGAGAACATCACAGTCACCAGCCTTAGAAACAAGATGAAAACATCTCACACTGTTTTCAAAGTAAAAATGTATTTCTCATTTAAGGAAAAAAATACTCTCTTTTGAATTTTACCCTTAAAAACAAACAGTTGGAGTAGAGGTTAAGAAAAATAAGAGGATGAGGAAATGAGAAGCACTGTTTATTATTTTCAGAAGCACACATGTACACATATATGAATTTATAAAGTTCCATGTTAAAAAAATTCACAAAAGTAGGTAAAACAGATAATTTCATCAAATTATCTCACCTTGTTTCCCAATTTATATACTTCTTCCAGATCAGTGCTGTTGGTGTTTATCATAATTGAATCTGTATCTCCATAAATAACTTCAAGATTCATCTAATAAAAAGCAAAAATTATAAAATTTAACAACAAAAACACAGTGATCATCATATACAATGAAACTCAAGATTTTCTATACTGCAGAAATTACAGGTTCCGTTGATTTTTCAAAAGTTTATGTTTATTCTTATCCATATTGTCAGAGGAGTACAATCAAAGATTAAGCTCCAATAAACTAGAAACGAAAGCCACTGTCACATTAAGAAAATCTAGCTAATTTTCTTAAAACAAATAGCAGAGTGGCAGGGGAAATGTCTAGTTTTCAACTGAAACAAACTGTGGAACTGAATAATATAAAGGAGGATAAGAAACTAGGAAAGGGGGTGTCTATACTTATCCACTGTACCATAAGCTTAGTGGTCATGGCAATTTATAAAGCAGAAACATAATGCGTTTTTAAAATTCAGGGGCACAAATCCATATGAAATTCTTCACAGTTTCAAACAGTATTCAGTAGAATATGAAGAATGCCAAAAAAAAAATCAATCATAACAAACAACACTAGAGCACATACAGTATAAAGGCCTGGAAGTAAACTCTAATTAGCACTGTTACTAATTTGCTTGAAACACTCACATATAGGCTTCAAGCAGCGGCTAGATCATATCAGTGTTAGTAAAAGAAAAAAGCTATAATCCATTAGGAGGGATTATAAACGTAAACTAGGCATCCTAAGAAGCCATTTCCAGTCTGTTTGGGTTACAATTTTCCTTGAATACAAAAATGTCACGAGGTATGCTATTTAAGAGTCATTGTATAATGAAAATGCTCAGCATTACCTTCTGTACCATCTCCTTTGTATGCATCAAAATCTAAATGAAAGAAAAAGTCAAGATTAATGCATTACATAGTTACAAAACCATAAACATAAGTACATAGAGACAGATAACCCAATGACTGGTCATACATTTTAAAGCTCTTCATGGTTTTCTAACTACAACCCTCAAAATAACAGTAATATCAACATAATCTGAAAGTAAGTTGGCCTCTACATTGATTCTTAGCCAGAGATACGTAAGTAGCTCTACATAAATATCTATTTAAGATTTATGTAAAGATCTATTTTTAATAAACATGCATAATAAAAACATCCCTTTATTATATGGCAAAAAGGCAAACTCTTCTCATTACTAATATTTAAAAAGAACTGCATGGCTGAAAAACAAAAGCTTAACAGCATTTCAAATCTGGCAATTCTTACCCATGGTATTCAAAATCTTAAAAAGTGAAAAAAATAAATATATATGCAGTAGATTTAAATTTCTTCTCAAGACTGTAGATTTCCTGAAGGCAGAGAGCAGACCTTCACATATTCTCTGGAGCTAGCACAGTGCCCAGTACAAAGGTGGGGTTCAATAAATATTCAGTGAATGGAGACAAACATCTAGATAATATGTGTAGACAGGACTGCCCCTAGACCCATATAGCCGCAGACTGGAGACATGTATTACAGAGTCCTGTAAATCCTGAACTTAGATTATCTTTTACATCTACCCCTTACTTTCCACTTCCACTGCTTCCTCTCCTTTATTACAGTCACCTCATTTTGTTCAGGCATTCGCTGTCCTATGTTCTTAGAGATGAAAGCCCTTCCCTTGTCCTGGGGGTGGTGAGTGGTGGTGAATATGGATTAGGGCAATCGATGGTTTTTTTTTTTTTTAAAGATTTACTTATTTATTTATTTGAGAAAGAGAGAGAGAGAGAGAACAAGCAGAGGGAAGAGGCAGAGGGAGAGGGAGAGGGAGAAGCAGGCTCCCCACAGAGCAGGGAGCCCGATGTGGGGCTCGATCCAGGACTCCGGGTCATGACCTGAGCCAAAGGCAGATGCTTAACTGACTGAGCCACCCTAATCAATGGTTTTAATAGTGGCTGTAGACTGGAATCACCTGGGGAATCTTTAAAAAAAAAAAAATACCAATACCGGCCCCGGGAATTGTTTGAAAAAGCTCTCCAGATATTTATGTTGTAGGCAGGGCTAAGGACCAATGGCCCAAGACAATCATGACAATGCCATTCTGAAAACGGTTTTCAGGTGACAGTCTGTCCCCTTCCCAACTAGACCACAAGCTCCTGGAGGCCAGAGCACATGTTTGTGCCTAACTCCAGCTTCACATGTGACAGGTGCTCAAAAAACCATTTGTTAGTTGACTGATGGGTCTTATAGTAATCCCAATTACTTTCCTGAAATTCAGTTAACTCCTAAAAAACATTCACTCTCCTCCACTTCATCTTCACTTTTAAACATCTCAATTGCAGGGAAATGCATTGTGGGAGACTATCTGACAATTCCTTCGGGAAGAGGGCAATAATGAGATCAACCAAGTTAATCACAATGAGGACAGAACTACTCATCACAAGTCCTCCTCACCCTCCCCCCTTCCACCCCACCAGGCTTCACCTTCCTCATCACAACAGACAACTCCACAAGGTAACCATTACTAAGTAAAATACCTCAGACGCAGCCTGTCAACCTTTCACTGCAACTCAGCAATATGCAGGAACCAATTTCCTCTACTCTTCTTTCACACCATGAACGAAACCTTATGTCACCCTTGAGTGTACCTCCAATGTGTACTGGCAACCTTCAGCTTTCAGATCTACCACCCGCCTCTATTCTCTCCTGCCACCAACTCACAACCATTTCCACATACAACCTGAGGGCTGCTACCAAAATGATTTTCTCTTTGACAGCAGAAACCTGGTGTTGCATCTTTTGCACAAAAATGGTAGAAAATGAAGCAAAACATAAAGACTATACTGCAACTGCTTTTTTCCACCTAATACTTTATCTTAGAGATTATTTCCTATCTACACACACAGAGCTGCCTTATTCTTTTTTAATGGCTATACAGTATTCCATTGTGTGAATCGATCATGATATATTTAACCAGTGTTATAGTAATAAACATGTAGGTTGTTTCTGATCTTTGCCTTTAAAACCACACTTCAACAAATAATCCATATACATAAACTGCCAGTAACAAGATAAACTCCTATAAGAAGACTTATTGGGTCAAAGGTTATATGGGTTCAAATTTCTTACAAATATAGCCAAATAGCTCTCCACAGAGGTTATACCAATTTCTGAGGATAGTTTTATCACCATCTTTCCAGGTAGCTGATGACTATGCTCCATTTCAGGTTCAAGGTCCTCACCACAGCGCATCAACTCTTCAGTCCATTCTATAGGCGACAACCCACAACCAGGCTGACCCTGACCTTTCACGCTTCTTCACTGAGCACTTCTACATGGTGGGTACCATAGTGCCCTGTCCGGACCAATGCTTACCCAAGTGTTAATGAGCGGGATCACCTGAAAGCCACCCTTGATTCAAACTGCTCACTGGGGAGGGCTCAGCTGTTAGATACCCTGTGGGCTAACAAACTGTTAGTATGTAGCAGAGGGCCTGGTGCACAGGAGCTATTAATGATTATTTGTAAAATGCTGAATGAATAATCCTAGAGAGTGGGCAGTATTACAAACCCCATTTTATAGATGAGTAAAATTAGGCCCTGTGATTTTACCCAAAATAACAGGACTAGTCAAGAGCTTGATCTAGAAGCTGGACCTTACGTCTCATTTTCTTTTCAGAATGTTTCACTGCCTTGTTAAAAAGCCTGTACCACATGACTGTTCTGGAAGCCAACAGTCAAAAACTTATACTTCACAGGTATTTTCCCCATTAAGGAAATGCATTTTTAAAAGAAGTCACAGGTATCAAGAAAAGTCTACTGGACACATGGTACAGTGATTACAAGATGTCCGTTCATAAGTTCACTTCAAATTGACAAGCCTAATATTAAAGCTACCCATTCTGACAGAAAATCATTTTATAAGTGCCAACAGCTAGAAAACAGGGCTATAAAGGCTTGCTAAATTCATTAATAAGGCAGTCTGCAGTTATCTGATTTCACAGCAACACCTGCATATTTATCTACTCATTACCAATTGGATGATGGAATTTTTTCAAGCACATTTCAAAAATCTGCCAACTTCAAGTGTAAAAAAATAAACTTTGTGGTTAATTTTTCCCTTAACAAAGTACAGCTGTTGAGAATAATTGTTCAAGATCTTACCCTGTAATGTCAACTGCAGCAGAACAAAGAGTATTTAATTAGCAAATCTATCCAGTAATTCAACACCTATTATATAAAATGCCTTCGTGATTTTATTCAGGATAATTTGCTAAGAGGGTTATTACTGACATTCAGATGGAATTTAAAATTCCTACGCAAGGCGAGTCATAATAGCAGTAATGATCTCCCCAATCAGGAGATTCGGTGTCACACAAGGCTCTCTTGCAATGCAGCAGCCGATTTCCTGACTTCTTAATTCCTGGGCTCAGCTCAGTGAGAGCCCTTCGTGCCGATATTTCAGTCAGCAATACATCTTTAATGGGACTCTATTAAAATAACTAGAACAAAAATGACTTTTTTTTTGGTTAAAAAGAATGACAGCACTGCCATCATATCAATCATTGCAGGCTTTGCAGAACAGTGCCGTTAGGGGAAAAGAGGAGGGGGAAACAGGAAAGGAGTGGGGCTGGGGGTGGGGAGAGCAGTAATTAAAATAATACGAAAAAGTGTTTTAACCCCAATCTGAGCCTCTGAAGGCTGATGGAGGGTGGTGGGGACTAAAAGGAAATGTAAAGTGTATTTTAAAAAACTCTTTCCTAAAGAAAATAATGTATTCAGGAATACACCCACAATGGGGTTTACTAAGCAGAAAGAGCATGTTTCTGATGCTGGGTTTAACAGCGGCAGCAACCTAAGACCAACTTCTACTGACGTGTGTATTTACAGCTTCTCCTGCCAAGGCCAGGATAAGATCTTTACTTTTTGTCATGACAGAATACAGGTGTCTGTCAATGCATTTAAAGGTTAGAAAATGGTTTTAAACACTATTACAGACTAAAACTGTGCTTATTAATACTAAATGAAGCGAGAAAACACCAATTTTCCATGGCTAAAAAAAAAAGTTTCAAGCTCCTTTTCCAAAAGTACAGGTCTATTACAGTGACATCTACTAACAACAAGAAAGCCACTTTGATGATATATGATGGCAGACGATGCGGATACTAAACACAACAGAAATCCTACAAGTTAAGAAAATGTTGGGTAAGGTCAAATCCTAAACAAATAATGCATGAACAGAATGACAACTGAAATCTCAATGGCTTTAGGATTCTTCTGTTACCGATGACATAAAATTAAACTCAAAAGGTTTTTTTTAAAAAATACATTAGCATAACAGGGGTAGCAAAATGAATGGTTCTGAAGGATAGGGAAGAGAAAAGTAGAAGAAATATCAATATTATGATATTTGGTAATCCAACCATTATCTAAGCTTTCCTAGTCCCAATTTCGGCAGTTTCCAAGCAGGACTCTGTGTTACTCAGTTCTCCTACTTGGCAAACATTTATTTCATCCTCATTACACTCAACTGCCTTTTTCTTATTTTCCTATGCCCTGTTATTCTTAGGTGTGTGTCTTCTCTATAAGATGCTCAAGGAGCATAGACTATGGATTTAATAAGCACCCTACTTTCGTTCTCTACCATTTAACATTCCTGTCTGGGTTCCTTACTGCCTTTAAACCTGAGTTTTACCTTCTTTAAAACCGGGGGAAAAGTACCACCCAGGTCCCTGAGATACGTGGGGATAAAAAGAACTCTATGCTGAAAACACAGATAGCAAAGATAAAACATTATACAAATTTGAGTTTAAAGAAAAGTCAGGAGTCTGAAATATGAGTACTGGTTTAAACTGCCAATTAGTAGCTGAGTGATTTGCGAACCATGTGGGTTCCCTCTCTAGGTCTTAGCATCCTCATTTAAAAAATGAAGAGGCTGGGATTCCTCCCAGATCTAAAAATCTAGAATCCAAGTTTGACATGTAGAAACACCTCTATCCTTCTATCTGGTTGTTCTGTCTTTCAACCACATTCATATCTTTAGTATTAGAAAAAGGAGGCACTAATACGTCCAACAAAGACCATCAGCATTACAAGAATATATATCCGTATTCAAGGTTACTTTTCGAGAGCTATGTGGTTGTAAAATAACTAGAAATATGTAGGCTCTCACAAGTTGTCTGCATATAGCTTAATGCACTTAATGTAAGTGAGTGGGTATATTTACCGTACAGAAAACATTCGACACCCTCTGTTGAGATCTCCCCCTCCCCCAGGAGAATACATACACATCATCTACATATATACATCAGGATTTCTCAACCTCAGCACTATTGACATTTTAGGCCAGAGAATTTTCTGTCATGGGGGGCTGTCCCTGGCCTCTACCCACTAGATGCCAGTAGCATGCATGCACGCACATGGACTCTTCAGCTATGACAGCCAAAATGGTCTCCAGATATTGCCAAATGTTTCCTAAGGGACAAAACTGCCCCTGGTTGAGAATCAGTGATATACTGAGGACAGCATTTTCTTTCTCCAAGTGCATATTCCACTGTCTGTCCCATAAGAATTCCTTCTAAACCCCATCCATCTCCTCGAAACCCTCCCTGGCTCCAAAGAGGATAAATGGCCCCTCCAAGAGCCTCAAACTAAAATAAAGGGCTGACTTCCTTTCTAATCCAATGAGCTAACAAGTCTCACATGAGATTCTTCCTGCCGACGTGCTCTCCCTCCTTCAAGTCCTCACCACTCACTCAGTCTACCTGTCTCCAGCATCACTATTTCAAACCATTCTTCACACTTGGCCAGTGTTCTTTCTAAAACATACTCTTTGCAATGAAATTCAAATCCCTTAGCTTATATAGTTGGGGCCCACCATACCTTCGAATGCTTCCCACATGTACCCTTCAATCCAGCCTTCCTGAAATATTTTGATTTCAGTGAACAAGCCATGCTCTTTTCTTGCTTCTGTGCTTTTCAAACATGCTGTTTCCCCACAGTGGTCCAAAGTGTGGGTTCAGAAGTTAGGCTGTGTGACAGTTAGTTTTATGTGTCAACTGGGCTAGGCCAATGATATCCAGTTATTTGGTCAGACACCAGTCTAGATGGTGTTGTGAAGGTATTCTTGTTTTTGTTTTCGTTTTGACATGAGACCAACGTTTAAATCAGTACTTTGAGTAAAGCAGATTATCCTCATCATAATGTGGGTGGACCTCACCTAATCATTTGAAGGCCTTAAGAGAGAAGAGAATGAAGTCCCCCAAGGAAACTACAGACTCATGTGCTATGTGTTTGAGTCTTCAGCTTGTTGACCAGCCCTCCTGAGATTTCAGTCTTGCCAGCCCCTAGAATCCCATGAGCCAATTCCTTAAAATCAATCAATCCATCAATCTCTCTCTCTCTCCACCTCCCCTCCATAAACACACACCCAAATTGGTTCTGTTTCTCTGGAGAACCCTGACTGATACAGATTACCTAAGTTCAAAGTATAACAGCACTGCTTACAAGCTGTGTGACCTCAGGCACGCAAT
Source organism: Eumetopias jubatus (assembly GCF_037043125.1). Classification (NCBI taxonomy): domain Eukaryota; kingdom Metazoa; phylum Chordata; class Mammalia; order Carnivora; family Otariidae; genus Eumetopias; species Eumetopias jubatus. Next base: position 106,682,917 of record NW_028274817.1, read on the forward strand.
ATAACCTCTCTGTGCCCCCAACACCTGACTGTAAAATGGAGATGGTAACCACACCTTCCTTACAATAGGGCTGTGAACATTAAATGTAATACATGTAAATTCTTTTCTATAGTCCCTGGTCCATAAGTGCTCATAAATGTTAGCTAGTATTATTACTTAACGTCTACTTATTTTACAAACTTTACACCATCAGAACAACCTCCCTGGCCTTCCCAGCTAAATGTATTAACGAATACATTAGTCCACTGTAGCCCTCAAAGTACTCTGTGTATACCAGAGCACATCACTCTATTACAAAGGTAAGTAAGACACTATGAGCAAATCATAAGCAGAGATCATGTCTTAGCTATTAAACATGACACAATGCCTGGCACATAGGATTTACTGAATTACTTCAATAAACATATATTTTTTTAAGTTCTGATAAAAAAGAAGCAAACCCAAGTGGTCCAACATGAGAAGAGCAAAGTCCTAGACTGATAAGTGCATCTCCACAACAAAAGGACCCAAAAGCAGTTGCAGAAAGCGGCTATTAAACCCACACACAGCGTGCAATTTTAAAAGCTAGCTCTTTCCATGCAAGAAGCGAAGAGCGAATCAGTTTTAACCCCACCTTCAGGCACAATGCATGTTAGATAAACAAATATTCACTCAAGAGAAATGAATGTCTACCCCAGTGATAAAGGCCCATTAATTATAAACTTGACTGAAAGTGTAACTCTCCCATACGGCTCATTTCCAGATAAAGTGATTTTGTTTTAAATCCATAATTTACAACCTAGACCTTCTGATAGCTCATGTGTAAAGAATATAAAACACGCTGAATAAACAAAGCTTTCTGATAGGTGTCTCCTCCCTAACAGATACACTGAGTGATATTTATGAGTATCTCTCAATTACTGCCCTAAAATGTGTCAAGGCTCTAATTTTGACTTAAAAACTTAAAATACTACAATCTATGGCTTTTAATATGTGAAATGAGAAGTGAACTTCTCCCTTGTTTTCTAATTCCTTGCCCCTGAAGATTTATTTATCTTGTGCATTTTTCTTAAAAATCCACCTTACATTTTGACTTTTAAAAAACTGTTTTCACCTTTAAAGAAATCTTCCTTTCACAACATTCTTACTCTCTATTCCTCCTCCACTCCAACCTCCAGCTCAGAAACTCACGTCCCCTGTGTTTCACCTGAACTTCTGGGCATTATTGCCATACTTGGCACAGGACCCTGGAGAGCTTGTAGAGCTGGCTTTAAAGCACCCTTGAGCCGAATCTACTCACCGACACAAGAGTTCAAGTATGTGCCTACACTCTTAAATACTGAATTTCCAAAAAATACCCAAACCCTAAGACACCAAGACTGAAACCAGAGCAGGAGATATTAACCTAAGGTCAAGAAATGTGAACATCCCTGAAACTGTAAGGAAAAATTTGAATGTGTGCCTATATGCATTTTTCTAGGAAGAAGGTCCACATATTACATCAGATTTGAAAGTGTGATTCATTTAAATATAAGTACCATTGAAGATCCTCCAATTAGCCATAAGAATCAAGCTTTCAGATTTCTCAGAATTCACATAATGTCCACAGGACTAGAAACACCCCTGCCCAAAGGTCTTTGCCTCTTGCTTTGGAGCTGCATATTTTTTAGCCCCTACAGTGTTATTTCCCTCACAGAAAAATACGGACATGTCAGACGGCTCAGGTTTGGTTCCCTGATTGACTCCTTGCATAACTCATCTGGGGGGCTAATTAAGAGACGGCCAAACTATGTCCGCGCTTTAGTGAACATCGGTGCTCAGGCAAGTTTCACACACCCTGATTAAAATTGACTCAAAGTGTCTTACTTCAGTAATCACTTAGACGGAATGAATTTTACATTAGTGGGATCAAGCATGCACCAGGCCTCAGTGGAAATGAAAAGGGCTTATAGTAATAGGATTTATAAATCCACCCATTAGGTTAATGGCTAAGTGATTTACATGTAACTTTCTCCCCCACTCCGCCTTCCCTCACCCTTTAACTCAGTAAAAACTATGCTTGGCATTTTCCACTGCAGTGCCATACACAAAGGAAATAGCCTTTCTATTTTGGGACATACTAATTTCTAATAATGGCTTGGGTAGCTACCATTAACTCTTTCAAAGCACAAATAATTGACTAATAAAATTAAGTATTCTATAAGGCCTGAAAGTGCTTAATTGATCATAATTGTCTATTTGAGAAGAAGGCGTCAGGCTGGCTATGCGCAGATAATGAAGTTGGGCAATTGTGAAGCACTGCAATCAAGATAATACTTACAGCTAAAAAGGACATTAGCATTTTCTAGAATCCGCAACATTTTCGTTAAAACTGAGGTCATGGGAATATGTGACTAGAAAACTTTGAGCTCTCAGCCCCAACGAAAGGCAGATTTAACAGGTTGTCACTTGTCATGACTAAGTACCTGGCCTGAAGCTCGACCCTGGCAGAGCAGCTAGGCGGTGGTCTGGAGACAACGTGAAGCTGGAGTTACCAAGGTGTTACTGTCACCACTGTGATGGAAGCATTTTTGATTTCTGAAAGCTCCTTTTTAGGACTGGTGTGTGACAAGGTAGCCATGGGACAGTTCATCATTACTCTCTGCTTTAAGGGAGGTCAGAGGAGGGAGAACTTTTTAAACAGAACACCTTGGGGTGGGGGGGGCAGACAACTCCCTAGCTCAGTACTAAGGATAAATACTACATTTTGTTCTATACTGACTGTACTTTTGATATGCTGTCCTAGAGCAAATTGTTACTTTTTTTTTTTTTTAGAAAATGCTGTCCTTTGCCCTCCCATTTATTAGAAGTTCAGAAAACAAATTCTAGGAACTAGCTATGATTAAAATATGGACGGTTCCTGCTTCCAAGAAAAATCTTACAGAAAGATGGTCTAGTTTTAGGGAAATGGAATTGTGTTCACCTGTCCAGAGACACAGGTGTCACAGACACATGTTCAGGCATGCCTCCAGAACAAATATATTTAAGGATTAATCAGATAATGTTTTCCCATTTATCCATCACTTTTCCTCCCAACCCATCACCTTCTGTATTTTCTCCAGGAAGAATACAGAGAAATTCTGCAACAGGTATCAAGTTGAGAAAAGTCATTTAGGATAGAGGTGCAGAATATGAAGAAGATAAAATATCAATACAAAGCCTATACAGGATTTGGCTCCTTATGATTTAAAAAAATATAAATCTTTACTTTTGGACTTCATTGCACTGCTGCTGTCTAATCTGGCCAAGGCTCAAGAATTTGATATGAATTGTAGGAAGCACTATAATTTCCCTTTCACTTAGAACCTCAAAAAGGAACTGATTCATTCACTCACCAAATATTTACTGAGTACTTTTCATGTGCGAGGTGTAAGAGAACACAAAAGTAAATGATGGAGACACAATGTCTTCCCTCTATAGTGTATAACATCTAGTGGAGCAGAGAACCAAATATGCAACGGGAAAAACACATACATATACCCAGACACACACAGAGAATGGGGGCCCCTGCGGTGGGAGTTAGAGAAAAGTTGATAGAAGCAGAATGTATATAAGGGGAAGGTGAGTTATAGGGAGTAACAGGCAAAGGAGGGTGGAAGAAGATCAAAAGGACAAAGAGAAACTCTCAATGGTGATTAAACAACATTCAACTTTCAAAAAAATTATAGAATTTTTTTTTTTTTGCAACAAGAAAAAATAAAAAGTATGGTTAAGGCTAGAATGTTCAGGGCAGTAGGGAGAAGGCAGGAGAGAGGCCCAACTGTGAAAGGTCTTGTAAGCCACATTAACAACTTTAAACTGGGGAGTGACACCATTGGATTGACAAGTTAAAGAGGTCTCTGACTATAAAACATGTGGAGAATACCTAGGAGCCAGGGCGGGGGGGGGGGGGCGGTGGTGAGGCAGCATCCAGGGAGAGAAGTAATGAAGCTTACGTAGCACAACAGCTATTGCACTGGAGAGTCAGAGGCATTTAGGAAGTAGAATCTATAGGACTCGGCAACTGGCTGGATTTGGGGCACGAGGAAGAAGTAGAGGAGTCAAGTATGATACCAATGTTTCTGGCTTAACAACTGGGTCAACAGTGCTGTCACTCACTGAGACAAGGAATCCAGGAAGGGGTACAGGTTGGGGAGCAGAACCCTAAGGGCGGTTTTGGAAGTGATGAATATGCTATGCCTGTGGACATGTGAATGGAGAAGAAAGGGAGGCAGATGGAGGCTAAGATGCTCAAAGGAGGGGACGTGAGAAGTTTCAGGTGTTAAGAAATCCAATGCTCTACAGAGATGCACAAGTGAATAAATCAAAGCAATGTCAGCATGCAGACAGAATCCATCGAAATGGACAGCAGAGCTCAACCAAGGGGCAGCAGGAGAAAAGGGAGACAAGGCAAACCACAGTAATGGTGCTCCATGGGACCCCCGATCGCTCATTCCTCCTCCAGCACCTTCCTGTCCCTTTCAGCTATCAGATCCCCATTCTTTCTGTCACAATTAGCAGGTGTCACACACACCAGCGGCCACTGGCAAAATCTGATGCAGGCTGCCACAGACAGCCAGGCACCACACACTGACCTTTCACGAGACCGATCCCAACAGGTGGCTAGTGCCTAATACAAATAAGTATATTAACCCTCCAAACAAGGTCAAAGAAGGGGGAGCACCTTGTCTTTTTATGAGCAACCACAACAGCCAAAGGCAGTGGCTCCCCTCCTGGAGGCGGTGATAGGCTCAAGAGGAAGACTGAACATCAATCAATTCACTCCATGAGAGCCTCCTATAGCTCCTGCATAGCCATCCTTTTCTGGCCTCTCTCCTGCATCTGGGAGGGGGCAGGCGGTTCGTTCTTTCTTAAGGCAAGTTTGGTGCCATTTGTGAAGCAGTTCTGATTCATACTTGTCCAAATGAAAAAAAAGGACCTATGGAGGAGGGGTTCCTCTCAGTTTCCGAATAACATTCTTCACACCCTTTGAGAGAAACTAAGTCATAAGTGATTAAATTAATTGCCTTTGTTGCTGATTTGGCTATGATAACATCAAATGTCTCAGTTCTCACAGACCTTTGACCTCAGAGCAAGCTACTGTTTTGACAGAACAGACAGCTGTTAGCTCAGGGGGCGGGAGGAGGCCTGCACAGCCTCCTGAAAGAAAACCGCCTAGATCGGGGCCCAGAAATTCCCCTGGGCGGTGCAGCCGGACCCCATGTGCCGATCCACAGCCTTAAACCCTGACTTGTCCCTACAGAAAAACATCTTTCTTTCTCCTGAAGACAAGCTCCTCTGCTCCCACCCTCTTAAACCTTGTGACTGCGAATGGCACGGCTAAGGCCAGCCACACATCATTGGCATGCCGGTACCCAGATAAAGAATCCAAGCCATAGATCAGATTCCTGTCAGCTGCAAAAGAGCTGGCACTTCAGCTGCTCCTCATTCTTTATTTTTAAAAGGCAAGATGGGCTCAAGGGCATGGTGGCCTGTCACACAAGAAGAGGCTAAAGACTAAAACAGATAAAACCAAAACCCCTGAGGGGTGCACAGACTCACAGGAGACTGCAAACTGAATAAGGGCTTTAGAAAAGTGCCTACGGCACTTTACACACCAGTTAGGAATGTGTTTCTCTCAGTGACAGAGGGGGGGAAATTGGTAATGGGATTAAAAAAAACAATACCACTATAGGTCAGTTCTTAAGTCAATGGGACTAACAAATTAATTCCCCAGCTACTAATTTGGAAAATATGTATTTTCAGAACTCGGAGCCCAGAGCATTAAAATATTGGGATGGGCTACCAATGACAAAGTTAACTACTTGATCAGTCCCCAGAGCCAAAAGAGCATGACTCAATGGAACACAAAAATATAAACTGAAATATAAATCAATGAGACTTAAAGAGTGAGAGAGACCTTACCTAATGCAGAATACAGAATGTGTTCTTTTTTCCCTACACCACCACCATTACCACCAGATCATTCTTGACTAATTCTTAGAAGCTGAAGACCAACTTGGATTTTGATGTATAAACTGCTTTTGACGATATTTCATTTTAAACAGATAAACACTTTTAAAAAAAATGCAAGCCAAAGACACCCTTTTGAGAAACCAAGAAAACAGATGTGGAAGCCGTTTGTTTAGATGAAGAGGAATTTTCGCTTTTATAGGAATACAATGATTCATGAAGAGGAAAAAAGTCTGTCATCAAGTTTACTTCAATAGATACTCTTGGGTTTGAGGCAGCTTTCTAAATATGGCCACTGCTTTTCTTCACATCTCATCTCTCCTGAAATATCTCAAACTATCACTAACAAACATTACTTTTATTGTCTTTGTTCTTTTAAATTTTCTGCTTAGTTAATATATTGTGCAGGAGAAAAAAAATCCACAACTCTGGTACTACAGCATTACATACTTGCTTTTATTGCTTAGGTAGCAGGACAAAATACCTTCTGCTTTAGTGACATCAAAAACAAGCGAGCTTCAGATTGTGAAAACATTAGGAATACAAGAAACCATGACTGGAAGTTGTGGAAATAAGAGCTCTCCTTAACTCCAAAGGAGATGGAATAAAAAATAAAGTCAAGTTTTTGCAAGAACTTCTAGCCAAGAGGACAATCTCCTTTGCTGGTGTGTCTGTTTAATGGAGATGCCAAGATAAACTAAAACAGGGAAAGAAGAAAAAGCGGGGGCGGGGGCGGGGGCGGAGAGCACTGGGTTCAACCTGGGCAGATGTTGAAGAAATTTCTCTCCTATCTTGTGCCCTACACCCACCTGCTTCCACCCTCTGTTCCCCACCCATTGGCTGCTGGGCCCACAGAGGCGAAGCAGGTCTGTGTACGGTCCACGCTCCGGGTAAAGAGGCACACAAGGTCTGTAGCAATGGGAACTTTACGTTCCATGCTCCTCTGCCTCCTCAACAAAAGAGTAAGGCAAAACCAGCCAATATCCCTTATTTTTTTGGTTTGATAAAACAAACAAAGAGGGGCGCCTGGGTGGCTCAATCGTTAAGTGTCTGCCTTCGGCTCAGGTCATGATCCCGGGGTCCTAGGATTGAGTCCCGCGTCGGGCTCCTTGCTCTGCGGGAAGCCTGCTTCTCCCTCTCCCACTCCCCCTGCTTGTGTTCCCTCTCTCGCTGTGTCTCTCTGTCAAATAAATAAAATCTTTAAAACAAACAAAACCCTCACAATTCCCTACCCCTTAAGATTCTGCTGTGATACCAAGTATCAGAAAAAAAGAAATAATCTCTTTTCTGCAATATCCCCACCTGCCAATATTCTGCCATGTTACTTCCTGTAGATTATGTTAAAAAATAGACGTTTTAACCTATCTCAAATCTAACGACATCATTTTGAAGATGCATTTTCAAACTACACATACTCCTGCTATGAGCTACAGCTCAGTCTATGAACCCCCTTAATGGACTATAAAATTCTGTATTCACGTATATATGTACATTTTTCTGGGTAAAGATTCTCAATGGGGTCATATCCCCAAAAAGATTAGCCTCCCCCACAAAACTTGTAGTGATTTCATAGTTACATCCAATCAGTCCTCAAACAGTCTATGGAGTTACCTGGTGTATTTCATACCGATGGCCACTCTTGATCTGTCTAAGAGACTGCCAAAGAGGAGCGACCTGTTTTGCTGGCTCCAATGCCACTTATAAACCCTTCAATTATCATACTAAAAAATGAGTGCCAACCATCTGTCACAGGTGAGGGGAGGAAAAAAACAGATGAGCCTTAACAAATCTGTGACCACTATTATTATCATCACAGAGACAATGTGTAGTTTCGATCGGATGGGTCTAAAGGTTGGTGAGTTTGCTGGCTGGCTGAAAGGAATCTTACCCATCATGGTAACTTTCTTTTTTTTCCCATCAATAATAACTTTCACAGTTCATTTATTCATCACATATGGAGCTTCCACTACATGATACATATTCTTACAGGTGCTGGAATGACAGCTGCGAGCGAGGAGCAGAAGTACCAGTCCAGAGGAGAGATACTACGGGAAAGGGATAAGGTGGTAGCAGCAGAGGACAGGAAGTAGAATCAGGACACATTAAGGGTTGAGATGTTGGAAGTAAGGAAGAGAGAAAAATCAAAGATAAATCTTTGACTTTTGGCTTGAGTATGCATAGATGGTGGTGCCTCCTTTAAATTCATGATGCGACAGCAAAAGCATGTTTGTGAAATTAGTAGCAATAAAGCTGTTTTTTAAAAAAATCGGTAAGACTGGCGGGGTGCAGGGGTGGTTCACTTGGTTAAGTGTCTGACTCTTGATCTTGGCTCAGGTCGTGATCTCACGGTCGTGAGTTCAAGCCCCATGTCAGGCTCCACGCTAGGCATGCAGCCTACTTAAAAAAAAAATCTACAAGACTGGCTATAAAGTTGGATTGCAGACATTGTTGTACCTGTGCTGATGAGTCTTACTCGCGGACATTTCAAGATGTCACTGCCCTTAAGGAACTTAAAAGACAAATGTTGTACTCAACTGATGAATCATTGACCACTACACTAAAACTAATGACGTACTATATGTTGGCTAATTGAATTTAAATTAAAAAAGAAAGACACATGTGATCACTTCCAACTACGTAGTTTTCACTGTCTGAAAATGAAAGGAACAGGACTTAAGAGCTGTCATGCAGAAATGTTAAGAACAGGACGACTGAGCCAATCACACCAAGTCCCACACCAATGGAGTGATCTATTAAAACCTTCCCTTTGGAGGCATGCCTCAGTCTTGAGCTGAGTCCAGAAAGAGAGGCAGCTCTAGGTCCATGCAGGAAATAGTGCCTCTGATATTAAAAGGGAGGGAGGGCAGCGCTGATAAAAGAGGAATGGGACGTATAGTTTCTGAAAGCATCCCTTAAACATCCTTGTCCCTATGTGCTGCAACTTAAAAAAAGGAAACCGTGAGGTCCAAGGGTCCAGGTCAGGGACAGACACAAAGTCCAGAAACCTGGGCTCTTGTGAGGTTTAGTGGCACAGCCAAGATGCCCTTTAAGGTCTAGCTCTCTCGTTTCTTTGTAATTCACAGTATCTTTCCCCTCATGTAAGAATCTCACCTCTTCCCTGCCCAGCACCTCTCATCTTTCCCTTCCCACTAGTGCCTTTCTTTCTGTTCCTTACGGTTTCTCTTCAAGTCAGTGTACTCATTCACTTGACAAATATGCAGTTTGTACTGCTCAAAACATGGTGCTTAACTCTTACAAGACAAAATGTAGTTCACGCCCTTGAAGACCCTGCGACACACACCCCAACTGTCCACAACAGTCTCTCTTCTTCTTTATCTTTTAAGGGCTTGCCCCGCCCACCTCATGTTCAACGTGTAAAACCTATGCTGTCTTGTAGCTTCATTCTCAGACTCAATTCCAATCATTCTTTCAAAGGTTAGTAGTCTCTCCTCGCCCAAAGTAACAGCCATTCCTTAGGTTAGATACTTTATCAATCACCTGGGCACCTATCTTGACAGAATGAAAAGGCACTTCACTGTCTCCCCTTCACCATCACTACCCTCCACCAGATCCTAATGACAAAGCCCAATATGAATATGAATATGCCCTGTAGACACTGTCACATTTTCCTTGGTGGGCAAAATCGCCCCCAGGTGAAAATCACTAACCTCTATCAATGATTCCCTGTGCACATGCTTGAGAAGTGACTGATCTGTCATAAAGCATACTGATTCCAGACATATGCCTACTGGTCGCCAAGACTATTTAGTGCATAGGATTATGTTATCCAAGACGGATTTTCCATGCTTAGGCAAACTTACAAAGGGCCAGATAGCTTTCCCTTTCCCAACCTGTTGCACTCTCCACTCTACTCTCTGGTGGGGGAGAAGGCTAACCTAATGGACTATACCCCTTGTCCCCTAATTTCCATATGAGCATGGCTAATGGAGAACACTGCATAGATCAAGAGAGAAATGACAACAGGCTATTGATACCCCTGGCTTTTTCCCTGCGGGGGCACATAGGAAATGGCTAAATCCATTCCCCTGCAATCATAAAGCCCTCTTCACCCAAATCCCTTTTTCAGGGTCAGGTATGTGTTCCTCCTCTCAGTCCTTTTCACCGGAGAGTTTAACACCCCTGCTATAACTAGCCCCAGAGTTCACATAATTCTCTTGTGATTTTGCTGGATCCTGCCCCCATTTTGGGAAATAATCCCTTTTCAAATCCTATTAATCCCAGTGTCATCTCTTTCCTACTGGGGCAGGAAATACATTTTAAAAATTATTTTACATTTTAGAAACAAGCAATTTTAAAATGTTCCCCTTGAAGCCCCATTCTCCTAAAAACACATTCCCAAGAGGCATCACATCTTGAAGATCTAGGCTTTTAAGACTTGAGAGGAAGATATACCATGAACTTTCTTTAAGGAGCAAGGCTATGGGTATATCTCTTTTACTGTGACATACTAACTAAAATGTTCAAATTTCTACCTCCTTTAGCTTTACCTTATTGCAAAGAGAAGGAAAAATAGTGAACACTATCATAAATAAAGAACACTACCTCCACCTTATGGTCTTGACAATTGGGCAATTATCGCATAATTATTATGTTAACTAAACATGATTTTTCCGTGCACATATTTTAGGTCTCTAATTACATTGTACATTAACATTGAGGACCAGGACTATATCTTACAATTGTTTTCTTCACACTTATTCATGCCTTGCAGTAGTTCCTTTAAGAAACAAAATATTCAATAAATATTTGTTGACAGTTGGAACTAGTATCAACAGAAACAGAACATGAGGAAGCAGGAAAGCTAGCCCCGAGAGCTATGCTCACTTACTTCAGGATTTTCTTATCTGTCTTGCCTTATCCAGAGATTTTGCCACCAGAAGAAAAATAAAAGCTTCACTGTAAGGTGAATGTAAAATTTTAGGAAAACAGCTGTATACCCATCAAGATTATTTTCCACAAGTAGCCAACATGAAATAGAATTTACAACAGAGACAGGAAGAAGAGTAGGTGGAGTTAGAATAGAAGGAAATGAGGAGGCTCAACAAGAATTAATTACTGGTAATTACACATGCTACAGCCTCTCTTCTTTCTCCACCCTCTAGCTAATCAACAGTGGGAACAGATGTGGTCTGTGGTATTGGGGAGGGGGGGTGCTTAACAGCTGTTTAGAGAACATGCCATTAAAAAGCAGCCTTGTCCACAGAAACCCAAGAGTTTCACTGTTTGAAAGAAAAGAAGTAATGAATAATGACCACAGTCTTACTCTGAACTTCAGCCCATTCAGGCCAATAACAAAAAAAAGTTCTCCTGATTTCTGATGAACTATGGCAGTAGCTCTGCTCTTTTCTGTTACAAGAGCGTCTCAATATTTGAATCTATTTCACATGCCTCATCCAAGTATTCCTGAAACCAGTACAGACCTCCAACTACCCCTTATTGAATAGGCAGTCAATAAATCTTGACTATGATGATGACGATTAGAAGGAAAACTGTACAAGTGCCCACTACATGGACTACCAAATTAGGGTGAAATAATCCCAAATTTGCTAAACTATCTTCCTGGATGTTCTTCTATGAGATGAGAACTCTATAAACAACATGGAAATCCAAACATTCCAGCTTGCTTCTTTCAAAAATTTCAAGAATGTAGCACACTGTCAATGCATACAATCTTTCTTAAAAGATAAAAACACAAACTAAAGCCCAATAATAAATTTAAAAGCAATATAACAACGAAGGTTTTAATAGGAAATGCAGTTCCTCACAGAACAAAAGCTTCAACCTCTTTCTGGTAAGGAGCTGTTTTTGTTTCCTCCAATGTTTGATGACTGCCTGCTGGGCAGCATAAAGAAGGAGAGTCGATGGCACTCCCACACCATCTGGGACACCCCCAGGGCCCAAGGAATGGAGACTGGGGCACAGATCTGGCTTCAGAAATTATCAGGTGACTGCTATCTATGATCTCAAACTCCTGTGCTGGCACACCCAAGAAACTTTTTGATTTTGGAACCAATCAGGCTCCAAAAGGCTGTAAATATGTCCATTTGTTCACAAATCCAAAGTGGTACTCAATAAGTGATTGATTATGCCACTGACAAAAAACACACTGAATGCTTTTGCTGAAACTATGCAACTATGTGCATAGTGCACACAGTGCACATAGTGCAACTATGTTGAAAGCTTTGAAAGTTCTTGAGTAGCTTAACAATTACAAGTTCTTCTTAGCATAAATGTTTTTTATATACATGGGTGTGAGGTGTATATACACAAAGAATGTTTAAGAAGGGACATATTTCATAGGCACTTGCAGGATACTATACTAACCTCTCATATCTAAATCTTCTTAAATTGAGTTTGCATATTCTCAAATTTACCTATGTGTACTTTGGGGCAACTTCAAGAATTTCATTCAGTTTCAGTATATGCAAATTGCACGAACTATGATTCAATCCTGTGGGGGATAATTAGAGAAAGATGGAGCTAGGGCTGGCAAGAGGAGAGGAAGGTAAAAGCTAATGGCAGAACAGGAATAAAGATTTTTAGAATGAAGCCATAGGAAAAATACAAGAAGGTGAACGCAAGCACACCTGGGACTCAAAACTACACAATGATGACATCTAAGAGTCAGCAGTAAGTGGGGGTAGGGAGCCCCAGGGAGAGGGGCATCCAGAATTTCTGAGTTTGAAAATGAGGAATGCAATGAGCATCTAGGTAGAAAATCAGCCACGGGAGAGAAAAGGAAATGCCTCGAAGCATGCTTGTTCTGCAACTAAGCAGATGTTCTATTAACTAAGGGATGGTAAATGAAAATGAATATACAGTACCCCTGATTACTAAATAAGAGTATAAATTAAAGGACCATTTGTATCAGACTTAGATTTATCTAACTGCATATAAATACTGTGTTTTCCTTAGAGCTTCCATAGATCCACTCTCAACTTCAGAGCCCCTGTGACTATAGCTTCCATGAGGTCTAAAGTTCACAGGATTAAATTCTAGGTCCAAGAGTTTTCAGGAACCTCTTCCTCCTGGTGAGAAAAGGACTACACCTTCCCTTGCAATTCACCAGGATGAAGCTATTCTTTTTGGTGTGCTCTGCAAACCCACCTTCTGATCCCTAGAAATAATTTTAATCATCTGCAAAAGAGCACATAAGAAAGTTTAAATTAATCCTTCATCCTAAATTATGTTGCTTTTCTGCATCAGCAAAGACACATTACCATGCAAAATAATGAGCTTTTTTTTGTCTGATAGAGAATATATTTGGGAGAGAAATGGGAGTTTCTGGCAAAAAAAAATAAAGGCTTCATTACTTCAGCTTTAAATGTAAATTAGGCAGTCAGCAGCATGCAAGTTAGGACAATTTTCCTTACACAAGATAAGATGAATTATATTTTATTCCTTAGTTCTTAACAAGAGTCACTTCCTTAGACATACCTAACCCTTAAACAAAGGCTGTTCTTTGTCACAGCTAGGGAAATGTTTTTATTACTGATGTTCTTTAAATATGAATAAAAATCTCTCTTCTATACTCATGCTCATAACAAGCTGCTACTTAGGCAAAGAACATCTAAAATGAATACAGAAATAAAAGGGGGAATATTTGCTTCTATGTGAACATTACACCTATCACCCCAACTAGTGGGGAGGCCTTTAAAAGACAACAGCTGTCCTTTGAGGTTCTAATACTGTCTGACTTTGCAAGAAAGGGATAGCTTTCAAAAGTGAAAAAGGCATTAAACACACATCCGGTTGTCCAGAATCACACCAACGTAACAACTACCAGTGTTCTGTGGGGATTTGCTCTTGTTTCTAAAAGGCGATCACTTCTTTTATATTTAGACAACTTTCTCCTTCTATCTGGAACTCAGTGTATCCAAATGTCTGTTCTGCAAAGCCCTTGAACAAGACCTATCCAACCCAGTCCTTTGCCATGGCAGAGTGCCGGTCACCTTCAATAAATAGCCCTCTCCATTATATTAAGCACTCAGGAGACCATTCTTACACAGGCAAAGATCAAAGACGTTTCTCTGAGTGTTTTGTCCCAGTTAATCTGAATACATTACAGGATACTGCATCTTTAAACCTGAAGTTCCCCAAATCACTCACAACAAAAATACAGTCCTGAGATGTTAGTCTGGAATTTTCCTTTAGTTCTGCACAAACTGAATACATAAGTTCAGAAAGAAGAAAAGGTAAATGAGATATGCTCAACATCTTAAGTTAGCTCATAACACTTTATATCCTAATATGTGATATCAAATTTTTAATATCAGCTTTACACTTGAGAGATTCTTCAATTGTCAAATGCCTTTTCAAGCAAAACTCTCTAATATTTAAGATGCTGAGAGTACAATTGACCTAAATTTTAGCATCATGGATCTCAACTATGTGAATCATCTTAAGATTGTTATTTTTCCTTCTTATATGCTAGCTGTGCATTTTCAAAGTAGTGCAGAAACTTTGAATGGTCCTCTACCAATTTTTCTGTTGTGCTTCAGCAAAAATCCACACAAGGGGAGAGAAACTGGACATTTTTGCTGTTACATGAGTTTCTACTTGGATTCCCATTGCTGTTTACCTGTAAGACCTGAACACTTAGGAAGCACTAAGAAAATTAGAAGTTTAGGTATATATTTTTTAAAGTATACTTAAATACGTATTTTACATCAGATAGAGAGGCTGGGTAAATATACTGAGAAACATGAATCTTACAGATAAAATACAAATAATGGCAGAATTATTTGATAGTCTCTCCCTCCCCCCAAAACAAGAAGTTAGATTTCCTAGAACAGCGTCATCCAATAGGACTTCCTGCAGTGACAGAAATATTTAGTATCTGCATGGTTTCACATGCTAGCCACTGGCCATATATGACTATCAAGTATTTGAAATGTGGTTAGTGACTGAGGAATTCAATTTTTAGTTTTATCTGGTTCTTAAATAATTAACTTAAATAGCCTAATGTGGTTAATAGCTGCCACACCTATGGAGGAATTGAAGTGTGGCTAGTGTGACCAAGTAACTGAATTTTAAGTTTATTTCATTTTAATTAATTAAAATGTAGATTTAAAAAGCCACCTGTGGCTAATGTCTACCAACCTGGACAGCGCAGATCTAGAACACTGATAGCTACAGAAGCTGTTAATTAACTGGAATGCACTTTAAGAAAGAATGGTGTAGAGACTGAAAAAAGGTAGAAAGTGGCCTTGTATTTTTATTCACTTCAACAAATCAGTAGCAGGCTATAAAGCGCAGTCACCACCCAAGTGGTGAATCTTAGATTCAGACAGTGAATCTTAGTTTTGCTTTTTGTCTCAAATGATCAGCTTGGTGTTAAGAATCCTGAGAGGTATAGTCTAAAATTTCACAGAATGGCTAAGTTAATCTGTAAAAAGCGGCACCTTGACAGCTCAAAGGGGATATTTTCCCATTTTTCAAGCCAAAAATTTACACGAGGATAGAGTGTAAGTTATGGTTAACTAGAAAGCAGAAATGATTACCAGCAAGCACATACATTACATATTCCACATGGGAAATTCAAATTTCCTAAGGCAGGTGAAAAGGCTCTGTGCAACAGCGAGAAACACACACACACACACACACACACACACACACACACACACACACACTCTCTCTCTCTCTCTCTCTCTCTCTCTCTCTCTACTAGGTGCTGCTGCCACTACTGTTACGGCTCTTACCTTCAAGGGGCTTGCAAAATGGTACCTGCCAAGGCCTTGCTGGCTGCGCACAGGTTTGGGGGGATGTATGGACAGTCAGGGTTGCTTCGTTTCGATCAGTGAAAATATGAGAAGTGATGTAGACAAATGCGGTGATCACTGGGTCCTAACATTGTTTGTTTTTAATTGTAAACTCAGCAGTGCTTTACCCTGATGATGGACAGCAGGTATACAGACAATAAATGAGGGAACAATTTAAGACTCTAATAAGTGAAACTGGCTCACTATTCCAAGGTTTGAGTTTCTATTATACGTTAAGTCATGCCATTCCTGCATGTTTCCTGGACCTTTTACATGGAATCCTAGTATATTCCTTAACTTGTAAAAATCAAACACAGAGGGGGCACCTGGGTGGCTCAGTTGGTTAAGTGACTGCCTCTGGCTCAGGTCATGATCCCAGGATCCTGGGATCGAGCCCCGCATTGGGTTCCCTGCTTGGTGGGAAGCCTGCTTCTCCCTCTCCCACTCCCCCTGCTTGTGTTCCCTCTCTCACTGTCTCTGTCAATTAAATAAATAAAATCTTTAAAAAAACTCAAACATATATGTTGGTGTTCTAAGACTTTCGAGGTTTAAATTTAGATTTTTCCTACATTTTTGAATAAATTCACTTTACCTCCATTAGGACAAACTAGCCTTTCCCATTGAAACAATGTTTTAAATAGGGAATGATCTTAAGAACAGGGGTATGCCATCAGTAAGTTCTATGAAAGACAGAAGTGAAATCTTCTATAACCTCTTAAACAGAGTAAAACTATATTATTGGTAGTACATGGGGACAACTCTAGAGGAGTCACACATCCCTTCAGGACCATGAATATAAGGCCAAAAAAAAAAGGGCCACCCTTTGAGGGTAAGACCTACTCACACAATGGGTATGATAGCACTCTGCTGAGATCAACCAAGAGACTGTTACGTGTGTGCACCTAGACCCAGAATTTGAAAGCCTCTGAAGGTTTCTAAAGGAGATCTAAGTGTAGTCTTAGGAAGCATGCCCAGAATGAGCTTGTTGCTTAGTAAAAATTCTATTACAGTTTGGTTTGAAAGAAATTGTGTAAATGACGGAAAATGGTCAGCATAGAAATAAGCCCCAAGAACCAGACATTGGCAAGCTTTACCACTCGGCATTATTCAGGGGAAACCCAAACAGTCCCTGTGGCAGGTGTATCCTAATCACGGATTATCTAACCAAGTCCCTTTGTTTTGATTCCAGTCTCACCAAGCAACCTTGTGATTGTAATTTGGCTTCCCATGTGGCTTGTCTATAAAGAGAAAATGCACTGATCTCTCAGTTCAACCTTACCAGTCTAATTAACAGCTGTAGTTCTCATTTCAAATGAACAAATTGGCAGTAGAGCATGTACATTTGAGTCTGACCATCCGCAGTGTGCTAAAAAGGTCAGATTTCTGAGCCTTTAAGAATATAAGCTCTTTGTTCACCAAGGAACCTCCTGTGCCTAGAATAGTGCAGGGCTCATGATAGCTGTTCAGTAAGTATCAAGCTGGGGCCCAGAGACCTAAGATGACTTCTAGTGTCTTTCAATTCAAATTACAATATATACTAAAATAGCATAATGTTCAATATAAAATGGCCAGAAAACAGTTTGTTACAAATATTTAGCTATTATACTATTAGTATGACCTAAAACTAATTTATTTGATACACAGTAAGCAATTCGAAATGCTTTGTTTTCAGGCCTAAAACGTGTTTTCTTCCATCATTTTCTCTTGAAAACCTTCCCCATGACAAGCGAAAGCATTCAAAATGATTCAGAAGCTTGACATACTCAATACTCAAGAATGCTCACTTTTTCAAGTAATAATGGTTTTTCCCACTGAAACCATTTTGAAAAAAGTTAACACATTTCTCCTTTTCACCTTTCCCTAACTCCATAATTTATTCTAAATATCCACTTGAGCTATTCCATATCAAAGCCAATAAAGGCAACAATGATTAGAAAGGGTTGTTACCTACTTCCATACTTTGATTTACAGCTATTCAAGCACAATTTGCTGCAATGTCTCAAAACCAAAAACCCTGACAAACCCTGCCATAGAAAACCACCACAACCTCTAGGCAATCTAAAAAACAACTACCTAACGGGACTGGAGAACAGTCAAAAATAGGCCAAATATGGAGGGAAGTCTACACCTGGAAAAAAGGAAAGACTCTAGGCAGGCCACTCATTTCTCCAGCTTTATGCCTGACTCTGTGGAGCAGTTGTCTAACTGGCTTAAAGAGGCAGACGACAGAGTTTAGGGTGACCACAGTAGCTGGAAAAAATAAAAGACACAAATTACCAATATCAGGAAAGACAGAGATAACACCACTACCAATTCTACAGCTATTATAAACAATCTCATGCCAAGAAGCTAGACAAATTTCTTGAAAGATACAAACTACCAAAGCTCACATAAGAAGAAAGAGAACTTGAATGTGGCCCTATATATCTTAAAGAGACAGAATTTGTGCTTAAAATCTTTGACATGGATTAAAGTCAGGCCTAGATGGTTTCAGTGGTATATTACTCCAAACATTTAAGGAAGAAATAGTACCAACTCCACAAAAACTTTCCCAGAAAATTGAAGAAGGAATACTTCCCAACACATTCTATAAAGCTAGTATTACCCTGGTCTGACTGAGACTGACAAAGATATTACAAGAAAAGAAAACTTAAGACTAATGCAAAATTTCTTGTGAACATAATGCAAAACTTCTTGTGAACATAAATGCAAAAATTCTACAAGTTTCAGCTAATCAAATACAAGAATACATAAAAAGGATAGTATATGATGACCAAGTGGAGCTTTCCCCAAAAATGCAGGGCTGATTTAACATTTGAAAATCAATATAAATCAACATACAAACTAAAAAATAAAACAGAGCTAAACAATAAAAAAACCTTATCACTGCAATAGACATAGAAAAGGCATTTGAAAAAATCTAACATCCATTCCTAATTAAAAACAAAAACTCTAACTCTGTGTGTCAATCATATTTCAAAAAAAAAAAAAAAACTCTCAGGAAAGTAAGAACAGAAAGGCATTTCTTCAACTTGAAAAACAGTATCTAAGAAAAACCTATAGTTGACAATATACTTAATGCTACCAGACTGAATGCCTTCCCCTAAAATCAGGAACAAGATAAGGATTTCCACTCTAACTACTTCTATTCAACATGATAACCAAATAGGCAATGGCAAAGTCATCCTATTTGTAAAACAGAAATTTTAAAAATACCAATTAGGAAAAATGAATACTAATGATAGAAAAAGCATAATGGAGATACATGCGAAAATGGAAAAAAAAATCAGCATCTTCCTAGCGGGTTGGGACCCTGGGGAAAAAATCCTGCATAAGCAGATACTGCTAATAACCACAAACACCCATTGTGGGGAATTGGTGAAATGCTGTGGAAGGATCTCAAATTATGTCAGACTGAACCTTATGAAATGACTGATATTCAATTATTTCTGCCCTAAAAAAAAAAAAAAGGCAATTACATTATATTACAACCATTAACAGGGTGGTTAAGAGCACAGACTCTGGTGCCAAACTGCCTAAATCCAAATCCTAGCTCCACTGCTTACTAGCTGTGTGACTTGTGGTAGGTTACATAACTTTGGTTTCCTCGTCTGTAAAATAGGTATATAGCAATATTCACTTCATAGGCTTGTTCTCAGGAATTAATGAGCTACATACATAAAGCACCTAGAAGAGGGTCTGGCACATGCTAAAAGTTATGCCATTGTGAGCTATTATATCATCAATCCTGGCTCTGGCATGCTCTATGAAAAAGAAGGTTCTTCTACCTGTTTTGTCAACTGGTAAAGTGCGAGGGACTGAACCGGACTACCCCAAAAGTCAGTACCACTTCTTCAACTCTCTTTTTCTATAATTATGAAAGCAGAGGACAAAAGTTTTATATCATCATACTACACTGACAAAACAGTATCTTCTACTTAAATGACTGTCTGGGGTCATTCTTCAGTTTCTCTTAGAACTGACTTCAACCTCAAGGTTAGGGGCACCTGGCTGGCTCAGTTAGAAGAGCATAAGACTCTTGATCTCAGGGTTGTGAGCTCAAGCCCCATGCTGGGTGTAGAGATTA
Organism: Eumetopias jubatus; assembly: GCF_037043125.1. NCBI lineage: Eukaryota > Metazoa > Chordata > Mammalia > Carnivora > Otariidae > Eumetopias > Eumetopias jubatus. The sequence continues at coordinate 106,702,756 of NW_028274817.1, forward strand.
CTAAAATAAATGAATAAATAAACCCTTAAAAAAATAAAAATATATTAGCCTCAAGGTTAGATGTCAGTGGCCAAGCAAATCCTGGCTTGAAATCAATCAGGTAAGTCAGCAGTCTCCAGAGCAATGGCTCCCTATCATATTTTTACAGGAAACTTTTTTTTTTAAGCAGGCACCATGCCCAGTGTGGAGCCCAATGCAGGGCTTGAACTCATGACCCTGAGATCAAGACCTGAACTGAGATTAAAAGTCAGTTGCTTCACTGACTGAGCCACCGGTGGACCCTATAGCAAACTTTTATAGCATCTCCAGGCAACCTAAGAAATTCAATAGAAATAACCAACATTTGCTCAAACCCTAAAACGTGCTGAATGCCAAGAACTTTTGCATGCCACGTATGAATTAACACAACATAGTCATTAATATGATCAATGTGGGTTTAGGATCAACTGCCTGGATTCAAATCAAATCTTACTTCCCATCACTACATATGTGACCTTAAGTTATGTAGCTTCTCTGTGGCTCATTTCCTCTTCAGTAAAATGAATAATAATTTCATAGTATATCAGTGAGGACTAAATAAACTAAGGTATGTACAATGCTCAGGATAGTGCCCCGCAGAGAGGAAAAAGACAGTAAATACCAACTGTATAAAGTCAGATAATTTCTCAAAAGCTCTCAAAACCAAAATAATTTTAATGTATTTTAATTTGGAAAATGAGTATAGGCCATCTAATAATATGTTTTACAAGACTCTGGAAATCAAGTAGCAACATATGTATCTAAAACTTTAATGTCAAGCTGCTCTTATCTTGTATCATAAAAAAAATAAACTACTAAGAATATCTGACCACTCTTATTAAGGGTAAATTCTAAAAACAAATCAAATCAAATAAACTTGTTTACTGGCCCTGGAACATCTTCTGTTTTTCGTTGTTGTTCTTTAAATAATCCTATCTTCCGTCTATGGCCATACCACCCTGAACGCGCCTGATCTCGTCTAAATAATCCTATCTTCCATCTCCAAGACATATACAAACATTAAAATAATGCTTTCCTTATCACCTGGCATTACTAATTCTTATTCATATCAGGTATATGGAAAACTATTTACAAGGCCTTATGAAATTACTGTTAATGGTTATACTTTCACCACCAACTATTAAAGCCAGTCCTATGTTTCACTTCCATTTTATATCAGTAGCCAACTGACTGCCTGCCCACACTTTCATTTCCTTTGGCCCATAGAGGCAATTAATGGTAACAAGAAGCTCAAGTAAATTTCTTATGGAGAAGCAAGCTCAATATTCTCTCCACATTTAATGATTCCATGAGAGTCAGTCAAAGGAAACAGTACTCTTCCCAAGATTCCAAAAGGCAAATACCCATTTCCTACTGTACTCCAATTGGTGGTGAACTGCATACCGTGCGTGTATCATCTGGCTGCTTACATGACGCTTCACCGAACTTCAAAGAGACGCTTTTATAAACGACAGTAGGTCTCAGGCATAAAACTGTAAATGAGCATTTTAAAAGAGCTCAGAGGCAATTTCAGTTTCAAGAAAGTTTAAGGCTGTACACACCCGGGAAAACCTCATCTATTAATACTGCACAATCTCAGTGACTTTACCTGCAGTTACCAGGGTCATTTGGTTGACAATCAATTTTAAAAATATTTTAAGCATACATAAAAAAAATTACTATCAATACTACAGAATTTTAAGAGACATACATTCTAATCTTCAAAGCCACAGTATTTTACACACCTCTGTCCACTGTTACACTCAATCACACATACATATCTACCAACGTTCATGTTTGATTTTAACTTGGCAAAAACATATTATCCAAGAAACATAAAATTGTAAAGATTAAACGCAATAGTCAAGAGAGGTGGCAGAAACCCGAATGTCCTTCAAAGGATGAACAAATAAACAAAATGTGGTACATACATACATAAGATGGAAATGTTATTCAGCCTTTAAAAGGACGGAAATCCTGTCATGTGCTCTAACACAGATGAGCCTTGAGGCTATTACGCCAAGAGAAATAAACCAGTCACAAAAAGACAAATACTACATGATTCCACTTATAGGAGATATCTAAAGTAGTCAAATTCACAGAAACAGAAAGCAGAACAGTGATTAGCAGGAGCCAGGGAGAGGGGAAAGGGAGAGCTGCTATTCAATAGGTATAGAGTTTCAATCATGCAAAATGAAAAACTTCTGGAGATCTATCTCACAACAATATGAAAATACTTAACACTACTGAGCTGTAAGCTTAGAAATAGTATGGTAAATTTTATGCATTTTTTACCACAATAAAACCTAACACAAAGAAGGTTTTATTTTTTTTTAAGATTGTATTTATTTATTTGACAGAGAGACACAGTGAGAGAGGGAACACAAGCAGAGGGAGTGGGAGAGGGAGAAGCAGGCCTCCCGCAGAGCAGGAAGCCCGATGTGGGGCCCGATCCCAGGACCCTGGGATCACGACCCGAGCCGAAGGCAGACAATCAACGACTGAGCCACCCAGGTGCCCCACAAAGGTTTAAAAAATAAAAAAAATAAAAAATAAAAAGGTGTAGGCCTTGAAAAAATATATTCACCTAGTACTTCCTTTGCATTGCACCCTAACAAGAACATATGACACAAAGAGAAAGCTGAATATTACAGTCCTTTCCAAAACAATACAATCTCAGCATTCAAGTAATTTGGCCCTACATATTGAGGCTAGTTGCTCAAAATGTTTTTGGTGTAACTAAAACCTAACAAGACATTTTTTCCTGCAAGCAGACTATTTCCTAAATATTCATATAGTGAGGAGGCTTACAAAGTTATTTTGGCCAAACCTTTTTGGATTGCATTTCATCCTTCAGAGTAGTAGCCCAACTTGGCTGAAACCAAATGTAAAAAACAAAGCAGACATAAACTGTACTGTATGAACATCTGCCTATTAATAGGGCTGGTTTTACAGTATGCCTTGAAGAAGCTTGGGATTCAGCAAAACATAGTTGAAAAAAGCCACATCTTCAGCACTGAATCTTAATACCACTGAACTGAACTTATCTTAAGAATACCACTGAACTGAACCACTTAATTGAAGTAAAGAACTCCTATGAAGTATCAATTCCCAGGGATTACACAAAAGACTTGCCTATGTTTGAAGGAAAAGCAACTTTGGTTAAGAAAGGAATGAAGGAGGAAATACAGTTTCAGCTTGTCTCGGGCCTAGATCACTTTCATTCACAATTTCAAAATCATATTCTTGCTGGTTAAGTTGTGTTGTCATTTGTTTGTATTTAAATAGTTTCCAGGTGCCCAATTTGCCTATCTCGCATTACTGGCTGCCACAATTCTCAACTGCAAATTTATTAAATGTCATAAGCACTTGAGAAAATAAGAAATAATCATGTAAAAATACAGTGAGGATAAACCAAAGCAGTTTCTCCATCAGAAAATGAGGCCTCGCACTCTGTGACAATCGCTCTAGGGAAGTTGTTTTGACAGTCATCAACAGCAAATAGAAATCTGTCCTCAACCTATATTACAGAAAATATTTAAGTACAGTTTTGTAAGCTCCAGACTACCCACAGATCTATAACAAGGCTGAGACAGGCACAAACTACTGTCTTTTTCACATGCTTTGCTACAGTTTGCAGCTTCTCCTGAATAGTTTTCCAGCTCTTACCTAATTTAGGAAAAGAAAGGGGAAAACAAAGCTCTATAAATCAGATCCACCCAACTAGGCTGGGGAAAAGATAGAGGAGGGAAGAGAAAACAGCCTTTAAAGAGACCGTGCATGCAATAATTATGTTTTCCTACTTTACCCCCTTCCTTCACCGTGCATTACATTGTCAGCATGAGTCTTCCAGATGACTTTTAAGTGGCAATAAGAGAGTAAGCATTCTGTTAACTGGGTAAAAGGTGGACAAAGTAAATAGTTAGCTCAGACTTTCCAAAGACTATGGAACAGCTGAAGTTACTTAATACAAATGATAAAACCTGCTTGGACTACAGACTCAACAACTGCATTATTTTAGTGGTAGAGTCATTTTCTTATATGATGATTCAGATTTTCTAAATGCTGCAGTGGTGTTCTATGGCAGTTATCAGAATGATAAGATCCAAGCTCTGGTGTGGGAAGGCAGACCCCTGGGTTTTAGATCAGTCCTGATTCTGGTTCAGCTGGACCCTATGGACTTCCACTTTTTCATTTATAAAACAAGGGGGTTGGACTAAGGTTCCTTTCAGCCTAAATGAGTCCAGAAATCTAAAGCTTAGTAATCTTTCAAAAAATCGTCCATGTATTCCAGCTCTACGATCCTCACTTTTACCTTGCAGAGCTCTACACTGTACACATTAACTCAACACAAGGACAAGAGTAAACAGATCTATTCCTCTCTCTGGCTTCACTATTCCAAGGGCCTTCAGGCTCTACGTGAATGCTCCTACTGAAGGCCACAAAGCCACTGGTTTCATAAATTCCAAAGATTAAAAGGAGAAGCAAAGCCCTCTTAAGGCACCAGGCTTACTGCTCTAACTCAAAATATATGCAATGAGACCCTAGGCCTTGAAAGCATCAGAATCATCCCCATAAAGTTCACTCCCTGTGTGTCATAACTGTTTCAAATCACTCTGATAATGCATTTGCATGCTCTAGATTCTGGCTGGTAAACCGATACGACTCAAAAGGGGTAAAATTAATATGGCTGCAAAAGAATATCCACTGTAAAATTCCACAGATGCTTTCTCTAAAACATATTAACCCACCTGGCACACAGGGCAGCAACCCTTTGGACTGCACACTGCCCAGCACGGACCTCAGTTAACATCTCTATGACAAAGCTACAGACGCCCCCCTGGTAGCTGCAGCACAACGGTGGCGCCATGAGTTCTTCACTCCAACTACTGAGCGCCAGGCAACAAAACTAAGGACAAACCAGAACATTAAAAAACACGAACTGAAGAATTTTTTCAGGACCCTGACTCCCAATTTTTCCCAAGGCATTTCCTAATAACAGGTTTCATAAACAGGAAAAAAAAAAAAAGAATGCCACTTTGTTTAAAATTTGAGCAGTAAAAGTTGGTGCTTATCCCCTAATACATTAAATAATAGACATGGTGTGATTACATCTGTTTAAAATCCCACTAGTTATCTAACAAATGAACAGTTAAACCTCTTGCTTTCAAGATAATACCAAGTTGCATGAAAGAATCCCAAAGCACTTTAGACACTACATGTCATTAACGCCCATAAATCCTTGACAAGTGTGGCAAAAAGCCAATGCTCCAAATATTATAAATGGGGAGAGCAGCACAAAACAATGACAAGACATGTCAGAAATCATTCGGCATAGAGCCTTAAGAAAGCAAGCAACCGTTGGGCTCCCAAGCCAGCTTTCTAACTTGATTTGGAAGCTACCTTTAAATAGCTTAAGGGCAAAGGATCAGAGTTCATAATGAGAAAAACCATTTCAGCCCAAGGTATATAAGCCCAAAGAGAATGTGTGACAGTAGGGGATCAGTGACAACCTCCCAGAGGATTAAATACTGATGCTACACTTAGGGGGAGACACCAGGCAAGTAAGAAGCCCAGAGCCCAGAACTCTTAAGCAAAAGGTGAAATCAACCCTCGACCCCTTTGAAGGCTACAACAAAAGCATATCTAGCATGCACCAAATCTTCTGCTTGGTTTTTTAAACAGTTCTGAGATACACTTTGCAAGCAACAATTTTTCTTCTGATTTTGCTTACCCAAAAATGTAAAAATGTGCCTCTGTTCCAAATACTCGTCCCATTGGCATTGCTGTGGAGGAGGGGGCAGCCTAGGCCATGAGGCTAGGCTTTAAGACGGCATAAAGTGGGGCAATGGGCCACTACCAGGCTGACATACAACTGGTGAAAGAAAGTGAAGCAGGGAGGGCCGGACTGAGCTGGGCCCGGATTAACAGCATCAACCCCTCCAATGATACACTCATAGGGCCTTACTACATGCTTTGTGATAACCCTACATATTCCACTCAGAATCACAGAACCAGCCTACAGCTGGAAGAGACTTCAGAGGTCATCTAGCCTAACTTCTGGTTCCAAGAAGGCTTCTCTTTTCTATCATATACTTGCAATGGTCTGGAAGTTTCTGTTTGATTTTTTTCCACTACCTAAAAGGGCAACTCCACTGCTTAGTAGAGCTAATTAGTAGAAAAAAAGAAAGAAAATTTTTGTCAGTTAACTCCTCTCTACTTTAGGGAGCTACCTAGGATAAATCTCAACCCTTTCTTTACACAACAGTCCAATATTATAAAACATAAATGTAAGACTTGTCTATTACATTTCATTTGCAGTCTGGGCCCATTTGACCCGCCTACAAAGTCTGTAAGATGTTGATTCTGTCATTCATTCATGAAGTGAAGAAGTATGTGTTATCTACCATTTAAAAGAGGAAACGATGAACAACAACAGTAAAAAGCAGCTAAGTTTTATAGATCCTTTACTAAAGGCCAAGAATTATTCTCGGTGCTTTATACTTAATAACTCATTTAATCTTCCAAACAAACATATGAGGTTAAGTATTCTGCTGATTTCTATTTTAGAGATGAAGGAACTGAGGCACAGAGATGTTAGGGTACTACCCAAAGCCACACGGCTGACTCCAGAAGAAATGCTCTCAGTACTCTGGCTCCTATGTTTAAAGAGCCCCCAGTCTGGCTGGAGAGAACTAACAGCCAGCCCTCTCAACTGTGTGACATACCTGCAAATCTGCTAACTGCATGTTCTGTTTTCATCTAAGTCTCTACAAATAATATTCACCAGGACAGTGTCACTGAGCCTCACCACGTGATAACAGAAGTGTCCCTACCAGTTGAAACTCCACTAATAAAACCTCTCTAGGGTCCAGCTGTTGGGAAACTAGAGATTCCCCCAATTCTACCCACATTCAGTTCACACTGGCTTGACTGGACCCTAATGATATGAGAAACATTTTCAAGTCCTTTGATAAAATCAAAATCAAATTATATATCTTGTGGGGCGCCTGGGTGGCTCAGTTGGTTAAGCGACTGCCTTCGGCTCAGGTCATGATCCTGGAGTCCCGGGATCGAGTCCCACATCGGGCTCCCTGCTCAGCGGGGAGTCTGCTTCTCCCTCTGACCCTCTTCCCTCTCGTGCTCTCTATCTCTCATTCTCTCTCTCTCAAATAAATAAAATCTTTAAAAAAAAAAATTATATATCTTGTTTAGTAAAACCTATCAAAAATGGAAATCTAAAATTGGCCTATCCTGTTTCTTCTGTTGGTTTTAGAAGTAATAGCTAATATGGTGAGATTTTAGTAAGATAGGTTCTCCCAGACACTGCTGACGGAAGCATAAAAGAGTACATCTATGGCAAGCAACTTGGAAATAAGTTTTAAGAGTTCAAACCCTTTCACCCAGAAATTCCACTTTTGAAAATTTATCCTAAGGAAATAATCAGAGATGTGGACCAAGATTCATGTAGATGTTTATCACAGCACTATTTATAATAGTAAAACACTGGAAGCAACATGTCTTAAAATAGGGCTATAGATAAATGATGTGACATCTACTTGCTGAAATCCTAACAGTAAAAATTAAAATTCCATTTCTATAAATATTACAGGGATAGGCTTACTATAGGTTTAATATAAATAGTCAGATACTCAACCAAAATGAACTATAATCTAAATTATGTTTTTTTAAAATAATATTCTTGTGAACATCATCACATAGGGAAAGGCAGAAAGAAATGCCTAAACATAGATTGTTAGGTTATGAGTAAATTTTATTTTCCTTTATTTTCTAAGAATGCTCTAATGAACATACACTAATTGTACTATCAGAAAAAAATGCAATAAAAACTCTTAGAATGAAGCTATGAAACTGTTGATATCCAACTACTTTCAATTTTCAAGATTAGCACTTTCATGTGGTTCCACCCAATATTAAGCCTAAAAGGAAAAAACAAAACTAACTACACTACCTGTTCTTGGTGAACCAATACTAATTCTTAGCCCTCACTATAAAATGCTGAAAAACAACTGCTGAGCAATTTTTTCTAGAATTGCATTGTATAGCTTAGTAGTCTATAATTTCCTTAAGTTGCCTTTTAGGAAACAGAATCAACACTCACTGTCTTTGGTCTTCTAGACTGAAACTCTCAAGAAAATCCTGACATGGTTATATGTAATTTGCATCCCAAATACAAGAGTTATGCTTTGATGACTTTGCTATTTCTGCCCTGAAAAAAGCACTGAAAGATTCACCACCTTTCAATGTCTGAGGTGCTACAGAATCCCACTGTCAGGCCAAGGGCTATGTTCAAGTGCTGCTTTATACTGTGTTTATTAGAGAATGAGAGCATGTAAAACATCCTGACTCATCTTTGATTCTTGACACCCTCCCTACAATTGCCATCTTCCCATGATGAGAAAGACCTGAAATCAGTTTGCCCCAGGAAGGGGCAGTGGTCTCCAAGCCTGGCAGACTCTGGAACACCTATTATCCAGGATTCCTCAGAGATTACCAATAGTCATTTCATAATTGCATTATTCTTCATGGAGCACATAATACATAGCAAGGGTGAGACACAGTTTAAGAATTGCAAATACAGCCAGCATTCTGGGCTGAGATGGAATGCATCTGGCTGGAAGATGAAATTTATAAAAGAAACCTAAGTTATGAAATTTTTTTCACTTATTTTGGGCTGTGATTTACACTTAATGATTTATCTGTAATTTTTGCTGTTGTTGAGGTGAGGAGGCAGCTTTTTATCCAATAAAAACGAATCCCCTTCTATCTCCTTCCTAAAAAATCGACACAAATTAATCACAGGAAGATTTCAAGTTCTGTTGCCCCATGGCAAAACATTTTTATTGAATGACAGTTATGTGCTAAGTTGGAATTAGAAACCCCTCTGCCCTCCAGTTAGAAAAGGGGGTGAGGAGAGCTCAAAATCAAGAAAAGAAAAAGCTGGGGAGCCTGGCTGGTTCAGTCGGAAGAGCATGTGACTTTCGATCTCAGGGTCTTGAGTTTGAGCCCCACGCTGGGTGTAGAGATTACTTAAATAAACGAACTTTTAAAAAGTAAAGGAAAAAAAAGCTTAATAGCTGTAGAAATGCAAGATTCTTCATTTACCAAAACCAAAAAACTTTGTTACCCACATGAATTCAGATTGCTGGCTAGAAAAGAAAGACTCCCAAGGTTGTGACAACAATGTACGGTTTCTCTTCAGCTTTACCCCTAACAAAAACTGCATCCCATACCTCTCTGGGCAACTCCTGGCAATCAATGACCAAAGAATCCATGAATTCATAGTAGGAACTATTCTATGGACGTGGACATCATTCTCTAACCTCCAGGTAATTACCTCCTTTTTAAAAAATATGTCTTAATCATATGGTAAAGAATTTCTTTACAGGTCATCGTCTTTCCTTTGCCTCCACCACACTCTTGACTCAGACTCTGATCAGAAACCATAGTCTTACTCACTCTTGGATCCTCAGGACTCAGTATTGCACCTGGCACATTGTAGGCCACATAACCAAACTGAATTTGGCCCATCTACAGTTTTAAGAGATCTCCATTGAAGTTTAGTAACAAAAAAGCTATCACAGTCTTTCTAGTGGATGGACCACCGGGTATTTTACTTACCAAACATAAGAAGATAAATACTGTTGGTGTCTGTATTTCGTATTTCAGAAGAGCGGAACAGCTGTAAACTGCCATATTCATTTGAGCCACTTATAAGTAAAGAGACCTTGGCAATTTTCTCAATCCCTTTGAGACCTTTTTCTCATTTGTAAAAAGAGATAATATTCCCTACCCACAGGGTTGCGGGAGATTAAATGAAACAGAGTAAAGTACTGTATGTGAATAGAAGGCACCCAGCCAGAGCCATTTCCTAGCTCCCCCTTCATCCAACCACACCATCCTTATCAATCATCTGATGGCTATGTTATGTTTTCTGGTATTGCACAGGTCACACCAAGGCACTTCAGTCTGAATCTAATGAGAAGCTCTCTCATCTCCTCCACACGCCATTCCCCCCACCACTTCATCAAAGCCTTCCATCAACCAACAGTGCCAGGAGCTCACAACTTTGGCTTCTTGGGTTTGACAGTTCTTTCCTTCTGCCTTCCTGCACTTGTTCTTCCGGTGACCGCTTTCAAAAAGAAAACTCTGAGGCTAAGTGGAAGATGGCAGAGCTCCTGACTCCAGGAGATTCCTTAGGACCCAAGCTATAGCAGGATTCAATTCAGGGAGTAAGGAAACAAGGTGCCTTAGAAGGAAGCTCTACACTTTGCATCACATGAGCACTGAGCACCTCAGCTTCATTTTCTGGAAGACAATCATAGGCAGCAGAATAAAAACCCAAAAGCCCATTACCAAACCTGTAAATAGGAAGGCAACGTGAGACTGGAAATTACCAATGGCCAACTTCAATCGACGCAGCCAATGAAGCCCTGTGCCAGCATGTATTTCACTTAAATCCCCCAAACTAATAAGTTCCAAGGAAAGATGTCACCTGACATGATTAAGAAAGAACAGGAGCAAAAAGCTAAGGGTAATTCAGACGCAGAATGAAGAAAGAGCAGCAGGAAAAAGCCTCCCAATTCTGCTACATCTGCAACATAAAATTAATTGAAAAACTGGAGACCCTCATTGTTACAGAACATGCAGAAAAATTAGAGTGACTCAAACAGGAGGCAATATGCAGCATTAATAACAGCACGACTGAGTGTCTTCAGCAAATAAAAGGGAAACACAAGAGGCCAGAGATAGGGTGCAGGGATAGATGATGCGTGCTAGCTCTCCGTTTTTCCGTGCAAGAAACAAATTACAACACAGGTTCACTTCATTCCGCTGCACGTAAAAGAATAAAGCACTGTTTCTGGGCAACAAACACTTCAGGAGCTTAATATTCACTGTGCAGAATCCTAAAAAGTCAGTGAATGTCTTGGAATTTCACCACACAAACTTGCGTCACCGCACTCTTTTGTGTCAGACTGTTTCATTATCCTCAAGGCTTAGCATAATTGGAGCCTCAGGCTAAAAATAGGCTATTTTTTTCCTATGCAATCTGACTGGTAAATAAAAGTTAGGGGAGTTTTTATCCCCTTCATTTGTGTTCAACAACCTCTAGGTTCTGCTCATCAAGCAAAGATTACTGAAGACATTTTTCTGGACCTATTTGTTTATTCTGCTTATGGCAAACACTCTACGACCTTCGCCATTGTAACAGGCAGTCAGCACCACAGACAAGCTATACAAAGATATGCTCCAGAACCATCCCAGTTTTAGCTGTGGTGGATGGCACCACCACCACTGATGCCACAAAACACATACGACAGAAGGAAGTATTCCCCCTCATCCCTGTCTTTCCGTGCAGGCTTCCCCACCCAGTCCTCATCCTTAAGAATTTCATTCCTAGGGCCACAGTGATCATGACCATTCAAATTCCCTCACATTTGGTGTCACAGGACTGTGGGAGTAAAAGGAGTGTCCACATGCACGGAAAATCTACAGTGGCAGCAAATACTAACCAATCCAGAATGCTATCTGTTAATCGGCATACAACCTTTCAAACCAAAATGGCTCCAAGCACTGTGAAGATGTAACACTATTTTCTCCCCTCTCAGGATGCCTGTTGCATACACAAACTCGCCAAAAAAAAAAAAACCCACAGGCAATGTACACTGGGGGCAGTTAAGAGTGCTCAGACTGCCTGGATTTGAATTATGGCTCTGTCATTCACTAGCCTGGCAACCCTGGGCAAGCTACTGACATCGTCCCACTTCAGTTCTCTCATCTATAAAATGGAGATCAGAAGTATAAAAGCCCGTGCTAACTTGCCTCACAATCAGGCAAATTCAGATCTAACTCAAGCTGAAGATTGGCCCCAGCCTCCACCCAGTCCCCATATACAGGAACAGGCTGAAGCTTTTATTGAGGGGGTGGCTGAGGAGCAGGGGGGATGTCAGGAAATAACTAGCTCATGACCACTTAGATTTTCGCAGTTCAGCACATTTCTATACATCTAATAAAGGAAAACATTTTCTCCTCCATGCCACCTGCCACACACACACACACACAGCAACCAGAAAACAAATTGAAAAAGACTTTTTCATAAACCCCACAGTAATATGACTCTGACATTTTACACAAATGGAACAGGTTTGTCTTTTTTTTTAATTCAGCTTATATGTTGTAGTAGGTTTCTGCTCTTAGGATAAAGTGCTTAGAACGGCATTGGGCGAGCATTAAATGTTTAACATATCTTAACTATTATTACTATTATCCCTATTTGAACTGTTTGTCTAATTATGTACTATTTACATACAGAGGGGAAAGTGAGAGCAGATCCTCACCCTCTTTGGAAGTTCACAATAACTGTCACCCAACCTAAGGGCCAGTCACATGTGCCACGATGTACTGAATGGGGGAGGGGGACCCAATATACCGTAAACTGAAGAATAAATCAGGACTCATTAGCAGAGGACCTAACTACAACTGTATTGTTTCTCTCTAATAAATACCTCCCAATATAACTGACAGTGATTCAATGTTATGGTTTGTACAGGCTCCTAAAGGTAGGAATACGATGCCCTATACTGGAAATGAGGCCCCAGGTGTGACTAGAGCAGCAATCTCCATTTTAAGAATAGCAGAGGGGTGCAGGTAAATCTGTTGGCTCCTACGAGTTGGTCTTCCCTCTCTGCAAGTGAATTTAGTCTGTGAGCATCAAAGAGTTAAATCTGAAGTACGTGATACAGAAACTTTTAACAGTTTCAAAAACCAAAGCACAGAACACATGCACTGATTCAGTGGACCCTAATAAAAATGAGTACCTTTTAAAAGTTTATTTATTTTTGGGCGTCTGGGTGGCTCAGTTGTTAAGCGTCTGCCTTCAGCTCAGGTCATGATCCCAGAGTCCCGGGATTGAGCCCTGCATCGGGCTCCCTGCTCAGCAGGGAGTCTGCTTCTCCCTCTCCCACTCCCCCTGCTTGTGTTTCCTCTTTTGCTGTCTCTCTGTCAAATAAATAATTAAAATCTTAAAAAAAGTTTATTTTTTTAGTAATCTCTACACTCAACATGGGGCTCAAACCCACAACCCTGAGATCAAGAGTTGTATGCTCTTCTGAGTAAGCCAGCTAGGTGCCCCAAAAATGAGCATTTTAAAAAAGTGATTTAAATAATTGTGCTTCAAAGATCAACAGATTTCCTCTCAAGTCCCTTTATCTATGGCCGTGTCTCCTGTGCCTACCTCAAGTCCCACTCCAAAAACAAGTAACCTATAGCTGTTCATTTTCTAATTCTGAAGTAAAACGATTTTACAAAATAACAAAATCCCCTGAGCCTTCCACAATTCTGTCATAATAAATAATGCTAAAGATGTGCAAAGGACCCACAAGTGATCAACACAGCTTCTTTCACCAAAACTAGTCTCCTACGTGGCTCCAAGTCCTCTCTCATCTCCAAATTTTGAGATGAAAAAAGCATTTAATCCAAACACTTTAAACTTTAAACTTGCTTTTCAACTTTGTTCCTATTCAGGTTCTCTGCATGTCAGACTGACCTAATCACCTGTACTCACCGCTCATAGGATTTGGCAACTCATTTCATCAGTGTTCACTTTTCTTCAATAATCTGAAAACTCAAGTTCAAAAACCAAAGGGATGAAGTATACAAGAAAGATGGAAAGCAGGTAGCTGAATTCATGCAACAAGTACCAACCAAGTACCTACTATGTGCCAATGTCCGAGCTAGGGGCTGTATGCGTATGGCTGAGTAAAACAAACTCCCTACCCTAATAGAGCTCATGGCCTAATACAGACAATGAAATAAAAGCATGAAAACAAGTAAGTCAGGGAATGCAAAATGATGACAGTCAAAATGGGAACAAAATGGTGCTGAGCAAGAAAAGAACAGGACAGAGGAAACTTTCACACATATAAAAAGACAAGCACAGAAAGGTCTACTTTGCATAACAGTGAAATACCAACAACCTAAAAGACCATCTACTAGAGAAATGGAAAAATAAACTACAGAATGTTCCTATGATGGGCTAGTAGAGAGCAGTTCAAATGAATGATCAGATCTATATGTATCAACACAGAGTTCATAAAGACAACTGTGAGAGAAAAAAAGCAAGCTGCAAACTCAAATGTGATGTATCATTTACATCAATTAAATGGGCACATTCAAGAGTAACAAAAGCATACAAAAAGGAAAGAGACATATCAACTTTACAATAGTAGTTGCCTCTGGAGAGGGAAGGAGATTGGGGAAGGGAACACAGAGGACACTAATTATCTGTAAGGCTTTCTTTTATTCAAAGAAAATATGAAGCAGTTATGACAAAATCTTAAATGCTCTGGGAGATGGGGACATGAATAGGTTATTTTACTCTATAAAAAATAATGGGAAAAAAGAAAAAAAATTTAATTTACAAACGAAAGCTGGAAGTGGGGTGGATGAACCTATTTAGGGTAGAGGAGTCAGGGAAGGCCTTACCAGTAAGGTGCAATACAAGCTGAGATCTAATGACACAGAGAAACATGCAGTGCTGCACCAAGCCTGGGGAGGAATATTCTGGGCAGAGGGGCCCAGATGCACAAGGGCCCTATGGAGGGACAGAATTGAATGTGTGTGTGGAACTGAAAGAAAGTGGTGGTCAGTGGGGGTGAGCAAAAGTGGGGGAGCGGAGGGCGGCAGGTGGGTAGCACAAAAGACAACTGGAAAAGTGAGGCAAACCACACAGGACCTTGGAGGCCAAGGTGAACCAAGATGGGAAGCCGCTGGAAACGACATGCTGCAATCACTTTAAAAAAAATAGAGATAAGCTGCTACGTGCAGAATGGATTAGAGGGGGCAAGAGTACAAGGGAGTCCCTGAAGGGATGCTGCTGCAGTGATCCTGGCCAGAGATGATAGCGGTCTGAGCTGAAAATTTTGAATATAAAGTTGGCAGGATTTACTAATGACTAGATCTCAGGACTGGGGTAAGAAGACAACTACTTTGGAAATATTACCATTAAAGGACATGAAAAAAAAAAAACCCCACTCTGGGCCCCGCATCTATTTTGTAAAACTGAATAAACTTATCAAACTCATGAACATCAAACTTGTAAGACTAAATAAATGTAAATATAAACTAATAACATTAAGTTAAACAATGAGGAAGGTCAAGTTAAACAGGTCAGGGAGAATGAGTTTTGAGGAAGACTGGAAAAGACATCACAGAAATTAGTGATGTAGGTGGACAAAGGCCCGAAAAACAGAAGAAATAACAAAGTTAAAACACAGATTAGAAAAGAATCTGACCAACACCATACAATTTGGCCTTATTACAGTAGACCAGTGAGCATTTCAGTGACAGAAAATGTAGAAGGGGGTAAGAGAGGCTCTGAAGAGAGGGCAGACATGCCAGCATAAGGTGTTTGGTTTTTAGCCAACATCTGCTGAATACTTACTATGTCGCAAACACTACATCAAGGCATGGACAAACATCATCTCATTTAATCCACCCGACAACTTCACTGGATAGTTACCATTGCTAAAAATGAGGAAGCTGAGGTTCAGGGACATTAAGCAAGCACTCAGTGGGTCCCTAGCTTGGGGAGAAGCAGCGCTGGGTTGCACTCATCGGGGCCTCACCTGGAAAGCTACTGGGCGGGAGATGGCAGGTAGAGGGGGTAAGAGCAGGGAGTGCAAGGCCCCCAGGCCTAGGCCTGGATTCCAGATCTGCCACTTAGTTTAACTGTTTTACAAGTTACTTCTCTGTGCCTCAAATCCCCCATCCATAAACTGGGGAGAATTACAATCTCTACCTACAGCAATTCTGCTCGCCACCATCACCGTATTCAAAAAGCACCAGGCGAGCCCATGATCACCTCTGCATTCCAAAATGCAGTGGAAAATTTTCACAACTCTTTATTGTCAGGCTCTTTCTGACAGTCATCCACTACCTCCCTAAGAAGCTCTTCACTGGCTTCCATGACACCACGTCTTCCTCCCTTTTCTCCTTCTCTGGTGGCTCTTCTATAGCAAATTCTGTAAGTCCATCCTCCTCCCCCAAGCCACTCCACACTGGGAATCCTGGAAAACTGGGCCCTACACCCACTTCTCGTTCTGTTCTCTCCCCTTCCAAAGTAATCTCATCCGTGTCCGTGGCTCAATTTACTTCAACACACCAAATGACTCCCACGTTTCCAATCTGCTAAATTAATATGTCCCAAATCAAACTGCTCATCTTTCCCTCTCCCGGCCCCAAACCTGGTCATCTTCCAGCACTCTTCACCTCAGTAAAAGACAACCCATCCATCTGCCTGCACAAGTCAGCCACGCAAGAGTAGGAGCTGTTCTGGAGTTGTCCTTGATGCTTTCCCCATCCTAGGCCCTACATCTAATCTACCACCAGGTTTTGCCAACTTCTTTTCTTTCATATGTCTGTCATATCTGTATCTTTCCCCGTCCCCTGTCAGCCAAGCCAAGCAACCACCCTCACTTGCTTGGGATACTTTAAGAGGAGCCTCCTAATTCATTTCTCTTATCTACTCCAAACACTCCAACTCACTGAGCCAGGGTGATCTTCTCAAAATGCAAATGGGAGCCAATCCCTCCATCCCCAATCCCCACACAGAACCTGCTAAATGCCTGCTGCCTTGCTCAGCATGGCCTGCAAAGTAGGACTCCTGCCACATCTCCAACCTCACCTCCCATCACTCTTCCCTCCCTTGCTACACTCCAGCTATTGCAGCCTTCCCTCAGTTCCTCACCCTGGAATGCTTATCCCTACAATCCTTTTCACGAGTTAGCACCAGCACACACTTTTCAGATCTCAGCTCAAGTACCAGAGGCTCAGGAAACCCCTGATTCTTCAGAGGACCTGTGTTACCAGCAATCAGAAATTTGCATTCCTTTTGTTAGTGCTATTTTCCTTTAGAAGAGCATGACTATTCATTTGACTATTTGCTTAATGGCTCTCACCCACCAGACTGAAAACCCCATGAAGACCAGGTCCTTGAACACTTAAACTGACCACTAAATCCCCAGCACATGGGCACCATACCCAACACCGGTAGGGGCTTGGCACCTTCCTCTGGGCTGTTATAAGAAACAACAGTACATTGTTAAGGTGCTTTGTAAGTGGAGCGTCTGGTAGGAATCATTATCATTTGGCACCCTCTGACAAGTGAAAACATAGAGGCTCGCAATGACTGACTTGCTCAAAGCCATATAAAGCAAACAAGCAAGTGGGTGAGTGTGGCACCCTTGGCTTCCAGTCCAGGCTTTCTCCAGCGCATACTCCTGCTTTTCTGTGTGGTTTTTGCTCCCACGGACGATCTTTTCTCTTGTTTCCTAGTAAGGAATCACGAGTTTGGTCTCCTAAGCTCTAGCTCTAGTTTTACTGGAATCATTACCTAAGGCTTTCGTCTCAAGCCCGCAGGTCACAAGCAATGTCATTTGTCTCCATTTCCCTCCACGGTACACACTCAGCAAATATTACTTGAAGAATTTCTGGCTATGAGGCAAGAATCAGTAATTGAATTAAATATATTCACCCACTCTAAGCCAATCTTCCACAAACAAGTTATTTTTCCTGCCCCATCAGGACATCATTAAGAAAGAAATACACGAGGACGCCTGGGTGGCTCAGATGGTTAAGCGTCTTCAGCTCAGGTCATAATCCCAGGGTTCTGGGATTAAGCCCCACATCGGGCTCCTGGCTCGGCGGGAAGCCTGCTTCTCCCTCTCCCTCTGCCTCTCCCCCTGCTCGTGTTCCCTCTCTCTGTATCTGTCTCAAATGAATAAATAAAATCTTTTAAAAAAAAGAAATACACAAGTATTCCGTGTAATACAATTATCAGCTGTCTATCGCACCATGCCAGGCAGTCCAACTTAAATAGAACATACACCCTACCCTGTTGGCCAGTGCACAGAAATATTACATGTGGCCTTAAGAACAATGCACATTATTAATAGCCCATGAGCTTATCCCTTTCCCCAAGTGCCCCCTCCCCAACCCTCCTCCTCCCTGCCTGCAGAATGCACACCACCCTCCTGCACAGGGCTGAAAATATAGTCTGTGGTTAAGTCAGCAGGGGCAAAAAGCCCCTGAAACAAATATAGCCAAATGCTTGACACTCCAAATTATGACCGAAATCGAGTATCTCTGTTCCATTCCCATCCCACTTGATTCCTAGCCCTAAGGGAAGAAATCTCATCCTTAGACTCAAAATTCAGCCACAATTTTTTGTCCAATGTGAAACAGTAAAGCCAATAAAAAGAGGTAGTAGAAAACTAAAACCAAATGTGTAAAGAAGAATTAGTAATTCCAAACACCACACCAGTTCTGGAAATCATTCATGCTTTGCTCTTCTTTTCAAAATGCAAGTAGAGACTTCAGTTGCTTTATATTTCATTTTGCTTTTTAAGAGTGAGGGAATTTTCAAAGAAAAATTTTAAATTTTTCTGAGACTCTAATACATTCAAGTTTAAAAGGGACATAAGCCAATTCAATCAAAAAATTAGTAACAAAAATGAAGCAAGGACAGGCATACAACCCGACACTGGCACTAAATTTCAAAGTACGTACAAGATCTCTGAAACGATGACCACAGGGCTCAGGAATCCCTGGCTTAAAATCAAACAGCTTCTCAACACAAACACATACATAAAGCCATTCTTCTCCCGCCTTCCAAAACTCCCACAACTTACCAAACTCAGCTCACTGTAATTTAACACAGTATTTACAATATGGCAAATTGACACAGGCTCACACTGACTTCTGAAAGGATGAAAGACCAACAGAAGGCACTAATTCTATTAGTCTTCCCTCAGTTAACCAAGCCTGAACCATAAAAAAAACCCCAACCAGCTTGCTTTGTTTTTAAATTTCAGATGGACGTGTCTCTAAAGGGTCTGACTGTACTGCTGTGAAAAGTACGCTCAAGCCACCAGACGGTGTGGGCTGCTGAAAGCAGGTTCTTCCAATTAGCAATAAATGTACCCAGCATGGCTCAGGCAAGAAGACAGTGCGGTGACATCTTGTATACCATCAGGTTCAAACACTGGGGCAGCTGAACCATCTGGGGGATGGGAAACCTGCAAGGCTGCCAAGCGCGACCTTGTCACCCATAAATCTATTACCTGGGCAGATGAGGCAAGGGCAAACTGGAGAAAAGATCAATATTTCGGTTAGCAGTGATCCTTTCTCTTCAATCCATCTATATCTGCAATTTGTGAAAAGAGGGGGGAAAAGGATGTGGGAGAAAAAAATAAAGCTATATGGTATTTTCCCCTTTCCTTAAAAGTAGTATTATCCAGGAAATCACCTATGCAGACTGACTGTAGAAGCAGACAATTAAGCCTTACGCCAATTTCTACGCCACTGGTGAACAGTGGTTAATAACTTCACACTTTTCTTTTTGTCTCTTAACAAGGAGGGAATGGCACTTTCAAAATCATTACTGCTCTGTCATCTTGGTTCTGTGCCAAAGAAAGGAGCTTTAGAACACCTGTCAAATAACACACAACTTGTGAAAAAGAAACATATACCGAAACAGGTTTATATAAAATGTTCACAAATGTAGAAACAGGACTGCATTTGGGTTAAAAGAAAGTCACTGTTTCTGGTGAGGGTTGGAGAAGAAAGGAGGAGATGTCCAGGACTCGCTTATGTGAGTCGAGTTAGAGTTATGAAACTCTCTCTGCCTCAAGCTGACACAATGTCAATCTCATAGCATTTATCTCTTCATCCTTAGCCACATCCCTGGTGGTTTCAGTAATTAAACAGGTAAAATTTAATAGGTGAAAATACCATCCCTGCCTTCTCAAATAAGAGTGTCTAGTAAAAAAAAGTACCTAGTAACCTTTTTCCTGTTTTCAGTATCCAAGCCATTCTTGTAAACTCAAAATAGGCTTAAATATCAAGATCTTATTTTAAAAATGCATCTCTTCCACATCCACCCATCCATCATCGCAGAAGCTACTAGGCCAGTGTGATCCCAGAGTTACAGCAAACCAACATCCACTCTGTGGGGCAGAGGGTTAGGTGCTAGGTGAAACATCAAAACATACAAAGAGCGATCCCTCACAAACTGAAGGGAAGTGTAGACTGCAGAATACAGAAATCATGTGAAGTTGTACGCTTTTGTTTTGTTTGTTAACAAAAAGAAAACTTTTAAGTATTCATACTAATTTATGCAGACCCATTCTGAAATCTAGTAGTAAAACACCCAACGTTTGAGTTATAAAAAGGCGGTAATTCACATTCAGACTAAGGAAATTCAACCTTCCTTAAGAACAAAACAAACAAAAACAAAACAAACAAACAAAACCAAAACAAACCCTGGCACTTTTCAGGTTAGTACTGAGAAGATTCTGAAAGATGGGAGAGGCCAGCCCACACAGCTCCAGGACCACCTGTTATTGCCGCCGGCACCCGGGGGGTATATAATGTGTGTGGAGGAGGGGGGCAGGGTGCTCCTTCTTGACAAACACTTGTAGGATCAGCACGAACAGGGCCTTCCTTGGATTCTCCAAAGCTCGCCTAAGACAAAGATGAGGCGACCATCCCAAAACTTCAGGCAATGTAAATGGGATAAAGAATGAAGTCCATTGGTATCTCCTTGTTGAAGCTTTGTCCCCTTACGCTCACAGACCCCAGCCCGTGGCACAGGCAGGTCTTGACCTCATTCATCTCCCTCTTCCCAGCTACCTCTAACATCAACCGCCTTCTGTCCTCCTGAACCTACACATACCTTCCAATGTTCAGCACCATAAGAGTACATACAGGTGGATGTCCAGGGCTCTTGGAGGTGCCAGTTTCCAACTATTAAGAAAGAAGGATATGGGTGTTCTGAATTCATTTTTAAAAAGTCTAAAGTTTTGCTACCGTTTGTCATCTTACAACGCTATTACAATAGCACTGATTGTATTCCCGTGTCTTACTGTATGGTGACACATGGTAGCTTCATTTGTGGTGAGCAGAGCATAAAATAGAAACTGTTAAATCACTATGTCGTACACCAGAAACTAATGTAACACTGTGTGTCAGCTATACTCGGATTAAAACAAAAAGTCCAAAGTCTTGGCTATTTTGAAAGAAATATTATGCCAGTATTTTCAAGTATGTAAATTCAAACCGGGCATAAATATAACCCAGTTGTTTATTTGTATAAGCGCAACACTGTTTATCATAAAGTATGAATTATTCTATATACTTGAAATCTCTTGTCATCACTTTTCTCTCAAATTACTGAATGTCTACGTTATCATAATTCAGACCAGCCTTCCATGGGGAATTTCCAAATTAGTGCTTCTTATTCTTATATTTACCAACACTACTTTCATCGACTTTCAGAAAGGATACAGAGAAATGAACAAGCAAATGTTGATGTTAATTAGTCACAGTTCATTAATATAAAAGATCTGCAGTTAAGATGCCACTTACTTGACCAGAAATAGGTGTTTCTACAGAATTTAAGTGTATATGAAAAGAACTGAGGCTCCAAAATAACTATCAACTTATACTATGAAGAATTTCAACTCATTTCATTTGAATCGCCACAGATTCTGAATTAGTAGGCGTGAATTAATAACGCTGAACAGCGTTACCAGTTTTGAAGAACTGCAAAGAATTTAGAACCCAAGCACCCCTGAAATACAATAAAAAGGGAAAAGTGTCTCTGACTTAGAATTTTATAATGTAAACAACTTCAAAAGGGGTAAGTAGTATGTAATCACTGAAAAAGGATATTGCTTCTTTTTAACATAAAATATATTCTGCCAAAATGTATTAAACCTTCATCTCAGACTTAAAAGAAATCAAAATGTTATTAGGTCAGCTGAAGTTAAAAGTAGTCTTAACGGTGGCTATGAGAATACTGGAGAAAGAAGTAGAACTCTTTCCTCCTATGACCAACCAACCCCCACCCCCCCGTTTCCATGGATCTGGTCTGGCAAAAAATTCTTTACACTGCCATGTTTTAGGTGACAAAAGCATACATTTTTAAGGCAAAAGTTTCCCTTCAACCTACAGAAGAAGGCAGGAAGGAAACACTGAGAACCAGCAGTTCTTCATCCTTTTTGCATCAGGTTCCCCTTTGAAAACTCTTAAATGCTACGCACCCTCTCCCCCCAAAATGTACACATGTGCACAGACACACAAAATGTTGCATACAACCTCAGAGGATTCACAGACCTCTCCTGCATTCCACTTGGGTTGACAGAAGTTCTCCTAGGAAAATCTAAGCCAAGAAGAACTTCAAACCCTCTTTATGTCCAAAAGATCATTTTCCTTCCTTCTTACTACCTTTACTATAATTGCCTCTATTTTCACGAACTGTGACAGTGTTAGAAAGGAGTGACTTTATTTTAGACCAGAGGTCCACAAATTTTTTCTGTAAAAGACTGGAAAGTATGTATTTTAAGCTTTGCAGGTCATTTAGTTTCTGTGCAACTACTCAACTCTGCTGTGCTTAACACCAAGGCAGGACCAATAAAATTTTATTTACAAAAAACAGGCAGTGGATCAGAGTTAGCCCATGGGTCACAGTTTGCTGATCCCTAGAATAGAGGAACAGGTTCAACAACTCCATAAGGAAGCAAATAGATAAATACAATTAGGTTCCTAACTTATAGCATCCCTAAAAAATAATTTCCAGAAGGATTAAAGATCTAAATAAGAACAGAACCTGGAAGCTAGGCAGTCTGTGTCATTGGAGGAGGGAAAAGATTTCTTAAGAAAATAAATCAAATTATTTGGCGTTAAAATAAACCTCTACACATTCGAAGACCACAAATCAAGTTAAAGGAAAAGCCAGAGACTAAAAAATATTTGCAACACAAATGACCAAACAAGGATTAGCCTTTGAAAACCTAAGAAGAAATAGCAAGAGACAGAAAAGCCAAAGAAAGGGGCCACATATACACATATAGGCAAGTCAAGCAAACCAAAGAGTTCAAACAAATGAAAAGATGCTCAACTTATCTAATACCCCAGAAATGCAAATTAAAAGCACTATAAGATACCATTTCACACTCATCTGGAGAAAACTAAAAATTCTAAGAAAAACAAGTGCTGGCAAGGATATGGAACACTAAGGATTACACAAGGAGTATGCTTACAAGTTTATAGTGAATTTAAAATCCCTCAATAGAAAAAAAAAAAAAAACAAATTCGAAGAGGCAAAACTGCATGTCAAAATCATTCCCGATTCTCTTCAGAATAACCTCAGATACTGTGACTGGGGAATCAAGTTCGGTGGTCCTATGGACACAGATATGAATTTAGCTATTTGAAAGAATTAGCTTGCTGTGATAAATTAAATGATTGCTATTACCAATAAAGCATCACAGAGTGCTTGTGGATGTGCAAATTTCACTCTTGGTAATATAGGAGAGAAACTCTTGCACCTGTGACACTGCACCGTAGCACTGTTTATCAAGGGAAAAAACTACAGGGAATACTTGGAAACCTAAAAACGTGGACAATGGGAGAAGAAAAAAATCCACTGTGCTCTACTGATCCAATGAAATATTATACAAGAGGTAACATGAGTAAATCAAATCTAAAAATGCATCACCCTGGATATACTTAAAAAGTAGAATATATAGTAGGGTTTTTCCCCTACTTTTCCCCCACTCTACTTTTTTTTCAGCAAACAGCAAAAAAAATATGTATAGCATGACACATAAATGGTAAAAATTTTTAACGCACCACAGGTATAGATAAGCGTTTGTTGTAAAAGCACAAAACCACGGGGGAAAAGCACAATATGAACCCCGAGAGAGCAGTTACCTTTGAAGAAGAGAAAGAAATGAGAGAGAATGGGAGGAATCAGTCTTTAGATGTCTCTATAATATTTTAGTGCTTTTAATCATCTTTAAAAAAAACTACACTTTTTAAGAAAAATGATTGGAAAAGTGAAATTTTCTCTTATTGCCAGATAAAGATGAAAGTCTCCCTTAGCACTTAATTATAAGATTCTCCATATGCACTCATTCTCTTTCACCATGGACACCAACAGAGGCTAAAGCCCTCTGTCCCCGGGGGCCATTCCGAAGGGCTTCTGACAGGTGCTAGCCACAATGCCAAGAGTCCCACGAAGGCTCGCCCAGACTGCAATGTTTTCATGCAATGATTTGGATACATTTTCTAAGTGCACAAATTTCAGCTCCGAACACCACTGAAAGCTAGGCAATCTACAACTGGTTGGCAAAGATTCATGTCAGCCTACCGGGTGAGAAACTAACAACACATGGGCTCTACACCCAACTAAGAGAGCATATATTCACTTTAAGATGCAACCAGAAATCCAGACCAAAGATCGTTTTATCAAGAGCACAGAAATAACAGAGTGCAGTACTAATTATTCCATAAAGACAAATATTACCATTACACTAAGGATTATGCAATGAGTACACTTGTAAGTTAAGAGCAAGCTTAAAATTCCTTTAAAAAAAAAACCCAAAGGGGTGAAATTATATACCAAAATCATTTCAATTCTCTTTAGATTAGCCTGATACTGTGACTGAGTGAGTTATGTATTATAGCCTCATGGCCAGATGTATGAATTTAGCTATGTGATAGAAGAATTTGCTTGCTATGACACATTCAGTGATTGTTCATATCAATAAAAACAGTTCAAAAAGCATCATTTTAAACACCAAATAGATTAGACTATTACAATCCTTTGGTCCAGTGTTAGCCTTTAACTGTTTCAAAATTAATCAAAGTCGAAAATTTGGACAGATTTGTGTCACTAAATGGCCTTCACTATTGTTCACAGAATAAAACCCTTAATTGATTAATGATCTCAGGGTGTCTATCGCCATCTAGTGAACAATCACTTCAATTACCACACCAGTCACTTGACAACTGAGTCCCTTGTCTCGGTGGTTTTAAAATCTAAGTCCACTTAGTGCTATCAACTTGCCCAGTATCTTTTCTTATGTCTCTATATACATAGAGAACAAACACAAATACAGGTGATATTTATACCGATTCACTTTCGAGTGTCTATATAAAGTTTCCATATACTTCTCTGTAAACACTGACTTCATTATTTTTAAATAACTTGCACGCTATGAGGTCCCTCAAACAATTCTTTAACCATTAACTAATTCCTCTACTACCGAGCAATTAAAAATCATAGAAGAGTTTAAAGTGTGAAAGATCACACCTGGGAAAAGACAATATTGATGTCCATTTGACACAACTATTAGCATTTTTATTACAAATCTGTTTATGAAAGTACAATTAGTAATTACCCTGAGTACTCTAGCAGCCATAATACATTTGATTACAGAAATTATTAGGTCACCAGAGCCAAACCTGCATGATTCCAACAAAACTGAGCATACACAAAACAGACTTAAAAACAAGAAAGGAAGGGGGCTTTACAGCCTCCCCAGACTGTGTATTAATCCATATTCAAATGTAAAATTTTATAATTTTTTCAGATGACATGCTACCAGGTTTCCACATTCATTTCCACTTGAACCTTAATCTAATTTATCCTACAAGGACTTGAAAAGCAAACAACTTCAAGGATCTTTAGGTTACTGTATTATTTCGTCCATTTCATCTTCTTATAAAAAAAGACAAGTGTGAGGGGCACCTGGGTGGCTCAGTCGGTTAAGTGGTTGCCTTTGGCTCAGGTCATGATCCCAGGGTCCTGGGATCGAGCCCCACATCGGGCTCCCTGATCAGCGGGAAGCCTGCGTCTCCCTCTCCCGCTCCCCCTGCTTGTGTTCCTGCTCTCGCTCTCTCTGTCAAATAAATAAATAAAATCTTAAAAAAAAAAAAACAAGTGTGATAAGTTACAAAGGTATTCCAAATCTCAGCCAACTGGCTCTCATTTTACACTTCACCCCTCCTACCTCTTTAATAATCAAGAAACGTTTGAAATCACAAAGGCCTAATAGTATATATGGAAAATGCTAGTAAATCCAAAGACCGATTACCACAGAGAATATTTCTATCCACCAGTGCTAATAATTATCACTGATACTTTAACAATCAGTTTTATTTTAGGAAATAATTTCTGTAGGTGGCTTTGAATCTTCTTCTAGAATAAGATTTCCAGGGAGCAACTGTGTAATTATTATTTCTCATTAACCTCACATTACTTTCAAGGCCAACTTTCTGCAGTTGTTGTATTTTTTTATTTGTGAGAAGAAGCAAAGGGGAATGAGACAAGAGGGAAAGGAGAAACCAAGAATTTAAATCACATATGATTATTTCTACATTTGTTTGAAACTCTTTGTTTTTTAGTGAAGAGAGCAGAGGGTTTTTTTTTATAGTTTATTAAGATTTGTTACTGCTATATTTTATACAAAAGAAAAATTAAAATTGAGTTTAAAGACCCTATTAAAGATCAAGCTAAACAAAAATATTGCCCTTAAAATACAATGGATTAGGGGAGTGGGGGAGATCGCTGGACAAATTTGGGGCTTATCATTATCAACAGTGCCCTTTTAAGCTTGTGGATTTCTGAGCCAATGCAGAAAATGTAACAACAGGGATTTCCCAACAGCAAGAGGCACTCTCCAAGGGAGTAAATTGTCAACTATTGCCTCTCGTGAGAAACTTAAGAGTAACCTTGATCCAATCTCAATAGTCAACCCATGTATTATCACCCAGTTGGGGCATAGTGAGTGCATTTCCTAATATAAAAATAAGATGGTATTCTACCAGAAGCCACTGGATACTTACACAGAAATAAAATTTAAATAATTTTAAAGTAAACTTAGCCTAAGAAACTGAAAACATCCTTCCCTCACTTCAACCAGCCCCTAAAATACCTGTATCTTCCCATGTAAAAAGGGCTTGTGTCTTGAGATGAGCATCGAAAAAGATGTCCTTCAAGGACTAAGAGGTAGAATATAAAGCAGAAAACTAGACCAGCACTCTGGTGGTGACACGAAAGACATGGTGAGATAGGACAGACAACCCTACTATGGGAGAAGCCTTACAATCAGGAAAATATGGATTCCAATTCAAAACAGTCACTTATTATAGTTCACCTCTTTGAGTCTTAGCTTCCATATCTGCAAAATGGGAATGTTATGAACCGTATCAATGAATCCTTATGGGGTTTTAATGACGTAATTCATCTGGAAGCTTCTCATATATTGCTGGTGTTTTAATACATGTTTTGCCCTTCCTCACTGCGCCCTAAGCCAAGTCTGTGAGTTAGGGCTGTCAAAGGAAGAGTGGCTCTGTTCCTCCTATTTGTTTCATGCCGGCCAGATTGCCACTGACCAATACAGGATCCACTAGCCACATGTGGATAATAATAGTTTAATTTATTTTAATTATAATTAAATAAAACTCAAAATCCAGTTCCTCCGCAAGTCAACACTAGCCAGATAGCAAATGCTCACTAGCCACCTGGGCCTACTGTATTATATAGAGAACATTTTCACCACCTCAAGGTCCACCAGAGTGCTGGTCTAGACTCTAAAGGAGGGATCAGGAAACATGTTTTCTGAAAAGGGCCATATGGCTAATATTTTAGGCTTTGCAGGCCATGCAAGTCTCAACCCTAACTACCCAATTCTGCTATTGTAATGCTAAAGCAGCCACTGACAAAACATAAACAAGTAAGTATGGGGGTGTTCCAATAAAACTTTATTTACAAAAATAGATGGCTGTCTGGATTTGGCCCATGGGCCATAGTTTTGCCAACCCCTACGTGATAGGATTCTGAGTTCACACCCTCAAAATGAGTATTCTGCCCATAACCATGAATTATCTCCTTAAGACTGAGAAGTCTCAAATCTACTGACAGCAATCAATACTTTACTGGAGTGAAATGGAATTTAGTATTTAACATAACTATTCTTTTACAAATTAAGAAAAACCCACGCATGTGGGGCTAAAGCAGGTAAAGCTTATAGTGTTTCCAAAGTGACAGTATCTCAAATCTGATTGGTATCTGGCTCATCTTTCTAAAGCCAATAACTCTCAATCCATAACTCCACTCATCTATTCCTGGAATTGTGGACTTCTACATCCAACTGCCTACTTAATATGCCTAGAGATCTATTACAAATCTCAAAGCCAAAAGAGAACTCCTAATCCCTCTCTCCCAGATTTCTCCATTTTAGTATATGGCTCCATAAGCTAACCAGCTGTAGGACTAAAATGGAGGCATGCTCCTTGATTTCTTCCTTTCCCTCACACTCCAACCTAATAAATCAGCAACCGAAATAGCTCCCTTATGTCACTTTGCTCTCATTCCTGTTACCTCCTAAAGAACTCTTCCCTGACCAATCTAAACTAGCCATCTTAACATTAAACTAGCCCACCACCCTGTTTTAAGTATCTGAATAACATTTACTTCTATCATATTCTCTTAATTTTTATATTTGTTTATTCACTTATTTACAGTCTATTTTCCCAAACTACCCTCTCCCCATCCCAAGTCCCCACCACATGCCACTCTACACCCCCTGCTCTACATAGAATGTGACCCTCATGATGCAGGGGCATCTTATATCTTGCTCAACACTCTACCCCCATAACAATGCCTGGTACAGAGTAGATGCTCAATACTCTCTCTCAATGGAGGAATGAATAAAACCCTTAGTTAAAAAAAAAACTGTCTCGAATTTGTCCTAAGAAGGGGGCATTTGAAGCTATATAACTAGGTAACAAACTTGACTCTCCCACATTATAACATGTCAGAGTTAAAAAAAAAAAAAAATCTCATTTTTAGAGATGTTATACTATTTACCTCCCTTCCTTTGTATGTCACCAAAGCAGCCAGTGGTTTGGCGTAAAATCTGCTGTAGGAAAATCCCAGGCAGCCATACATACTGTTTGCTGTGAGCTTCAAAGCCTTCTGTCGAATATCATACTGCAGGCCACACAAAGACAAAAGACAACAATATTTTAGATGTTTAATCATTAAATTAGATGTCTTTTTATATCACCAATAAGGAGAAACCCTCAATATCCCTGAAAAAAAAAAAAAAAGAACTGTCAACACACTCAATCCATCCTCCCAGATCCATGATTCCCTGACCTTCTAGAAGCAAGTAAACACAGACTCCAAAGCTCCCAGAAGTCAGAAAGATTTTGTTCAGATACAGCTTTGCAGAGAGAGGTGTCTTCCATTCTGAGTCATTCTTCTGTTTTTGAATGGTTTGCTGTCCACAAACTTAAAATAAGCCCATGTAATTGCCCATAGCATCATGTTTAAAGCCTCCTAGATAATCAAAGTCTGAAAGCTAAGACTGTCACTCCGATGTCTCTTACTGAAAAGATATACCTGAAGAACAAGGTCTGGATTTAAATCCTGCTGTTTCATTAGCTGTTTGACTTGTTTTCTTCTCTCTACCAGCTTCCGGATCTCTCTGGGCAAAATGCCCATTTCTAAGTTTGGGTCTGGCAGCTCAGGGATCTGTTCTTGTTCTCCATCCTGATGAACACACAACAGAAATTTCAGACAAATCAAACTTTCATAAAACAAATTTCTAAAATAATACTTTGTGGAACTTTACGTTATGATTAAATCTTGAAAAGCTACTTTCCTGCCTAAGTATAGGTCAACAACACATGAGTGGGAGAAGAAAAAGCTGAGAACACTGTCAACACTGGCCTCTTCTCCCACTTCGATCAGCCTCATTCCCAGTATCTCCACCCCTCTCGTTATTGATTAATGTAGACATCATTTAAAGGGATCAATTTTTATATATACTCCTCTCTTCAACAAGATTGGGGAGCAACATGTTTAGAGAAATTGTTTGTAAAATAAAAACACTGAAGGGCGCCTGTGCGGCTCAGTTGTTGAGCGTCTGCCTTCGGCTTAGGTCATGATCCCAAGGTCCTGGGACCGAGCCCCATGTCGGGCTCCCTGCTCCGCGGGAAGCCTGCTTCTCCCTCTCCCACTCCCCCTGCTTGTGTTCCCTCTCTTGCTGTCTCTCTGTCAAATAAATAAATAAAATCTTTAAAAACAAAACACTGAGACCTCTACAATACCCCAACTACGATTTTAGTCAAATGTACTCTCAAACAAGATGCCATAAAACTTTTACAACTATGGAGAATTATGGCAATTATTGTAAATGTTTTAGACTAAAAACTAAAACCCTAAATACTAAATCAGCAAATATCTTTTAGGAATTTGGATCTCATATTTAAAAAGTCTATGAAATTTCCAAAAATTAATATATATACCAATTCCTTAGCATCTATGTAGTACCTTTTATCTGTAAATTGCCTTGCAATTTAGAGATAATAGCAACATTTTAGAAAAGTAACCAGCAGTCTTCTTATATTAAAATTTACAGAAGGAAAAAGCAGGGAAAGCATTAGACCATTTTTCTGAAGCCTCCATTAATTCTATTAACAGGCCACAAAGAAAAACCAGGCATGTTTGCCCCTTCAAAGGTTCAGAATTA
This sequence comes from Eumetopias jubatus, assembly GCF_037043125.1. Taxonomy (NCBI): domain Eukaryota; kingdom Metazoa; phylum Chordata; class Mammalia; order Carnivora; family Otariidae; genus Eumetopias; species Eumetopias jubatus. Next base: position 106,733,184 of record NW_028274817.1, read on the forward strand.
AAAATAAACCTCTTGCCTTCAAGCATGTCAACTCAATGCCATTTGATAACCCAGCCTTTACAAAGTATCTGATTTTATAAAGATCAATCAAATGAACAATCTTACAATAGTAACAGGGACCTATTGTTTTCCAATATAGCAGATGATGATAGCAAACCTATTAAAGAGATCTTGGTACACATTCCAATTTATTTATAACAACTAGAGAGATCAGACAAAAAGTTAACTGAAAGGATCTGGAGTCAGGAAATTTACAATCCATGCCCAGCTCTCCCACCACTAGCTATGTGGCACTAGCTACTTTGAAGACCAAATGAGGTACTACACAGAAAAATGATACAGAACCTATAAACTGGCTACATGTATAGTATTTCTTAGATGACCTTTAAGGTCCCTTCCAACTCTTAAATGATTCTATTATATACCCAGAATCCAAACTGGAAAGCTCAAATAAACAAAACAGTGGAGGGGGATGGAGGAGGCTGGATCATGACAATTATCACAAGGCTGACACAGTAGCAGGACAGTAGCAGGACAGAGTCCAATGAATACCATTTATTCAATGTAGTCACAACCTTTTGGGGATGTCTACCCAATACCTTCTCTTTTAAATTATCCTCTAGTCCCGCAGAAAGGCCCATCCTTAGCAGCTGTATTTGTACTCTGTAAACCCACTCCTGTGGTCACAGTTGATGGGACCAGGTATGGTCACCGGCCTAAGCAAGCCTTTAAGATTCTCTCTTCTAGGAAGACAGAACTAGGGCTGGAAAACAGCTCCCAAAGCATGTAGTGAGAATTAAAAGACATGTAAAACCAGGAGCAAGAGGGCAAACAGACATTTTCTGCCACATGTACAAAGAAGCAGAGAAAAATATAGCGATAACATATACTTTACATCTTTTACTGATGGACAACCACATCTAATCAAACTCCCTACCAGCAATTATATAAGCTTTATACATGAAGAACCACACATTAAGTTATTAAGTCCTACATAAAACTGTTGACTAATCACTGGTTAGATTAAATCCATGTGAAATACTTCAAAAAGATTCTTTTTAAAAAAGTCTGTTTAGTGAGTACAATTGGTAACAAAGGTTTGCGTGGCCAAAATTTAGAATTTAAAATATAGAATTTAAAAGAATAAAAATAGCAAGTGTTGGAGATGATGTGGAATGACTCAAATTCATGGCTAGTTGGGAGTGTGTAACATGGTATAACTACTTAGGAAAATAATTTGGCCGTTTCTTTTCAGGTTAAATATACACTTCCCATACAAACTAGCAAATTCACTCCCTAGGTATTTATCCCCCAAAATGAAAGCCCATGTCCACAAAAAGATATGAACAAGAATGTTTACAGCTTTATTAATAAAAGTTAAACTCAATGGGACACTTGGGCAGCTCAGTCAGTTAAGGGTCTGACACTTGATTTCAGCTCAAGTCATGATCTTTCATGGGTCGTGGGAATCAAGCCCCATGTCAGGCTCTGAGCTCAGCAGGAAGTCTGCTTGAAGATTCTCTCCCTCTACTCTTCCCCCGACTCGCTCGCTCTAAAATAAATAAATAAATCTTAAAAAAATATTAACTAAACACTGAAAATCGAAATGCTCATCTCAGGAAATGAGATAAAGTGTGGAATACTTCTCAGCAATACAAAGGAAAGAACTACTGATAATGCAACGACACTGATGAATCTCAAAAACATTGTGTTGAACCAAAAAGCCAGACACAAGAGTACATACTGTATTGCTCCACTTATATGAAGTTCTAGAATAAGCAAAACTAAGCGATGGTGATAGAAGTCAGATCAATGGTTGATTGATGGGAGAGGGACCTGATAATAAAGGTCTGAGTGACATACCAAAACTAACAGGATGAAACTAACACAATACTTGCAGGGAAATATATAGCTATAAATATCTATATTAACAGAAGAGATCTCAAATCAATAACCTAACTTTCCACCTTAAGAAAGTAGAAAATTAAGGGTCAACTGTAACAAAGAAAGCAGAAAGAAAGAAGTAATAAAGATAAGAATGGAAATATAGGAGATAGAGAAAAATCAACAAAACCAAAGTTCCTTCTTTGCAAAGATCAGCAAAACTGACAAACTTTTAGCTGCGCTGACAAAAAAATGACTCAAATTACTAAAATCAAGAACAAAAGAGGGATATTACTAATGACCTTAAAGAAACAGTTATAAGGGAATACTATGAACAATTTTATGCCAATAAATTAGATAATCTTACATGAAATGGAAAAATTCCTAGAAAGACACAAACTACCAAAATGGACTCAAGAAGAAATAAAAAAATCTGAATAGACCTATAACAAAGATTGAAATGGAAATCAAAAAAAGACAAGCTTTAAGACCAGGTAATTTCACTAGTGAATTCTACCAAATATTTAAAGCAGAATTAACATGAATCCTTCACAAATTTTCCAAAAAAAGAGAAGAGGAGAGAACATTTCCCAACTCATTCTATGAGGCCAATATTATCCTAATACCAAAACCAGGCAAAGACATAACAAGAAAACTATATACCAAAAGCCCTTATGAATACAAGCAAAAAACTCTTCAACAAAATACTAGCAAAGTGAAACCAGATACATACAAAAAGGATTATACACCAAGAACAAGTGGAACTTATCCCAGGAACGCAGGTTGGTTCAACACACGAAAATCAATATAATTTACCATATTAAAAGAATAAAGGATTAAAAAGTACATGATCGGGGAGCCTGGGTGGCTCAGATGGTTATGCGTCTGCCTTCGGCTCAGGTCATGATCCCAGGGTCCTGGGATCGAGCCCCACATCGGGCTCCTGGCTCAGCGGGGAGCCTGCTTCTCCCTCTGCCTCTCTCCCTGCTCATGCTCTCTCTCTCTCTCTCTATCTCTGTGTCTCAAATGAATAAATAAAATCTTAAAAAAAAAAAGTACATGATCATCTCAATATATACAGAAAAAGTGGTTGACAGAATCCAACACCCTTTCATGATAAAAAACATGCAACAAACTGGGAACAGAAGGGAACGTTCTCAATCTGATAAACACCATCTATGGAAAATCCCCAGTTAACATCATACTTAATGGTGAAATAAAGACTGGATGCTTTCCCCCTAAGACCAGGAACAAGTCAAGGGTGTCTGCTCTTGCCAATTCTATTCAGTACTGTACTGAAGGTTCCAGGCACAGCAGTTAGAGTACCCCCCCACCGCAAAAAAAGAAAAAATATAAGGCATCCAGATTATAAAGGAAGAATTAAAACTACCTCTATTTTCAGATAACAGGATACTATATGTAGAAAATGCTAAGGAATCCACAAAAATACTAGAAGTGACAAATGACTTCAGCAAGGTTGCAGCATATAAGATCGATATACAAAAATCAGTTATGTTTCAATACACTAGCAATGAATAATCCAAAAATAAAAGTTCCACTTAAAATAGCATCAAAAAGAATGAAATATTTAGGAATAAATTTAATAAAAGACTTGTACAGTGAATTATTTAGCAACAAGTAGGAATGAAGTACTAAGACATGCTACAACACAGACGAATCTTGAAAACAGTATGCTAAACAGGTACAGCTACTCTGGAAAACAGTATGGAGGTTCCTCAAAAAGTTAAAAATAGAACTACCCTATTACCCAGCAATTGCACTTACTAAGTACTTACCCAAAGGATACATAAATACTCATTCAAAGGGGCACATACACACTGATGTTTATAGCAGCATTACCAACAATAGCCAAACTATGGAAAGAGCCCAAATGCCCATTGACTGATGGATGGATAAAGAGGATGTGGTATACATACGCAACAGAATATTATTCAACCATCAAAAGAATGACATCTTGCCATTTGCAACATGGATGGAGCTAGAGTGTATTATGTTAAGTGAAATTAGTCAGAGAAAGACAAATACCATACGATTTCACTCATATGTAGAATTTAAGAAACAAAACAGATGAACATGGGGGGAAAAGAGGGGCAAACCAGAAAACAGACTCTTAACTATAGAGAACAAACTGAGGGTTGCTGGAGGGGAGGTGGGCGGTGGCTGGGCTAAACGGGTGATGGGTATTAACTTGTGCTGAGCACTGGGTGTTATATGTAAGTGATGAATCACTAAATTCTATTCCTGAAACCAACATTACACCATATGTTAACCAGAACTTAAATAAAAATTTGAAAAAAAAAAGCCAAAACAATATGCTAAGTGAAATAAGCCAGACACAAAAGGTCACGTATGATTCCATTTACAAGAAATGCCCAAAATATACAAATCTATAAAGGCAGAAAAATTAGTGGTTGCTGAGGTCTGGGAGGAATGGAGGGACAGAGGGAGGGTACAGCTAAAAGGTAGGGTTTCTTTGAAGAGTAATGAAAATGCCCTCAAACTGACTGTGGTGAAGGTTGAAAATTCAGTGACTGCACTAAAAGCCATTAAATTGTATACCTTAAATGCATGAAATGTATGTGAATTACATCTCAATAAAATTGTTAAATAAAAACGTACAGAACCACTGTGAGTTTCCATCTACTCAACTCTCTCCCTTTTTTGATCACTTGTGACCCTTTAGACCACTAAGAAAGGACAAATTATACCATTAAAAGGAAAAACAAGAATGCTAACCCCTCTGGTTCTCTTCCTTCTTTAAGCACTGCTTCTAATTTCAATTTAAAGAGCCCCCAGTTGAATACAAACCTCTGTAATTTTCTGTGTCTCTGAAGCAACTCTTTGCACTGTTGTAAAACAAATGTTGAATTCCTGAATGATGGAAGGATACAAACTATTGAAGTCCAGGAGCAAAATAAACTTATCATAAAAACCTGCAACAAAAAAGCCGTATTACAAAAGTCTTTTTTAAAAAAAGCAGACGGGAGAAGGGAAAAAAAAAGGGGGGGGTGGGGGTTAAAAAAAAAGGAGATTTGTCAAACATAACATTAGAAGTACTGCAGAACGAAGTATATGAGAAAGGATACACTATCCAAAGCGGCGAGTTATACCAAAGAAAAAAAAGTCATCCACTATCACTCCATAAAAATGCCTTGTATTTGAGTAAAAACTCAAGTCACAAAAGAAGAGGAAAGAAGAGAATGTGTCTTATGTTGAAACCAACTACAAAGAACGATCCTTTCCACAGCAGGCCCCAAGTACACCATTATGATGGGCAAACACCTTCTCCTATCAATTGCTTCAGATAGGTGTCATATCCAGTTCAAAAAAATGTTGTAAAATTCTCCTTCAGGCAGGTGTTCCCTCCCACCTACCCTGCCACCTCGACCCCCAAAATGTTTAGTGATCCACACCAGTGAGTAGTTATATATTTTTTTTTACCATCATACTTTCTAAGAATAAAATGGGAAGCCCACTCACCTGTACGCAAACGGTATTAAAATCAGACAAGAGATGTATATATATAATGTCAGTAGTGGAACGATCCACCCTTTTTACTTGCAAAGGGTGAACAGAAAGCTACTATATTTCTCTAGGACATTTATAAAGAGTTATCTTCACCTTAAGAAGAAACTGAATAAAAATAAATGTCCACTATTAAGAAAATAAAAACAAATATTGACAGCATACTCTGTGTCAAGCACTATTCTAAACAATCACTTTGTTCCTTAAGTCCCTGTGTGGTAGATCCTCTTTTTTTAAAATTCTAGTGTAAACATACAGTGCTATATTAATTTCAAGAGTAGATATTATTCCTATCTCCATTTTACAGAAGAGGAAAGTGAAGGTTACAAAGGTTCAAGAGGAAGGCAGAATTTAAGCCCAGATCTATCCTAACACCAAAGGACTATTGATCTGTTTCAATACAACTAATAATAAATCATTTTGTCAAAAATGTCTCCTATTCAGAGCTCAAGTTACTTGATAAAATTCACATTATTCCTATACAACAATGTAAATATACTAAACACTACTTAATTGTACCCTTAAAAATAGGGAAGAGGGTTAAAAAAAAAGATCCTTTCTAGCACTGTGTACCACAAAACATCTTCTTTGCCATTAACAAGGGGGAGTACTCTGCTGTTAAAGTTCAATTTGGTGGTTACCGTCTGTACTTTCTTGAACTTTGCCGTGCAAATGAACTAGTCCTGGCAGCTCAGGCAGAGGCAGAGCCCACCCTCTACAATAGATGGGAGGAGAGAGAGGTGCTCCTACCACCAGACAAATAGCTATGTACTGGACTAGGTGTTGGCAAACTATGCGCAGAACGAATTCAGCCTACCCCCTCTTTTTGTACCATGCATGAGCCAAGAATAGCGTTTACATCTTTAAATGGTTGAAAAAAAATTTTAAAAACAGAGTATCTCATGATACATGAAAATTATACAAAATTTAAATTTCAATATCCATAAACAAAGCTTTCCTGGAACACAGCAAAAAAATCAAAAAGATTCGTATTAATTCATGTCAGGTGACTGGCCAACAAGATTTTCACATGAACAGAAGACAAAAATAAGGTCCTAACAAGACCTATTTGCTAACCTACAAAATATAATTCAGATCTTGCAGTTTCTCAAGCCTAGGTCTGCATTAAAAAATTCCTTAACACCAGGGGCAAATCCACCTGCTGCACAGCCTTACCAGCTTTAGGGTCCAATACCAAGCCTCCAGCATAAGCTGCTTTCTTACGTCCTTTCTTGTATTTATTGGCCTCTCCATCTATGTCTTCATCTTCATCTCCCTAATATTAAATGGAAAGGTTAACTTCACCAGCCAGCAACTGATTAACTAAATAAGAAGTTTTATGATTCCCCCTTTTCCAACTGCAGTACACAATTCTAACAAACATTCTTTAGTTTTAGCTAGTGGTCCTACCTATGGGGAACGACAGTTACTGTAATATGTTCACAAATCCAAATGAACGCCAAGCATGGGAGTTACCAAAACACTATATCCCTGAGTTAATATGCAAATTCTACTTTAAAATATTTCTGAATTCACAGAATCTTTTATTTTTTTAAATCAATGGATACTAAAAACACAATGCTTCATATTATGTAAAATCTAAGACAGTAAAAGAGCCCTCAAATTCATTACTCTAACAATCATGATGTAGAAATATTATTTTAGATATGATCATTATTCCCATTATCGTGGACACCTTAAAATAAGTGTGTCCGTGTACTGAAAATTCACCCCCAAGTAGTTTATTAATAACCAATATTCAATACCTCAGAAGTCAATTTTGATAATGTACATAAAACAAATACAAGAATTTGAACCATCTTAACATTAAATTCCCCCCTTTGAGTCAATTGCTATCAGTGATGACAAAAATGGTAGCTAAGTTTTAGTTCCAATGTCATGGAGGCCACTTCAGAAAACTGATTGTGGTGACCTGATCCTACTAGCATATAAAAATGCAACAAAGCAAGAAAAAATAAAGGCTCATGCATTTAAGGAAATAAAAGGTTTAACTGGTATCTAACTTTGGATACTGCTAAGATGGCAAAACACTTTCCTAGTATGGTCACCCATCAGAAAGACTTAATACTGCCCTTCAAGAAATTCCTATTTCACAAATAATTTTTACCTACACAGAAAAAAGTGAAGAAGGAAATCACCACACAAACACAAGAGAATGAATCTGACACGGTTCCTACAGTATACAGGAGATTAATTATTTTGGAAGCAGAAGTTATCACAGCAGAAAGAGCTATCTAGGTAATAAAAGGGGAGGAGGTTAAAAAAAAAAAAAGGCAAAACACTATGCAGTTTTGAACCCACCAGTTTTTGCTGAGGCTTTCTGAAAATCTGCTTGTCAGGCACAATATAGTTGTTTTCATAAAACGCATGAAGCAACAAGAACTCATTACGCTCGGATCGTCCACCCATCAGCGTCCTGGACTATTAAATAGAATTTCTTTTTTAAATTTGAGCTCAAAACTGTAACAAAAGCAACTTTAAGGTGGTAAATTTAATCATAGCACCTCCTCCATAATCATTCTTCCTAATAAGGGCTGCTTTAAAAATAAGAAGGCACAAAATTCATTCTAACATTTTCTTTCAGCATTATACTTAAAAAGAGACAAAGAACGCTTAAAATACTGACACTACTTGGGCTATTTCTTTACTCCCAAATAGACCATGCCACACATCAGACACATCCAGATGTTAGAGATGATCCTTATGTTCACCCAAAATTTCAACATACTGCACCTGGCTTTCCTCCCCTTCTCGCAGCCAGTTCATTTCACAAAAGAAGACCAGCTTCCAGAATACAAGTTACTCATTTTATAAGCATGCATTTAGACTCATTATCATATAACAACTACCCCAAGCAAACATTGAATCCAACAGGAAATGCTTTTTCCCCCTTTCTAAGTTAAATTTACCATAATGTTCCCAGCGATGTTAGTGATCTGCAATGCTAATGGAAGAACATTTAGCTCACACATGATCTGCAAAATGAACCTGGCATCTTTCCAGGTGTGTTCCAACAGGTACAACAGATGAGAAGATTCACTGTACAGAAAAGTAAGAATGAAACAGAATCAAGTAATTAAAAGAAACAATGACTATAATCAGAACTTCATAAAATATTACAAAAAAATTTTGGTATGAGTAACTTCAGAGCAATGGCACCTTGGCTTTGGAAACAATTTCAAATAAGGCTGGTATGAAACCATGAATTCATTCATGTCATTGATCCCAATGCCTTTCTCCAAAACACGCACACACAAAAATCCTATAAATACAAAGTAAAATTATGCATTAACTACGACCTGAAAACTACCTAAATCCTTTTATTCGTTCCATCTAATAAGTATGTGTTACATGCCAGGCATGTGCCGGGCATAGTTCTAGATTCTGGCTGTAACCAAAAGACAAAGTACCTGTCCTCCTGGGGCTTATGTCCTCATGGGAGAGACAGAGTATAAATTAAAATACATATACGTGGTAGGTTATATAATGTTCAGTGTTAAAAAAATTAAGAAGCAAAGGAAATATTAAGTATCAGGAGCAGGGACTGAAATTTTAGTTAGGGAAACAGGGAAGAGTTCACGGAGAATAAAGAACCAAGGGATGCCTGGGTGGCTCATTCGACTAAGCATCCGCCTTTGGTTCAGGTCATGATCTCACAGTCCTGGGCTCGAGCCCCACGTTGAACCCCGCATCGAACCCCGCATCGGGCTCCTTGCTCAGCGGGGAGTCTGCTTCCCCCTCTCCTTCTGCCTGCCGCTCCCTCTGCTTCTGCTCTGTGTGTCTGTCTCTTTTTCTCTCTCTCAAATAACTAAATAAAATCTTAAAAAAAAAAAAAGAACTGGAAGAGGTGAGGAGGCAATCCTTGTGAATGGGTATCTGAGAGAAGAGCATCCAGGCAAACAGAACAGCACATTCAAAGGCTCTGAGCTGAGCACAAATCTGGCACTTCCAGGACCAGAAAGGAGACTGTGGCTGGAACAGAGACAATGATCGAGAGTGCAGAAGGACAGAGTTAAAGGCAGAGATACACACTGTCTAGGACCTTGTGAGTCACAGTAAGAACTCTGGTTTTTACTCTAAATGAAACAGTCACTGGAAGATTTTGACCAGAGTGCAGTATCTGACTTAACTTTAGATAACCCTGGTTCCTGGGTTGAAAACAGACAGCAAGGAGTCAAGGGCAAAAGCAGAGAGACCAACAAAGAGGCTGACATATGACTCATTAATCCAGGGGAAAGAGCAGGGTAGTGTGGACCAGGATGGGTTCAATGGGGGAGAAAAGAAGTGGTCAGATCTAGACATATTTTGAAGATAAAGCTGACAGGATTCTGTGATGGCTCAAACATGAGATATCTATCAGAAAGAGGAATCATGGAAGCCTCAAAGGTTTTGGGCCAAACATAACTTCGGAGATTTCTAGGAGTACTGGAAAAATAAGAGTGTCACTCTTAAGGAGAAACTATAAGAGGAGCCTAGGGGAAAAGATCAGGAGCTGAGCTTCTGAACATGTTAGGCTGGAGGTTCATATTAGACATCAAGTAAAACAGGCAGGTGGATACAGGAGTCTGGAATTCAAAGGAGAGATCTAAGCTAAAGATACCCAAGCAGGAGGCATCAGCACCACATGGTACCGAAATTCCTGAGACTTGATGAGATCACCTAGAAAGAGCATAGCAGAAATAGAAGCAGTCCAAGGACTTGGGAAGAATGGGCAGAAAAGAATAAGTGGCAAGAGGAGTAGAAGAAACTCTGTTTAGGAAATAATCAAGCATAAAGGTTCAGTTGTACAAAGTAACTTAAGATCTGGAGGTCTAATATATAGCAATGTGACTACAGTTAACAATACTGTACCATATACTTGAAATTTGCTGAGAGGGTAAATCTAAAGCACTGTAATGACAAAAAGAAATAGTAACCATGTGAGGTGATAGATATGTTAATCAGCTTATGTTGATTATTTTACAATGTATACATTTATCAAACATCAGTTTGTATACCTTAAATATATACAATTTCTATTTATCAATTTTACTCCAAGAAAGATGGATAAAAGAAATAATCAAGTAATATCTCTACATAGTGATTTCTCAGTTTTTCTATTTCCAAAAGATTTACACTATCTCCTGAAGGAAACCTCACTATCACATCAATTTCCAAACTGCTCTTAGGAAACATCTAGATGAGGTCAGGATGAGTAAGGGTGATGGAGATACATTGATAAAATAATTCAAGAGGAAAAATAATTTAAGTTATTAAAGTAACAGAGATGCTGGTGCTGACATGAAGGCAGTTCCACCCCAGAAACCCACACACTCCTGGTCCCTCCAGCCTGAAGGCGATGCTGGCCTCCTGCTGTTGCTCATTTCAAGACAGACAAACTCCAAAGCACCCAGAATCATACCTGTACATATTTCGTACATTTTCCATTGGGATTACAACCCTTTCAGTTCTCAGGATTTGTTGAACAAGTTCAGACAAATGGTAGCTTTTACAACGAATCAATTCCTTTGCTGAAATTTCCACATCACAGATCATTCGGCCACAGGTAGCGTTTCTTTCACCAAATCCACTCCTGCCCTACAGGGGGAGGACAAAAAGCAAATCCCATGGACGAGCAGACACTGGGAACCTTCTGTTCTAACTCGCTTTGAAGCTAGCCCAGAGTTACAATGAGGAAACTCAATCTCCCATTCACCACTCAGTCAGCCATCAGTCAAATATTTCTGAATGTATGGGGCACCTGAGTGGCTCCATCGGTTAAGCGTCTGCCTTCAGCTCAGGTCATGATCCCCGGGTCCTGAGATCGAGACCCGCATCAGGCTCTCTGCTCAGACAGAGAGCCTGCTTCTCCCTCTTCCTCTGCTACTCCCCCTACTTTCCCCCCTCCTTTCTCTCGCTGGCAACTAAATAAATAAAATCTTTAAAAAAATATTTCTGAATGTTCACTATGTAGCTGACACTGCTCTAGCACTAGGGATATAGCAGTGAGCAAAACAGAAGATTCCTGATCTCATCTGAAATATACAACAAAAAATGGACATCAAAAGCAAGAAACTATATAGTTTCAGGAGATAATAAACATACGGAAAAGAGAAAAAGTAGAACAGGTGAGGAAAACGGGAATTTAGGGGGGCTGCACCTTAAATCGGGTAGTCATGGTAGGCCTCACTCAGAAAATGCCATATAAAGAAAACCCATGAAGGGGTAAGGAGTTAGTAAATCAAGCGCTGGGATGAAGGTTAATAACAGCTCTATCACCTTAAAGGGAAGAACAGGAAAAGAAGCAAGAGCACTGGCTCCAACTCCAATCTGCAACAGCAGAATCTACTGAAAGTATCATAAAAGGTACAGATTCCTAAGTTTTCTGATGAGGCAACATGCCCATTTTAGTTGTAAGCTTTAAGTAAAATAAGATTTCAAGCAATGAGCACTCTCATGCTTAGGAAATGAAGGTGGCTTCATACAAAAACCACCAAAACCTCCCTAAGTGAAAACAAGCAGGTAGAATGAAAAATACATAGGCTTTAAAAGAGTCAAGACAGGCCAGGTTCAAAACCTCAGTTCTTCCCCAGACTAGGCCTACAACCTTGAACAAGTTCTGTTACCCCTGTGAGAAGCATAGCAAAACTGGAGTTGCTGTGACAGGCAACTACTGCGCAGGCACTTAGCCTGTGGCTGCCTTACACATTCAACGTCAGCTCCCTCCCACTCTTCCTTCCCCTCTGAGTCCTGAATGATAACACTTACTGATCTCTGAGCCCTGCAACTCTGCTCTAAGGGCTACAGCATCGGTAACACCGAAGTGGAAGTAACATGTACGTGCCATCTCTAGATTCTAACAGCTGATTTTAAATAACTACCAGAGGCTTCAACCAATAAAATGTTGCATTCAAAGGAAAAGATGTTTAGTGCCAAAGTTAAAATGTCCTATTACAAGACAACCAACTCTTAGTCAAAGAAGCACAGCATGTTCCCAGGTAGCTACTCTCCATATAAAGAAGCCAAGTCAAGAAGTAAGATTTTGAAAACTATTTTTACCCCAAGCTTTGGCATGTTGGATCGCTTCAGTCGACCTATCTTGGACCAGTGAGGAACTTTGCACACGTTAATTCTCTGCAGGAGCACTTCCAGTTCAAATCCATAAATATTATGACCCTAGTCAGAAAAAGAAGGCAGCCAATAACATTATAACAAACGCAAATTAGAGGATTTATCTTCATATGCACAGAACTTCTTTGCCCTTTCTTTTTCTGGTCTCTAATTGAAGGCATCATGAGCTTACCTCCGATTGGGGTCCTTTCTTCTTCAGGAATGTATTCATCAGCAGCATTCATTAGCCTTGACATTAACAAAACTGCTAAGCAGATTGCTGGAATAAACTTTATTTCATCCTAATTGATGCAAGGTTCATATGATGTCTTTTAATTTTCAGCTCATGCCTCATAGTCTCGGAGGCAAATGCAAATTTTTATGTCCCATACTTTTTCACGATCAGTAAAAGCTTTGTTCAAGTAATTCCATTTTAATTCCTTAAAAACTGAGAATCTGCCTGTGTTCTGCAACAGTTTATACAGACTTCTTAGAAAACTCGGGAACTGCATCTACTTTCTTCTTAAGGAACTGAGTTCAAACACTACTGATTTAGACTCTTAATGTGGGGGCGGAGCAAGATGGCAGAGGAGTAGGAGACCTGGATTTCCTCTGGTCTCAGGAATTCAGCTGAATAGGGATCAAACCATTCTGAACACCTACGAACTCAACAAGAGATCAAAGAAGAGAGTAGCAACAACTCTCTGAACAGAGAAGCGACCACGTACTGGAAGGTAGGATGTGTGGAGAAGTGAATCCGAGGCGATATTCGGGAGGATAGACGGTGGGGGAGGGGGCCTCCGTCGGCCACTTCTGGCAAGTGATAGAGCCGCGGAGCACAAAATCGGAACTTTTAGAAGCCGGCTCCGCTGAGGGACGTCGCTCCAGTGGCTAAGCGAGGAGGTGGAACCCTTGCGGGACAGTGTGGTCTCAGGACCCTCGGGGTCACAGAAAGATCGGGGGTGCCTGAGTGCAGCAGAGCTCCCAGGTATCGGAGCGGGGAAGCCGGCTGCAGAGACGGAGCCGAGGCGTGGGCTCTCAGCTCGGGGTTGCCATAAACTGTGATCCACGGCCCAGTCAGGACACTGCTCCTCCAGCAGGGACCCAACAAGCAGCAGATCCGGGGAGACTCCCCTCCCTCCCCCAGGGGGAGGAGCGGCGCGGGAGCGCACCGCAGGGATCTGCTGGGTTTGGAGACTCCACACGGGGACGAGTGCCAGAGATAGAAACGCTCCGTCACAGGCTGGGTGAGCACGGAGTGCAGCCGGAGACCAGGGAGACGGGAGTGACTACTTTTCTCTGGGGGCGCACTGAGGAGCGGGGCCCCGAGTTCTCAGCTCCTCCGACTGGAGATTGGGAGGCCACCATTTTCAACCTGGTCCTCCAAAGCTGTACCAGAGCTTGCAGGGAACAAAAGCTCATGAGAGCAAACCCAAGCAGCTTGCTCAGCCCGGACCGACAAGGGCGGGGCAATTCCACTTCCGGCAAAGACATTTGGGAACCAAAGGCAACAGGCCCCTCCCCCAGAAGATCAGCACGAACAGCCAGCCAAGACCAAGTTTACCGTCAAGGAGAACAGGAGAACTCCAGCGCTAGGGGAATACTGCACAAAGAATTCATGGCTTTTTTTTACCATGATTCATTAGTTTTTCAAAGTTAATTTTTTAACTCTTTTTTTAATTATTCTTTTTCCCTTTTCCAACCAACATCTTAACAATCCCTTTTTGTAAAAAAACATTTTTTATTTTTCATTTTTAGAGTCATATTTTATCCCTTCATAGTAGTTACCCTTATTTTTGGAATATATATATGTTGTTCTCTCTTTAAAATTTTGAGATACAGTTTCTTCTAACAGATCAAAATATACCCTAAATCACTAGTGTATGGCTTTGTTCTAGTCTCCTGCCTGATCACATTCTCTTTTTTTTTTTTAAATCTTTTCTTTTTTCAAACAACTTATCAAGTCCTTTTATAAAATCTTTTATAATTTTCATCTTTACAGTCATCTTCCATCCCTTCATTGTATCAACCCTTGTTTTGTACATATATAAGTCTTTCTTCCTTTAAAATTTTGGGAGGCACTTTTTTCTAACAGACCAAAATACGCCCAAAATCTAGTGTGTGGCACTGATCTATGCACTAGCCTGATCATATCTGATCATATTCTGTTTTTTTTGTATTGTTCTGTTTTTGTTTTTATCTTTTTTTTTTCTTTTTCTTTTCTCTTTCTTTCCCTTTCTTTTCCCCTGGTTTCAGGTCTTTTCTGATGTGTATAGAGTATATTTGCTGGGGACGGTCTTAATCTGTTAGCATTTTGTTCTCTCATTCATCTATTCTCTTCTGGACAAAATGACAAGATGAAAAAAACCACCTCAGCAAAAAGAACAAGAGGTAGTACCGTCAGCCAGGGACCTACTCAATACGGACATTAGTACGATGTCGGACCTAGAGTTCAGAATCATGACTTTAAAGATACTAGCTGGGCTTGAAAAAAGCATGCAAGTTATTAGAGAAACCCTTTCTGGAGAAATAAAAGAACTAAAATCTAACCAAGTTGAAATCAAAAAGGCTATTAATGAGGTGCAATCAAAAATGGGGGCACTAACTGCTAGGATAAATGAGGCAGAAGAGAGAATCAGCGATATAGAAGACCAAATGATGGAAAATAAAGAGGCTGAGAAAAAGAGAGAGAAACAACGGCAGGATCACGATGGCAGAATTCGAGAGATAAGCGATACGATAAGACGAAACAACATTAGAATAATTGGGATCTCAGAAGAAGAAGAAAGAGAGAGAGGGGCAGAAGGTATATTGGAGCAAATAATAGCAGAGAACTTCCCTAATGTGAGGAAGGAAACGGGCATCAAAATCCAGGAGGCACAGAGAAACCCTCTCAAAATCAATAAAAATAGGTCAACACCCCGACATCTAATAGTAAAACTTACGAGTCTCAGAGACAAAGAGAAAATCCTGAAAGCAGCTCGGGAGAAGAGATATGTTACCTACAATGGTAGAAATATTAGATTGGCAACAGACCTATCCACAGAGACCTGGCAGGCCAGAAAGGACTGGCATGATAGATTCAGAGCACTAAACGAGAAAAATATGCAGCCAAGAATACTATATCCAGCTAGGCTGTCATTGAAAATAGAAGGAGAGATAAAAAGCTTCCAGGACAAACAAAAACTGAAGGAATTTGCAAACACGAAACCAGCCCTCCAAGAAATTTTGAAAGGAGTCCTCTAAGCAAAGAGAGAGCCTAAAAGCAGCATAGATCAGAAAGGAACGGAGACAATATACAGTAACAGCCACCTTACAGGCAATACAATGGCACTAAATTCATACCTTTCAATAGTTACCCTGAATGTAAATGGGCTACATGCCCCAATCAGAAGACAAAGGCTATCAGATTGGATTAAAAAACAAGACCCATCAATATGCTGTCTGCAAGAGACTCATTTTAGACCCAAAGACACCCCCAGATTGAAAGTGAGGGGGTGGAAAACAAGTTACCATGCTAATGGACACCAAAAGAAAGCTGGGGTGGCAATCCTTACAGCAGACAAATTAGATTTTAAGACAAAGACTGTAATAAGAGATGAGGAAGGACACTATATCCTACTTAAAGGGTCTATCCAACAAGAAGATCTAACAATTGTAAATATCTATGCCCCGAACATGGGAGCAGCCAATTTTATAAGGCAATGAATAACAAAAGCGAAGAAACACATTGACAACAATACAATTATAGTGGGGGACTTTAACAACCCCCGACTGAAATGGACAGCTCATCAAAGCAAAAGATCAACAAGGAAATAAAGACTTTAAATGACACACTGGACCAAATGGACTTCACAGACATATTCAGAACATTCCATCCCAAAGCAACGGAATACACATTCTTCTCTAGTGCCCATGGAACATTCTCCAGAATTGATCACATCCTAGGTCACAAATCAGGTCTCAACCGGTACCAAGAGATTGGGATCATTCCCTGCATATTTTCAGACCACAATGCTTTGAAACTAGAACTCAATCACAAGAGGAAACTCGGAAAGAACTCAAACACATGGAGGCTAAAGAGCATCCTACTAAAGAATGAATGGGTCAACCAGGAAATTAAAGGAGAATTAAAAAAATTCATGGAAACCAATGAAAATGAAAACACAACTGCTCAAAATCTTTGGGATACAGCAAAGGCAGTCCTGAGAGGAAAGTATATAGCAATACAAGCCTTTCTCAAGAAACAAGAAAGGTCTCAAATACACAACCTAACCCTACACCTAAAGGAGCTGGAGAAAGAACAGCACATAAAGCCTAAACCCAGCAGGAGAAGAGAAATAATAAAGATCAGAGCAGAAATCAATGAAATAGAAACCAAAAGAACAGCAGAACAGATCAATGAAACTAGGAGCTGGTTCTTTGAAAGAATTAACAAGATTGATAAACCTCTGGCCAGACTTATCAAAAAGAAAAGAAAAATGACCCAAATCCACAAAATCATGAATGAAAGAGGAGAGATCACAACCAACACCAAAGAAATACAAACAATTATAAGAACATATGATGAGCAACTCTATGCCAGCAAATTAGATAACCTGGAAGAAATGGGTGCATTCCTAGAGATGTATCAACTACCACAATTGAACCAGGAAGAAATAGAAAACCTGAACAGACCTATAACCACTAAGGAAATTGAAGCAGTCATCAAAAATCTCCCAAGAAACAAAAGCCCAGGGCCAGATAGCTTCCCAGGGGAATTCTATCAGACATTTCAAGAAGAATTAATACCTATTCTCCTGAAACTGTTCCAAAAAATAGAAATGGAAGGAAAACTTCCAAACTCATTTTATGAGGCCACCATTACCTTGATCCCAAAACCAGACAAAGACCCCATCAAAAAGGAGAATGACAGACCAATATCCTTGATGAACATGGATGCAAAAATTCCCACCAAAATACTAGCCAATAGGATCCAACAGTACATTAAAAGGATTATTCACCATGACCAAGTGGGATTTATCCCTGGGCTGCAAGGCTGGTTCAACATCCGCAAATCAATCAACGTGATACAATACATTAACAAAAGAAAGAACAAGAATCACATGATCCTCTCAATAGATGCAGAAAAAGCATTTGACAAAGTACAGCATCCTTTCTTGATCAAAACTCTTCAGAGTATAGGGATAGAGGGTACATACCTCAATATCATAAAAGCCATCTATGAAAAACCTACAGCGAATATCATTCTCAACAGGGAAAAGCTGAGAGCTTTTCCCCTAAGGTCAGGAACGCGGCAGGGATGTCCACTATCACCGCTGCTATTCATCATAGTATTAGAAGTCCTAGCCACAGCAATCAGACAACAAAAAGAAATCAAAGGCATCCAAATTGGCAAAGAGGAAGTCAAACTCTCACTCTTTGCAGATGATATGATACTGTATGTGGAAAACCCAAAAGACTCCACCCCCAAACTGCTAGAACTCATACAGGAATTCAGTAAAGTAGCAGGATATAAAATCAGTGCACAGAAATCAGTGGCATTCCTATACACCAACAACAAGACAGAAGAGAGACAAATCAAGGAGTCGATCCCATTTACAATTGCACCCAAAACCATAAGATACCTAGGAATAAATTTCACCAAAGAGGCAAAGGATCTATACTCAGAAAACTATAAAATACTCATGAAAAATGGAAGAAGACACAAAGAAATGGAAAAACGTTCCATGCTCATGGATTGGAAGAACAAACATTGTGAAGATGTCAATGCTACCTACAGCAATCTACACATTCAATGCAATCCCCATCAAAATACCATCCACTTTTTTCAAAGAAATGGAACAAATAATCCTAAAATTTGTATGGAACCAGAAGAGACCCCGAATAGCCAGAGGAATATATTGAAAAAGAAAAGCAAAGCTGGCGGCATCACAATTCCGGACTTCCAGCTCTATTACAAAGCTGTCATCATCAAGACAGTATGGTACTGGCACAAAAACAGACACATAGATCAATGGAACAGAATCGAGAGCCCAGAAATGGACCCTCAACTCTATGGTTAACTCATCTTTGACAAAGCAGGAAAGAATGTCCAATGGAATAAAGACAGTCTCTTCAACAAATGGTGTTGGGAAAATTGGACAGCCACATGCAGAAGAATGAAACTGGACCATTTCCTTACGCCACACACACAAATAGACTCCAAATGCTTGAAAGACCTAAACGTGAGACAGGAGTCCATCAAAATCCTAAAGGAGAACACAGGCAGCAACCTCTTCGACCTCAGCCGCAGCAACTTCTTCCTAGAAACATCGCCAAAGGCAAGGGAAGCAAGGGCAAAAATGAACTCTTGGGATTTCATCAAGATAAAAAGTTTTTGCACAGCAAAAGAAACAGTCCACAAAACCAAAAAACAACCGACAGAATGGGAGAAAATATTTGCAAATGACATATCAGATAAAGGGCTAGTATCCAAAATCTATAAAGAACTTATCAAACTCAACACCCAAAGAACAAATAATCCAATCAAGAAATGGGCAGAAGACATGAACAGACATTTTTCCAAAGACATCCAAATGGCCAACAGACAGATGAAAAAGTGCTCAACATCGCTTGGCATCAGGGAAATCCAAATCAAAACCTCAATGAGATACCACCTCACACCAGTCAGAATAGCTAAAATTAACAAGTCAGGAAACGACAGATGTTGGCGGGGATGCGGAGAAAGGGGAACCCTCCTACACTGTTGGCGGGGATGCAAGCTGGTGCAACCACTCTGGAAAACAGTATGGAGGTTCCTCAAACAGTTGAAAATAGAGCTACCATACGATCCGGCAATTGCACTACTGGGTATTTACCACAAAGATACAAATGTAGGGATCCGAAGGGGTACGTGCACCCCGATGTTTATAGCAGCAATGTCCACAATAGCCAAACTGTGGAAAGAGCCAAGATGTCCATCGACAGATGAATGGATAAAGAAGAAGTGGTATATGTACACAATGGAATATTATGCAGCCATCAAAAGGAATGAGATCTTGCCATTTGCAACGACGTGGATGGAACTGGAGGGTGTTATGCTGAGTGAAATGAGTCAATCAGAGAAAGACATGTATCATATGACCTCACTGATATGAGGGATTCTTAATCTCAGGAAACAAACTGAGTGTTGCTGGAGTGGTGGGGAGTGGGAGGGATGGGGTGGTTGGGTGATAGACAGTGGGTAGGGTATGTGCTATGGTGAGCGCTGTGAATTGTGGAAGACTGTTGAATCACAGATCTGTACTTCTGAAACAAATAATGTAACATATGTTAAGAAAAAAGAAAAAGAAGATAGCAGGAGGGGAAGAATGAAGGGGAGTAAGTCGGAGGGGGAGATGAACCATGAGAGACGGTGGACTCTGAAAAACAAACTGAGGGTTCTAGAGGGGAGGAGGGTAGGGGGATGGGTTAGCCTGGTGATGGGTATTAAAGAGGGCACAGTCTGCATGGAGCACTGGGTGTTATACACAAACAATGAATCATGGAACACTACATCAAGAACTAATGATGTAATGTATGATGATTAACATAACAATAAAAAATTTTTAAAAATAGACTCTTAATGTATAACAAACTACACAATACCAGGAGATAGTTCAAATTAGGAAACAAAACTATACCAAGTAGAAATTATCTCAAAAATGCAACTATGGGCACCTGGGTGGCTTAGTCGGTTAAGCATCTGACTCTTGATTTCGGCTTAGATCTTGATCTCAGGGTCGTGAGTTCAAGCACCATGTTGGGCTCCACGGTGGGCATGGAGCCTACTTAAAAATAAACAAAAACGCAACCAAATTTTCCATGTCTATAATGGTAATTTCCATCATGCGAATAATATGGTTCACTGTCTATGTTTATTAAAAAACTAGATGAAGCTCGGGGCACCTGGGTGGCTCAGTTGGTTAAGCAACTGCCTTCGGCTCAGGTCATGATCCTGGAGTCCCGGGATCGAGTCCAGCATCGGGCTCCCTGCTCAGCAGGGAGTCTGCTTCTCCCTCTGACCCTCTTCCCTCTCATGCTCTCTCTCATGCTCTCTCTCTCTCAAATAAATAAATAAAATCTTTAAAAAAAAAAAAACTAGATGAAGCTTAAAATAAATCAGATCAATAGATTTACTTCTAATTTTAATTAAAAATGTGTACCACTATATATTTATGGCAGTTTTGTCTATTAAATTAAGAAACCCAAAGACACAAGGAAGTCTCATTTCCAAATTATCATTCCTGGGATTAGGGACTCACACCAGTGTCAGGATTCTCTCTTACATCAAATCAGTTTGGATTTCTCACACACAGACTTGGCTCTAACACCCTAAGCCAGGCCAGCTATCCTAGGCACCATGACATCTCCTTGGGGCCCGAGAGAGACTACTAGGGAAAACTGGGTGAGGAACTAGTTCTGAGCCAGAGCACCAAAGCAGGGCATGTGGACAAAATTTTCCTGGTGCTTTCAAGATGTACAACAAAATATATAATATCTAGAATACTGGAATGTATGATTTCACTCAAATGTGGAATCTAAAAAAACGAACAAACAAAACTACACAAAAACAAACTCACTGATAGAGAACAGACTGCTAATTACCAGAGTGAAAGGAGCTTGGGGGGGTGGGCAAAAAAGTGAAGGGTATGGTGGTGACTGAGACTCGTGGTGGCCATCACTTTGTAGTGTATACAGATGTCAAATTATAATACTATACACCTGAAACTTACATATTATATACCAATTTTACCTAGATTTAAAAAAAAAAAGATTCTCTGCAAGACTCTCATAAGTACTGAAAAGAACTAATAAGGAATGAAGAGCTTCCCCCATGGCATGATGAGACATCTACTCACCACAATGATATCAGGATCAATTTTGTGAACTTTGGCGAGGAAAAAACCTAGCAATGTTCTTTCTGTTGCAGCAATCTCAACCTTCACATTCTGTTAGATAAAAACATACCCGTCACTTACTCTTTACTTTTAAGTACTATACTTGGCTCCTTGTTCAAGCAGGGTTAGATTTCTTAGAATTAAAAGAATCCATCCAGGCGCGCCTGGGTGGCTCAGTCGGTTAAGCGTCTGCCTTCGGGTCCTGGGATCGAGCCCCGCATTGGGCATTGGGGCTGATATTTGTAGCCTCTCCCTCTCCCTGCTTCTCCCCCTCCCTCTCCCCCCAGTCATGTGCACGCTCTCTCTCTCTCTCTCTCTCTCTCTCTCTCAGAATATTTTAAAAAACCACAAAGAATCCATCCATTTCAAAACTAAATGAAGCAATGACATTGCTGATTCTAGGTTTCACAGTAATAATTGCCCAAAGTCTCTGAGGAGTTCATTCTAGTAATAAGTGTGTAAATAAAGCAAAACTTCATTTATTTTAAAGATTTATTCATTTATTTATTTGACAGAGAGAGACACAGCAAGAGAGAGAACACAAGCAGGGGGAGTGGGAGAGGGAGAAGCAAGCTTCTCTGAGCAGGGAGCCCGACGTGGGGCTCGATCCCAGGACCCTGGGACCATGACCTGAGCTGAAGGCAGACGCTTAACGACTGAGCCACCCAGGCGCCCCAATAAAGCAAAACTTTAAATGCTGAGCACCATGAAGTGCAGATATGTCCCTCCACAGGGACACACTTGGACATCTGGACACATATGAACAAGCATATGAATCCGAGTACCTGTCAAAAACATTACTTACTTTCCTGTATAATCCCTGGTAGATTTTGCTGTTTATGAATTTACCACATAAAGAAATCCCAAGGATTGCATAAACTAATCTCCAAGAATGGTGTAAGAACCCATAAATAAGAAACTAGACTGAAAACAAACATACATTTAAGAATTATAGGCATCTTAAGTATAAATAAAACCTATCTTCATTCAAAAGGCTTCTACTTGGATTACTGAATATAAATCAGGTATTCAAAAGATCCACTCTTATTAAGACTCTCTTAAAATGGAAGTTGATAGCTATGTGTTTTCTACAACTAACTTGGCTACAAATATCAGTTTGACTCTAAAAGAATTTTCCAAGATCATTTTACTTGGATAGGTAATTCAGAGCACTTCACAAATAATAGCATGATCCAACATTACCCCAGACTGCTGGACTTCTCAAGCCAACTTAAAATAAGTGGAACCTGACAAGTTTGCTAAAATTTTGTCAAGTGAGGATATTAAAAAAATAAAACCAACCCACAAATTTATGAGCACAAACGTTTCACAAAAGAAACATACTCTCCAAAAAACAAATTCTTTACATTGAATACATTTACCTTGTGACAAACTCACTACATTACACTATTTTTTTCCACCCCCTATTTTATTAGGGACCCATGAAAACTTCTCCATGGAGTATACTGGCAGTTGAGAGATTGCTGATCAATTCTGGCCAGCCCATATCGACCTTTCCAATATGTGTCCCCTTTATTATCCAGTATTCCCAACTTCACTTGGCTTTCTTCAAGCTGGAGGATAGGGGAAGGGGCTCTACCTAACATTGCATCAAAACAGTAATCACCATGATCACGCATTTTGGAAAGCTCTCTGAAGGAGGATTTGAGCCTATCCACCTACTAATAGGGTATAGAACCACATTATTTTCAGGTGGCAAAACATTTATACATTGTTAAATGTTTCTACTTTCATCTTTCTAATACATTTTGAATGGATTAATGCCACAGTCCAATCTAGCAAGAACAGATCTAATAAATTAACATATAAAATAGCCTATTCTACTAATCCACACCATCCTCCTTTTCTTTTTCTAAATAGATGCTTCATATTTAAAAGGAGTAAGTGATGAGTCCTTTACCTTTTCCTTAATGTCTTCTTTGAAAGTATATGGAAAAATACAGTCCTTTGGTTTAGATACAACTGTAAGAAGGGAAAAAAAATAAAGATTCCATCACCATCTTAGTCCAATTTCAAGTACACATATGCCGCACGTTTCCAAATGTAAACTGTCGTAAATATAAACAAATACCCCCTAATCTCTAAAAAGTTAAGAGTTCAAGTATTTCCATCGGTCATGTTGTTGGACCTCAAAAGAAAAGCCAGAACAAACAATCCTAAAATTCATTATGGAACCACAAAGACCCCAAGTAGCCTAAGCAATCTTGGGAAAGAAGAACAAAGCAGGAGGTGTCACGCTCCCTGATTTAAAACTATACTCCAAAGCTGCAGTAATCAAAACAGTATGGTACTGGGATAAAAACAGACATCTAGATCAATGGAACAAAATGGAGAGCCCAGAAATTAATGCATCCATATATGATCAATTAATTTATGACAATGGAGGTATGACTACACAATGGGAAAAGGACAGTCTCTTTACTAAATGGTGATAAGAAAACTAGACAGCCACATATAAAAGAATGAAACTGGACCACAATCTTACACCATACACAAAAACTAAGTGAAAATGCATTGAAGAGTGAATATAAGGACTTGAAACCATAAAACTCTTAGAAGAAAACGGGCAGTAAGCTCCCTGACATTGGTCTTGGTGACGATCTTTTTGGATTTGACACCAAAAGGAAAGGCATCAAAAGCAAAAATAATCAAGTAGGACTACATCACAATAAAAAGCTCTTGCAGAGCAAAGGAAACCATCAACTAAATGAAAAGGCAACCTAACAAATGGGAGAAAATATTTGCAAATCATATATGTGATAAAAGGTTAATACCCAAAATATACAAAGAACTCCTGAAACTCGATTGCTATAAAACAAACAATCCAATTCAAAATTGGGCAAAGGCTGGGGCACCTGGCTGGCTCAGTCAGTAGAACAAGTGACTCTTGATCTCAGGGTGGTGAGTTCAAGCCCCACAGTGGGCATGGAGGGTACTTTAAAAAAAAAAATGGGCAAAGGCTCTGAATAGACATTTTTCCAAAGAAGATATATAGATAGCCAATAGGTACATGAAAAAGTGGTCAACGTAAGGGGCACCTGGGTGGCTCAATCGTTAAGCGTCTGCCTTCGGCTCAGGTCATGATCCCAGGGTTCTGGAATCAAGCCCCGCCATCGGGCTCCCTGCTCAGCAGGGAGTCTGCTTCTCCCTCTCTCACTCACCCTGCTTGTGTTCCCTCTCTCACTGTCTCTCTCTGTCAAATAAATAAATAAAATCTTAAAAAAAAAAGTGGGGGCACCTGGGTGGCTCAGTCATTAAGCCTCTGCCTTCAGCTCAGGTCATGATCCCAGGGTCCTGGGATCGAGCCCCACATCGGGCTCCCTGCTTGGCGGGAAGCCTGCTTCTCCCTGTCCCACTCCCCCTGCTTGTGTTCCCTCTCTCGCTGTGTCACTCTCTGTCAAGTAAATAAATAAATCTTTTTAAAAAAATAAAAATTAAAAAAAAGTGGTCAACATCACAATTATCAAAGAAATGCAAATCAAAACCACACGGAGATATCACCTCACACCTGTCAGAATTGCTATTATCAAAAAGACAAGAGGGGCACCTGGCTGGCGCAGTCAGTAGAGCACGTGACACTTGATCTCAGGGTTGTAAGTCCAAGCCCCACTAAGTAGGCATGGAGCCTACTTTAAAAAAAAAGAAAAAGAAAAAGAAATAGTAAGTGTTGCCTAGGATGTGGAGTAAAGTGAACCCTTGTATACTGTTAGTGGGAATGTAAACTGGTACTGCCACTGTGGAAAACAGTATGGAGGTTCCTCAAAAAATTAAAAATAAATATACCCTATGATCTAGGTATTCTACTTCTGGGTATTTGAAGAAAATGAAATCACTAACTTGAAAAGATATCTGCACCTACATGTTCACTGCAACATTATTTACAAAAGCCAGGAAATGGAAGCAACCTAAATGCCCATCAATGGATGAACAGATAAAAAAAAAGTGGTATATTTATACAATGGATTATTATTCGGCCGTAAAAAATAAGGAAAAAATCTTGCCATTTGTGACAACATGGACAAACCATGAAGGGCATGATGCTAAGCGAAGAAAGTCAGACATAGAAAGATAAATACTGTATGATCTCACTTATATGTGCAATCTAAAAAAAACAAAGACAAAATGAGGTCATAGATACAGGTAACAGACTGATGGTTGCCAGAGGTGGGATGGGATGTGGGGGTAGAGGAGGGACTGGGTGAAGAGGGTCAAACAGTGCAAACTTCAGTTATAAAATAAGTCATAGAGATGTAATGTACAGCATGGTGACTATAGTTAATAATACTGTCTTGCATGTTTGAGAGTTGCCAAGAGAGTAAACCTTAAAAGTTCTCATCACAAGAAAAACCATTTTCTATGATGACAGATGTTAATTAGACTTATTGTGGCGCGATCATTTCACGATACATACAATTATCAAATTGTCATGTTGCACAGCTGAAATAAAATAATGTTACATGTCAATTATACCTCAATTTTTAAAGTTTAAAAGATTAGATTAAAAAAAAATAGCCATGCACAGAACCGTAAGTCCCTGTAACTGTTTAAAACTACTTTCATGAAACATCTACCCATCTATGTCAGAATGGAAGATGTTTAACAGTCTTGCCCAAAGGGAATCCCCCCACCACCAAAGCCTTAACTAGTACACAATGAAGGAACACCAACCTTCTCAAAGTTAGAAAAATAAAGATGACCAAAGCTTCCCTCACTAAGTTCCATGCCACTCAAAAGAGCTGTTCACACTGTGACATACACAGAGCAGGTGAATAAATACATGTTGAGATGAGCTCATGACTGCTCTCTTCCACATATTTTCCAGGATATTCTCACCATTTTTTTCGTTCTATATATTCCACCCCACTTAAAGAGTGAAACTTCACATTAATAATACATGGTATTCCCTTCTCTGCTTGTTTTCCTAGTCCCACTTTCCCAATACCCACAAAATCAGACAGGAGATGCTGCCCCATCTAACTGCTGGTTCTAGGCTAGAAAAGATTTCAAGAAATATAACAGATCAATAGTATTCTGCCCTTTTCTTGTTTAGAAAAAAAATGGTTATTTAACTGGCCAAGGTCTCAACATGGAATAGGTCAGAATCCTCTTTGGAGACTGACTCATGGCATGCAGATTTCTGTTCAACATTTTTCACCAACTGAATTTTATGCAGAGCAAACCCAACTCTAATTTGATATACTGTAACTCCTCCTAAATAGGCAGACATTCATTTATGCCCTAGCATATTGCCTCACCACACAGAAAACTTTGGTCAGGCTTCTATGATGGGCTTTAGAAAGACATCATGAAAAGGAAACAGTGAAAGTGTAATTTTGACCTAGGGAAAAAAAAGTAGAGTACCCCAATAAAATAACCACTGGAACAGAAAAAAAAATGTCAAACTGCCTCCCAACTTCTCCTTGAACAAAATAAACCAAATGAATAGGAGCCACCAATCCAATAAAACAGTGTCCACAACTGACAAAAAATTAAAAAAAAAAAAACTTCTTTAACAATATGTACTAACTACTCTTGAAAACATCAAAAAAAAAAAAAAAAAAAAAAAGAAAGAAAAGAAAAAGTTACTGATCCAATAGCCGGAGAAAAAAACAAGAAAAATTAAAATCAAGCCATTAGAAGACCAGCTACAAAAATATACATACCACAGAAGTGTGACTGGAAGGGAGGCTGTGGGGGCGCTTTATCTAATGCAAAGCTGTGATGGACCAAAGCTGCCACAGCAATAATCTGCAAACAAAGGAGAGAAAAAGATCACTTATCAGATGCCTAGTGTGCATTCCGCATTCTCACCAAAACTACCCAGAACATTAAAAGATAAATATTTTAGTCCATATAGATATTTTAACTTTTTATTATGAAAGTATTTAAACAAACAAAAATAGAGAAAATAGAAGGGGAAAACAAGTTCTGACCTGGAACTGGAACCCAGGACTCCTGACTCCTAGCCAGGGATCTCAAAACAAACAGGTAAGTGATGTTTAAAGACTCAATCTTTAAAAAACAAGCTATAGACATGCATGACCAATGATCTGGAGGATGCCAACCATGGACGAAGCTGGGAAAGAGGGATTGTGGGTATTCATTTTCTTTTTAAAATTTGTACTTTCTGGGGCGCCTGGCTGCCTCAGTCAGTAGAGCATGCGAATCAAGATCTCAGGGATGTGACTTGGGTGTAGAGACTACTTTTTTTAAAAAAAAACTGGTACTTCCTCAATTTTTTGTGAACACCAAGTAATGCTGTTGTGATCAGAAACAGTAGAGGCACAGGAAAAACTGTAGAAAAAAGCAGAAAATCAAATCACATCTATAATAAAATCCTAACTTTTTAATAAAATACGCAGAGAAGACAGAAAAGAAATACACAAAAATGTTAATAGTAGTTATCTCTGAGGGCTGGGGTTATTAAGAGACTTTTCTCCCTAAACTTTTGTATGTTCATATCCAGATTTCAATGTTTTATATCAACCTATTCATCTACTAGCCTCCTACGTGGTCTCCCTGTTTCTGTGCTGACACCAACAATGGCTTCCGATGGCACCATGCTGGAGAAAGCTTGCTGCCCCTAGGGGGAAAAAAAACCCTTTCTCTGTGCCTAGTTAACTCCTACTCACCCACCAGTATGCAAGGTCCATCCCTACTTCTTCAGAAAAGACTTCTGGGGTGGATACTGTGGTGTGTCACCCAGAAGTCCTCTTCAGGACGAGGGCCCTCATTCTCCCAACTACTAAGAAAGCTGGAGAAATTCTGAAGGGTCATCGCTATGCCTGAGCTCCCTGGGATTGGCTGAGACCTTTGCTGTAACTGCAATGCAGTTTTCTCCCACTGCCAGGCTTGCTGCCTTCACTCTTCCACAGGGGCTGATCTCAGACCATCCCAAGAAGTTTCCCTAACCAGTGACACCTTCCTGGCCTCCTAGGCCTGGGTAGCTTCCTTTATTTGATGCTATCCAGAACACATGTATCTTTTCTAAGTGTCACATCTATTTCTGCTATCGGGCTAATATCTGTCTCCTCCTCTGTATTTTGAGTCACAAGTATTCCATCACACTAGCACACTGTTTAGAAACATTTGCTGAGTCAACAACTTTATTAACCAAGTAATCTAAACCCTTAGGAAGCCATCTAATTTACTTAGGACGGCAAAATGTCTCTCCATTCATTCATTCATTCACTCACACTCACTCACTCACTCAACATTTACTAAGAGAAAAAACAGCAAAGTCAACTCTCATATACCCATCATTCACCTTCAGCTATCAACTCATCAATATTCCTATCCATTTCCTGCCTCCACCCAGATTATTTGAAGCAAAATTCAGACCTATCACTTTATCCACAAATATTTCAGCAGGTATCTCTAAAACAAGGTTTCTCAACCTCAGCACTATGGACACTTTTGACCAAATAATTCTTTGTTATGGGGGCTGTTCTGTTCACTGTGGGAGGTTTAGCAGTATCCCTGGCTGCCAATAGCACCACCCTCCACCTCCCGAGTTGTGACAACCAAAAATGTCTCCAGACATGACCAAATGTCTCCTAAAGGGCAAAATCTCACCCCGTTAAGAACCACTACTTTAAAAGATAGTAAGTTTTTAAAATGTAACACAATCATAGCTAATACAATTAACAGTAATTCCTTAAGATCACTAAATATCCAGGCAGGATTCAAATTTTCATGTTTTCCCAACAATCTCAATTTTATTTACCAAGTAAGTCCATACTTTGCAATTGGTTGATATGTAAAACTATAGGCACAATATCTCACCACCTATTATTTCTCTGCAATTCATTGTTGAAGAAACTGGGTCATTCATCCTATAGAGTATCCCCACAGTATTGGTTTTGCTGCTTGTATTCCAATAATACCATTTAACACATTCCTCTGTTTCTGTACTGTCGGTGAATTCACATTTAGATGTAAAGGCCTGATCAAAATCACATTGTTTTTTGGCATGAGTATGTTAGAGGTGCTACTGATTACTTCTATCAGACGGCACAGGCACATCATGTCTGGTTAGCTCTCTTTTGGTGCTATTAGCAACCACTGGTTGCTAGATCCACTATCTCATTAGGGATTGCAAAGTGGTAATATTCAATTTTTCCTTCATCACTTCTTGGATGGAAACCTTCTATAAAGTGAAACTTCCCTTCATTGATTATTTGGTTACCTGAGGTACAATATGAGTTCATAAAAAGATCAAGAGAAATGCTAGATTCAATCTGTTTATTTACCAGTTTTCAAACCAGTGAGTTGGTTCCCTAGCTGCCTTCACAGATGACCAATGCAGGGTTGTTAGTGCTTACACGATTAGTGCGAACTCATGTGTTGCAATATGCTGCAGCTACCCTTATCCGTACTCAAATTGTCCCATCTTTGCCATTAGGAAACTCCAAGTTGACTCCTAGGCCCTTCTGACACATCTTCAGTAGATTTTAATTATCGTCCTTGTTTTCTAGTATAACTAGGTATTTCAGGCTTATCTTGGACATTTTCTGCCCTAAATCAGCCATTTCTCCATGAAGCCCTACTTCCTTTATTGTGAAATGGTATGAGAAACCTCACTGTGGGGGCTAGAGGATGGGTATTTTTTTTTTAAGTAATTAAACCTTTCCCAAACACTTAACTGTTAACTACGGCCATCTACTAAATTATTATTAAAAGATCAAATCACAGGGCGCCTGGGTGGCTCAGTTGGTTAAGCGACTGCCTTCGGCTCAGGTCATGATCCCGGAGTCCCGGGATCGGGTCCCGCATCGGGCTCCCTGCTCGGCGGGGAGTCTGCTTCTCCCTCTGACCCTCTCCCCTCTCATGCTCTCTCTCTATCTCATTCTCTCTCTCAAATGAATAAATAAAATCTTAAAAAAAAAAAAAGATCAAATCACATAGTAAAAAAAAAATTCAGAGTAAAAACAATGCCAAAAGGCTGTTGTTAAAAAACATCCCCTTCAGGGCGCCTGGGTGGCTCAGTTGGTTAAGCGACTGCCTTCGGCTCAGGTCATGATCCTGGAGTCCCGGGATCGAGTCCCGCATCGGGCTCCCTGCTCAGCAGGGAGTCTGCTTCTACCTCTGACCCTCTTCCCTCTCGTGCTCTCTATCTCTCATCCTCTCTCTCTCAAATAAATAAATAAAATCTTAAAAAAAATAAAAATAAATAAATAAATAAAAAACATCCCCTTCAATGTCAAAAGGATTTAGAAGTGAACAATAAAGACGCTCCCACTGACCAAAGACAAATTTAAGCATCAAAAGTAAGTAATAATGACGGCAATGAACTGAAACATAATGAGTAAATATAAAACCTGAGTTCATAATATTCCATAAAAGAGGAAGCAAAATAAAAGTAACAACAAAAATAAACAAATCACTGGTCAACACTGCATGTAATGCAGGCCCCCAACTTCCTACTCAGAAAATTCGCAATGAAAGAGAAAGCACACACTGACCTCATCTTTCCTGTATGAACTACTGCAGCATAACCAATAGTGGTGGTTAATGAGGAAAAGTTAATTTTATAGAAAATTTTAATAAACGTTCTAATGTTTAACATGTTTAATAAACATGGAAAGGATGAGAGAATTAAAAAACTGTTTTACAAGTCCTAATGAAATAATTCAGGTAAAAAACAAAGGGGGGGGTCATTAGACCAGTGGTTCTCAAATAGGAACAATTTTGGTCCCCACCTCAAGAGGACACCTGGAAATGTGTGGAGGCATTTTTGGTTGTCACAGGTAGGGGGGAGGGGTGCTACCTGGCATCGGGCAGTGGCCAGCATTACTGCTAAACATCCCGCAATGCCTAGGACAGCCCTCACAACAATGAATAATTCAGCCCAAAACATCAGTAGTGCCATCGTTAAAAAAAACCCTCCTTTAGATGAAAACCTGAACCCACTAATCAATCATAGCCCCACTAATAGTGGTTTAACACCCACTAATCAATCATAGCCCCACTAATAGTGGTTTAACCAGACATTATATGCCAGCTGATATATAATTTGCAGTATGAAATATATCATACCACCACCTATAAAGTATACTGACCCAAAAAGTCAAAACTGAATCTAATCAATTCTTTAGTGCTAACTAGCAGGGGCCAGCACACTTGTCCTGTAAAGAGCCAGATACTACGTATTTTAGGCTTTCAGGTCACATGGCCCCTGTCATGACTACTAACTCTACAGCAACTGCAGATAATACGTAAACGAATAGACATGATGTCTTTCAATTAAACTTTATTTACAAAAACAGATGGTAAGGCTGGATTTGCCCACAGGCCATACTGTGCCAACCCCTGGTATAGAGGAAGAAGTCCAATGACACAAGGAACCAAACACAGAAAATGGGACATTCTATGAGACAATGAAAATGATTCTTAAATAAGTCAATGTCAATGGAAAAAGAGGGTGGGAGGGAGCTGCTCCCATTTAAAAGAGATTCAAGAGACATAAAAATGAAACACCATCTGTGAATCTTATAT
Organism: Eumetopias jubatus; assembly: GCF_037043125.1. Taxonomy (NCBI): domain Eukaryota; kingdom Metazoa; phylum Chordata; class Mammalia; order Carnivora; family Otariidae; genus Eumetopias; species Eumetopias jubatus. Next base: position 106,765,163 of record NW_028274817.1, read on the forward strand.
GGATCCTGATTCAAGTAAACCAACTGGTAGAAAACATTTCTGAGTCAGTAATATTGTAATAACTTTATATGGTGACAGATGATTGCCAGACCTATCGCAGTGATCATTTTGTAATGCATAAGAACATCAAATCACTATGTGGTACACCTGAAACTAAGAGATGTCAAATATAATTCAATAAAAAAAGACACTTTTGATAAACAGAATCATGTGAATATGGATTGAGTATTTTAGATGGTATCAAGGTATCACCAGTATAGTTACTAAGTGCAAGAAAGTGTGCATGTTTTGAGAGATGCATACCAAAGTATACAATGGTAAATTACACAATATCTGACCTCAGCTTTTAAAATGCTTCAACAGGAAAAAAAAAAAAGAGGGGGGTAAACAAGTGTGCCAAAATCTTACTAACTACTGAATGTGAGTAAAAGGAATATGGGAGTTCATTATATTATTCCAAGTCCACTTAAAGTTTGCCAAAATAAAAAATTCAAAAAACAAAAAATAAAAATAAGTCCAACAATTTAAGTCTTTAAAGAAAAACTCCAACATCCAACAAATTCAATTCATTCTCCAAAATGGAGTCTGGTAGTGCATTAGTATTCTTTCTTCTCCAGAAAGAACAATTTCCCCTTGTAGAACAGTTGTACAGTTCAGCAAGCATTGCATCTAAAGCATGGGTACACAAACCTGCCCTATTTCTTTACCTCATTTTGATGTGTCTTTGCATTCTGCATTGTCTTCATGCTGAAAGACATGACCACGAGTGGAGGAGGACCAACATCTTTAATCACATTCACCAGGTCTGGTTTCAAGACCATTGCTTCAACTTTACACCAACTGACTGGCTGATTCAAGAGCTCTGAAAGAGAATAGATACAACAGATCAATAGCCATTGCTGAAAAAGTAAAACTACTATAATTAAGATATCTGTGATTAACTGACATAGTCTGCAACCCCATATTCTCACAAGAATGTCTTATTACAACATCTAACTAAAAATAAGCCCAATTACTGGATTGTATGCAAAGCCGTGTGTGTGTGTGTGTGTGTGTGTGTGTGTGTGTGTGTGTGTGTACACACACGTTCATCTTCTTGGGAAAAAGGTCCACAGCTTTCATCAGATTTTCTGAAGAATCCAGGACCCCAAATAGGTTTAAAAAAAAAAAAAACACCCTGGAGGAATCACAAAACATTTTTAAGAGATTCACGAAGCCAAAACAGAGTATTACAGATGCAAACACTGAAAACATCAGGTAAGAAACCAAACAAGCACTCGCCGCCTCTGGCAGTGATGCTTGCCCTCCTTCAGAGGCCACCAGTCCACTATGTACAGCAGGTGGGCGTCATCGGCCGGCTCAGAAATACATGCCAACAGCAGCACAAAGAGGGATGCATGCCAACGACCACCTGGACTCACAAAGGCCTCCCTCCCATTAAACTGCCAGGCACCGCAGGGATCAAGTGGCTCCAAACATATTCCCTATACTCACTCAAGAATACCTTGAGGAAAACAACATAAAAAAGGAAGTAGAAACACTGAAATACAGAGACCAATTCCTTAACTTCTAAAAACTGCCTCTATCAGCAATCTGGCTTTTCAAACGTAAATGTTTCCTTACGTGGATTTTTCACTTCGAGCCAACAAGGTCCTCTGATCTTTCTGTTCATCAAGAACATTTCCAGGCTGGATGTGTTGGTCCCAAATACATGAGAAAAAGTTTCTCCTTTCAAATCCTGAGGAAGCTGTGGCATTTCAGCCTGAAAAAGGCAAAGAGGAAAAAAAAAAAAACCCTTTTTTGTTTAAAACTATTACTTCACATTTTCCAAAGTCTGTATCTGAAATAAACAAAAGCCTCTCTACAAACCACCGGAAGAAACCCCTTTGATATATATGAAATGTAATTTGCAACAAATGAAATCCAAAACAATTCACAGTAGGACACAAAAACAATTCACAATGACAAAATAATGCATCTTGATGGCATCCATTAGAAGAAAAATAGGCCAAGAAGCTCCCCCAAAAGAGGATTTCTGTCCAGAACTGTACATGCCTTACTGATAAAGAATAGCCAGATAAGTACCACTCCATTAGAAGAATAAAAGCAAGAGTGGAACTCATTTAAAATGCTTCTATGGTACTTTTCATCACCACTGTCAGAAACATTTCTTAACAGTTTTCCTTTTCCAACACTGTGAGATCAAAACTCTCTAACAAAGGTAAAAAGAGGTTAAGGCCCAGTTAATTAACATCGCGTAGCAATGACCTTGCCTATCAGGAGAGCAAGAGCAGCACTACAGCGACGCTACTGATGGTCCTCTCACCTTTCTGCTGCTCAGAAGGGACACTTCAAGAGACTAATGATGTTCAACTCCATCATGTGGCATTTATTCCAGTTGACAAGTAAGCAGTTGTGCAGTTTCAACTTATTTATTTAAAGAAGCATACTTGAAAGCCGAGAAAGGCAGTACAACCGGTATTCTATATATTCAAATTAATTTTATCCATTTTAATTATTCATTACTGTAAGTCCACCTCAATGAACTGTGGGCTTGAGGAGCCCTGCTGATACTCCTAATTGAAAGCCAGTTGAAATTTCAAAAATAGAGGAATGTCATGCTCAACCAAAACCCAGTAATTTTCTTTGACTTACCGAGTATCTAACTTCCAAGTACTCAGATTTTTCTGGAACATCAGGTATCTCAAAAGCATAGTTCTTTTCCACTGGCTGGGTAAGTAGATATTTAAAAATCATTAAGACAAAAACTTTTTGCAAATTAAAATGACAAGCATTACATGCACAACACATGTCCCTGTATTCAACACTGAGGAATCTAGTATCCTTATGGAACACAAAGGTAAATAAAGCCAAAACAGCACCCTTTCCCCCTTTCCACTAGGACTAAAACATCCAATGACAAGACTTCTCCTGGACACTAGAGAACTTAGAAATATTTGCATTCAAGAAGGGAAATAAAAGATTAAAGATTTTTATAATGTTAATGTATTAAATCATTTGCTACTCTTCAATATTAACCAACTCCATCTTGCTAGAATTAGCATTAAAATTACAGCTCATATTTACTGAGTGCTTACGAAGCACCAAGGACTGTTCTAATCACCTAATAAGAATTCAGTGGCTTAACTCTTCCAACAACTCTTGAAATAGGTTCCCATTTCTCAGGTGAACAAACAGGCCCAGAGAATTCACTCAGCCCTTGTCCAAGGTCACACACTACAAAGTCGTATGGCTAGGACTTAAAGCACAAGCAGTCTCATCCCAGCACCTACACTCTTCACCATTATACCACACTATTTCTAAAATTTTAGAGAACTGATCCATCAGCCATAATTCAAAGCTCAAATAGTTAAGATGATTAACCTTATCTTCAGCAACTCAATCCTCCTCTCCTGCAATCACTGTTAAAAGTATGCTGAGTTACAAGCCTCTATGATGATGGCCAAAGGTGTCATTTATAATCACACTATAATCAAGACCGATCAATATGTAACACACAAATAACAGATTTTTGTCCTATCAGAAATAGCATCATAGTCCTGATTTTTAAATATAAAACCTTAACCTTCTGACCAAAACAACCTGCCAATAACTAATAAAAACAAGATCAGAAGAGTTTCTTCTCCATTTCAGAAAAAGAACACAAGATATGCTACAAGGATTAGAAATTACTTTGCTATGTGTTATCTTTCTATTCAAATTCAGGAAAATTATTTTCTAAGCAGTTTAAAGAGAAAGAAAATATTTTTACAAATCTTACATACTAATTTTATATTGATATCTGTGAAATTTCCATTCAATGAATTATAGCCACAAAAAAGACATTTTGCACAAAGAAGACATACAAGAACTATTTTGTAAGTCAGGAAATAAACTAATAAACGTGGGGGGAAAAATTATCACCAAATACAAACCTTGGACTTGAACTTCATGACTTTATATTTTGCTGCTATTTTCTCATCAAATTCATCATAAACATCCTTCATTGTAACTACAGTTTCTGTTTCTTTTCCTGTATTTAGATCAATTTTCTGCTCTCCCATGGAGAGGAGAGGGGAGAGAAAAAAAGTATCTGTACATGAGATCTTTTTAACAAGAAACCCAAATCTAATTTAATTTTCACCTTCAGCCATTTAAACATTTAAAAGAACAGTCTTATAGAGGAGTTCAAAGATAGCAACAGACCCCAAAAATGTACTAAACCCAATGCCCAAATCTTCCCAGTAGCATCATAAAAGCACATCAGGTAAAAAGGACTGATTCTACAAAATGGGAGAAGAGAGTTGTAAATCCTGACCAAGAAGCTTCAGATTCACAGTTCAACTGAGATCTCGGCGGGGGGGGGGGGGGGGGGGGGAGGCTGGGCTTGGTAGGGGAGTGTGGATGGGGTAAGTCCCAATTTAAAAAGGAGGAGCAAATGGAGCTGAGCTGGTTCAACGGCTGTGGAGGGACCGGTACTGCTGTGTGCACAGTAGAAGCATGACAACGGGGCCAAATGCCCTGTGATGTTTTAGAGCCATACACTCCCAACCCTGATTACTATGGCAATGAGGAGTGGGGGAGAAGATACTATTATATACTAAAACTCATACTTTGACACTGTAACAAGTCAAAAAACACCGTTTTACTCCATTCTCTATTTTTCCCAACCCAAGAAGCTGCTGACACCAGTGGTTACTAGGCAGGCAGCAAAAAAGCAGCATCAAGGCTGTGGAGAAGTCATAGCCCCGCTGAAGAATACGGCTGGTGGTAAAACATACAATGTACTGGGAATTAGAGGCGAATTACTAATGATTACCGTTTCTCGGGGAAGGAAGTAGAGTGTTCGCTCAATGTTTTTCACCATGACGCAACAGCTCACATGGGTTTCGGCGGATTCGATCCAAACTTTGCCAAACAGGAATACCACACCTAAAAGTAAGGGAAAACCACGAGAAAAGAAACATTTCAATTATATCACATTAAAGGGGCAATATAAAGGCTCACTGAATGTGTCCACACATTTATGCCTTCATGACGCATTTTTTTTTTACAGTAAATTTGTATCTGCTGCCCACTCCGCAAGCCCAGTTCGCTTACTTAGTACTTAAGCCACATGACAATATCACACTAGTAAAACCTGTAACCACTGAGATGGTTACAGGGGACAGAATGATTCTCTAATTTGGTGTAAACATTTTCCCTAGAATTAGAGACATCGCAGGTAAATGTAGACAAACCTCAGTTACTGGGGAGACATCCCAAGTCCAAGTAGACACACTTGGGGAACTACTGAGACAGACACCCCAGGTTAGTGCAGAAACCCCTGGGGAATTGCAGAGACATCCCAGGTCAGTGTAGACATTATCTCAGAAATTAGAGAGATACCCTAGGTCAGTGTAGGGAAAAAAACTTCCCTAGAACCAAGACTACCCAGATTAAAAGAAACAAAAAAAGCAAACTATTCTCCAACGAATCTCCTATTTAAACCTCTTATAAAGTGTAAGAATACTAAACTGCTTTTTAGCACTTGTACTTACCAATAAAAATTAACATTCATGTATAATAATAACTATGTATGGTACATCAATATTTTTTATATGTAAAATTGTATGTGGGGAAAAACATAATAGATCTCATATACCTTATTCTATATAATCATAAATATCTCATAATACGGTTCAACTATTCTCTCCTATTTTACCCTTTCTACCTCATAGACTACTTAAAAATCTGGATAGGTAGTGTTTGTCAGGTTCCTTGCTCTTCTATTTCTGTGTAACAAATGTTCTAGTAACCAAATCAGCAGACATGCCCCTTTTGAGATTCCTATGTAATGTATACCACAAAGTAAAAACAAGCCTTTCTAGACAGACATCAAGTCACTGTTCCTAAAAACTGGACATCAAGAAAGGACTCCAGAGATTGGATAGTCAACCTAAAAGATGGCCACTGTGCAAAATCCTGAGCTCTGGGCATAATTAGACAGCAGTAATCAACATAGCCACTCAACACAGCCACTTGTCTGAGACACTAAGAAAATTCTGGCACATGCAAAGGCTACTGTTCACAAGGCCAATTACTCCAGTTTCACAAGACAGCTCATCAGTGCTTCCTTTTGTCACTCGTTCTAGCAGAAATAAGACCATCTAAAAATTTTCATTTCTGCAGATGATTAAAATTCTTAAAAGAGTTGTGTGATTTTCAGCTGGGGTGGGGGGAAGAAGAGGAGAGGGAAGGGAGGACTGTGGGGAACGATTAAAAAAGAAAAAAAATCACAGGAGCTCAGAAAATTAAAAGTCATCCTCACAACAGTTAGAGACGAAAAAACAAAATTCCATGCAAAGAAAAATAAAGACCCTAATATTGGATTCACAGATTCAAATAGCTCATTTTACAGTCAAACTAATATCACACTTCATGCACACATTTGACACTGTTTATGCCTCATTTGCCACAAAAAGATCATGGTAAACAAAGATTACATTCCCCCCAAAGTTACTAGCTGAAACCAGGTGCAGTCAGGATTATTCAACCTTGAAAAAGTCATAATGAAGACAGGATATCTTCCCATATGCAAAGAGTAAGATTCTTTTCATAATTATGGAGCATTCAGCAACAACTGACTTACTTAGAATCTGTAAGAAAGTGAGACACAATAACAGGGTCTTTGGGAGTACTTCGTTTTTATTAGCAGCATTGATTTCACCAAGGCTCAGTGATCATTACCTGCTATCATGATGAAACTGTTCAACCCCCTGAGATTAAAGGACTTTTTTTTCCCAAGCCATCCTTTTTAACCCGTTGGCATCAATCACAGAGGACACAGCTTAAGAAGTACCGCACAAGAGCACAGTGGACTGAGGGTGAGAAGCCCAGAACTCTGCCACTAACGGCTGCCCACTTTACCTTTTGGAGTCTTAGCTTCCCCCTCTGTAACTAGACCAGATTGTCTGAGGCTTTCTCCAGCACTAGAAATTTCCTTTTACCATGGCATTTGGAAGATAGAGCAATAACAGACTAGTACCTCTTTCAAATGCAAAATATTTCCTAATAGTGCTTGAAAAGGCCGATCCTTGACTATGGTGGTACCAGGAATTTGGTAACAATACATATCACAAATTGGTTGCTTTCCTAATACAGCTGTGTTTCAATGCCTCAATCTTAACCTCCAACACCTATTACTACAGATGAGCACTAGCCATTAGAAATTTCTGTGATGACACAACTGTTCTGTTATCTGTGCCATCCATGGATATGGTAGCTACTAGCCACATGTGGCTATTAAAGCATTTGAAATGTGGCTACTGGCTGAGAAGCTGAATTTTAAATTTTATTTCATTTTAATTTAAATCTAAATTTAGGGGCGCCTGGGTAGCTCAGTTGTTAAGTGTCTGCCTTTGGCTCAGGTCATGATCCCAGGGTCCTGGGATAGAGCCCTGTATGGGGCTCCCCTGCTCTGCGGGAAGCCTGCTTCTCCCTCTCCCTCTGCCACTCTCCCTTTTTGTGCTCCCTCTCTTGCCGTCTCCCTATCAAATAAATAAAATCTTTAAAAAAAAATCTAAATTTAAAGAGCTACATGTGGACATGTTTGGTACCACAGCGGACGGTGCAGCTCTAGACCCTGTCCTGCAAAACCATGCTGTTTTTTGTTTTTTTTTTTTTTTTTAAAGAGTATCAACCGGGGTGCCTGGGCAGCTCAGTCAGTTAAGCGTCAGGTCATGATCCCAGGGTACTGGGATCGAGCACCACATCTGGCTCCCTGCTCAGCGGGGAGCCTGCTTCTCCTTCTGCCTCTCCCCCTACTTGTGCTTTCTCTCTCTCTCTCTCTCTCTCTCTCTCAAATAAATAAATAAAATCTTAAAAAAAAGACTTTAAGAAAAAAAGAGTATCAACCAGCAAACAGGGGTGCCTGGGTGGCTCAGTAGTTAAGCATCTGCCTTCAATTCAGGTCATGGTCCCAGGGTCCTGGGATTGAGCCCCACATCGGGCTCCCTGCTTGGCAGGAAGCCTGCTTCCCCCTCTCCCACTTCCCCTGCTTGTGTTACCTCTCTTGCTGTGTCTCTCTCTGTCAAATGACTACATAAAATCTTTAAAAAAAAAAAAAAACAGTAAACAAAAGGTAGAAATAATAAACTCATTTTACACAGGAAAGAAGATTGTTTCTTAAAGTTCTAATCCTTGGCAATTGACATTGGGCAATATGATGCTTTATACGTGGATTAACGGGGGAGGGGGCACCATTCATCTCAATGTGACCCATTCTTCCCCTACGCCACTATAAGGCTTTAAGAGGCAATCTCAGCAAGAGCAGTAAACACACCTCTGGCTCTCTGAAACCTTTCATGTGCATCGACAGGACTGTCAGTCGCTGTGCAGTTTATTTCAATGAACATTTATTAAATCCCTACTATGTGCTTGGTACCATACTGAAGCTGAAAATAAAAGGTCCCAGCCACCCAGAAGTTAAATAAAAGGCTTTGGGTCAAGAAAAATGCAGAATCAGATCTTTACAAAATAATATGACAAACAGTATGTGGAAAAGGGTAGGATGGGGTACCAGAGAAAGGGCCCTTAGGCCAGTCTGGAGGATCAGGAAAACTTTCAGGACATGACACACCTGGGCTGAGCCAAACACAAGGAGTAAGGGAACACGGTATAAAGAGCAACAGGTACATACACGGTATAAAGAGCAATAGGTACATACAGCCAACTATCTCTAGAACACAAAAGTTGTACATGGTATCAGAAGACTTGCTAAGGAACTTGGACTTTACATTGTAGGGAGCAGCCATGGAGTTTTCTTTTTTTTTTTTTTTTTTGTTTAAATAAGGGAATGATGTGATCAGTGCTACCCTTCTGATCAATCGCTCTGGCTGAAATGTAGGGAATGACAGCTGAGGGATCCCTTAGGAAGCTGGTGCAATGGTTTCAGTAGGCAAGAAGGAATCTGAGGTGGAAGCTGCAAGTAGAAAGAGAAGACAGCTTGTCTACTTCAGGAGGGGAAAATTAACAAGACTTGGTGAGGAAAGTGAAGGAACGGGGCAATCAAGGCTTATTCCCAATTTTCCGGTTTTGGCGGGACCATTAACCAAGACAGGGAATCAAATCCAGCATTGAGCGAATATAGCAAAGGGATTAGAATTGGGAAGGGCAGGCCCACATCACACAACTCCAGCAAGCGCCACAGTGCTGTGCTCCAGGGAGCCTAAAACACATGAAGCACATGTGAAAATGGTGTCCCCCTGAAGCCATACAACGGGGCAGGCCAGGGTTTCAGCAAAGGATGGGAAATACTTGCTCAGCCTCACGCAATCCCACTTACCAGTCTACCTTCCACTGGTGAGTAGCAAAGAGGTAACCAAGGAGGTGAGAAGGTCTAACCAAATTATCTTGTCGCAGCTAAAGGAGGTACCATTTCTAAGATGGTTTATTCTTTACCTAAGAAACTAACGCGTGGCAATTTCCTACTCAAATGGCTCTGCGCGTGTTCTTATGCATGTGATATGCTGAAGCTTCTGCCTCCCCTCCGCAGAGACAGTTAACAACTTTCCAGTTAGTCAATGCCTGATTATCTTTAAGGTAAATCTGGCCTTCAAGTCTGATGGTTAATACTCACACTTCTTACTCATTCACTTGCTTTACTGATACTCTATTTTCACCGGATGCAACCTCCAGGAAACCACTTTGAAAAATGCACAGTTGCATCTACCCTCACACCCAGACGTGGATCTGAATAAAGGCAACTCTATTTCAGGATATGTACAGTATTTTATATTAATCTGACATACTCTGGCATGCCCAGCCCTGTGGTGAAGAAGGTCTCAAGGAGTAAAAAAGGAAACTAGAGAGCCTCCTGGCTTTGAGTCAGAATTCACATTTTCAGTTCATTCAGAGGAGGACCTGGGAATCATCCTTGATTCCTCCTCTCTGTCAGCCCCCACATCAATCCATAGACAGGTTCATGTCAAAATACACGTGAGATACATCCACTTCTCTCCTTCTCCACAGCCACCACTAGGCCAAGTAACTAGCATGCCTGCCCTGGACTGACTGTTCTCCAGGGCTTCCTCACTAGCCTGACTCCAGTCTCCCCCTACCCCCCAAACACACTATTCTCCACACAAACCGGAAGGCTCTTGTTAAACTGTAAACCCAACCATATGACCACCACCCCGCTCCACCAGCACTTAAAATCCTCCACCACGTCCCCCTCTGCTCTTAGAGTAAGATCTGAATTCCTCAATATGGCTTTCAAGGTCCTTCATTATCTGCCCTTTGCCTTTGTCTCCAACTTCATTTTCTACCAGTCTTGTCCCTTGATTTACTGTGCTACAACCACATAGGCCTCCTCTCTCCAGGCCTCTGTGCTCACTGGTTCCTCAGGCTGAAATGCTCTTTATTCAGCTCAGCATGTGCCTCAAATCTCAGCCTTCCTCAACCATCCCCCAACTAAATGCCTTCATACCATTCGTCAACTTACCTTATTTACCATCCATTGCCCCCCCCCCCACCCCACTAAAATGTAAGCTCCATTAGGATCGGGAATTTGTCTAGCTTGTTCATGCCATCTCAGTGCCTGGCACACAACAGGTGTTCAATGTGCTGGATAAAGAAACAATTAATGACTGATTCCATTTAAAATAAAGTGTATAACTACAACTTTAGATACATCGAAGGTAAACTACAAGTACACGTTCCAAAATCACATATAACTGGTTTACAGAAAAAACATTTTTAAGCATTGATTATTCATACCACAGCTCCTCTCAAGCTGCGTTGCTCACACACTTTACAATGAGTGAGTGCTGCTCTCTTACTACACACGTACATGAGGACAGAGCCTTTGTCAATTATAATAACTAAACCACTTAAGGGAAAGGCAATATTCTGTATTAAAGACATACATATGATTACCTGGTTGGTTGTACTGATCTTCATAAGCATCTAGCCAATAAAACTGAAACACTTGCTCCTCATCTGTCCCTTTTACCAGTGGGAGGTGACTGGAATCCACTTGGACTTCCTGGGCTGAGAAACTGCTGTCATCTTCCTGATCAATGTCCCAACAAGAAACATCTGGGAGAAAACTTCCCCTGCAGAAATTACATTTTGAAAACCTTTCAAAATCCAACTGAGTAATTCGTAGTGCTACTTGCCAGAAATGTCATAAAATGCTCTTACAAGTAGGACGTGGTCCCTTTCCCAGGATCTGCCTCACGATTCACCCCCTCTGCTGGCTCACTCTCTTGGTGCCAAGTCTTGACAGCCACAGGCTCCACATCCACTTCCTCAGCCTCCATGGGCTCATCAAAGTCGCCATCTTCAAAATCCATTGCTCCTGAGTCCTCCTTGTCATCTATACACAACGTTGGCAGCGGCTCTCCTGTAAGCGTCATCACACATTCCCATCACGTACCACTGCTGTGGAACACAAGGGCCTCCCCAGCACAGCGACAGTGGCCTACCCTTTCTCCCACACTGTGTTTGCAGTTCTCTTCCATCTCCAAGCTGGATGTTTTTTAACTTTTACTGCTGTGGATTCAAATCTTTCACAACTGAACCTGCCATCACAATACCTGCAAAATCACCTCCACTTCCTCCTTCACGGCGCCTCCATTTCTGACAGCATTTTGCAACTGCTCAACACCCTTGTAGGTCTGCCTGACGTCAGACTTACCAGCAAATTCAGCACATTTAAGAGGAACTGAAGTTAACAGGGGCTCCTTCCTTGAGACAGGGGAAGCGGTTTTTCCTGAAGGAATTGCCTGTAAATATTTTTAAATGTTCAGTTAGACCTGCATACCAAAAAATACGCAACTGTCCTACCCTAACCAGAGAAAATGACAGTTCCCATTATACAACAATTTTATGTATTATTAATGTAACAGCTGCCATTATTTTACTGTTACCTATGTTTACAAAAAAATACTTGTTTCCAGGAAGAAAATCATTGCATTTAGCACAGCTGTAATACCTATAATAAACACATACTAGTTACTAAAAATTTACTATGAAAAGACCAGGCACATGCTATTTTTGAAATACATGAAACTATATAATGAAATGGGAGTCCTAATTTAAAACAAAAATCAAGAACAAATTCAAAAGCATTTCCCTCATATAGAAAATCAATAGAGTAAGTTTTAAGCAATAATATAAATCAAGATTGAAGGTATCTCCACACACTTTACCTTGGAGGTGTGCACAGAGAAAGGATTCAGTGAAGCTCCAATGGATCTTTTCCTCTTTAGTATCATTATAGGTGGTGGAGTTATTTGAGGTTTCTAAAAGGAGGAATAAGACATAGCCTGCCATGCTTGGCTTACCACAAGACAGAAAAAGTGCATTTCTTCCCCCATTGAAGCCCAATAAGCAAAGCATTTTTTTCCTTCCCTGCTCCCCCCTGCAGATCTAGGTTCATGTACTGCAGTTACTATAGCAACAATACCACAGACTCACAAGAAAACCAGAATAGATATTAAATCCACCTCTCACCAATTTTTTCTTTTTACAACTTAACATACCTTTCCCCGACCCTTCAAGGATATTACATTTAAAAACTGTCAAACTAGGGGCGCCTGGGTGGCTCAGTTGGTTAAGCGACTGCCTTCAGCTCAGGTCATGATCCTGGAGTCCCTGGATCGAGTCCCGCATCGGGCTCCCTGCTCGACAGGGAGTCTGCTTCTCCCTTGACCCTCCCCCGTCTCATGTGCTCTCTCTCTCTCGTTCTCTCTCTCTCTCAAATAAATAAATAAAGTCTTTAAAAAATAAATAAATAAAAAATAAATAAATAAATAAAAACTGTCAAACTAGAACCACACGTGTTGGTGTCAGTTGTTCTAATCAAGGGTTACTGAGAAACACACCTCTAAATGAGTCTTCACGTGAAATAGCCCAACTGCAAATTCCCAGAGCAGCTGAGCCTGTCTGAGTTCTCTCAGGGACAGCTCACTGACTCTTCCTTCACTTACTCTCTGAATTCAAGATGAGCATCTCATGCCTGATTGTGCAGACTGACAGGTCTCAATCTCTTTCGGGAACATACACTGCAGCAACTGAATACAAGCAGAGTGCATTCCCAGAACTGACTCGTGTGTGTATTCTCACTATCTCAAACACATCCCCACGTGGCCCCGTCGACATAATTGCATAGCTTCTAACAGCTGGAAACTACTCACCTAAAGCGGTAAGAAACCAATTTGGAGAGGTGTTTGGGCAGGGGGGTTGGTTTTTTTGGTAGGGTTTTTTTTGGGGGGGTGCATGTGGTGGTATTATTGTTGAATTTTTTGTTTTAAATTCTAGCAACAGTCTGGTTTGTAAAATTACTGAATTGTTTCTTCAGCCATGTCCCCTGCATATTTGACAACTCCCAGAGAATGACTTACCTCAGTGTTCAGATCCAATAGAATGTCACCTAGCAGATCATCCTTGGATAAGTCTACAGCTTTCTGGAAATTATAAAGAGAGGGAGAATGACAAAGCCCTGCACTTCATGTTTTCACCCCACCCATGTGTCTGTGAAAGGAAGAACCCAACCAGTCAGTCCTTGCCTCTTCAGTCCTGAGTACTCATCTACTGTTCACAAGTCTTAACAACCACCTGTGTACATGTAACTCCTAAACCTAGAGCTCCCATCCTGTTTTCACCCTCATTCCATGATCCTCCTGCTAATCAATGAAACAAACACACCGTCCATGCAACTTTTCATTCACTTTTCTATCTCCAAGTTCCAAACAATGAGGTACCTAAATTCACCTGGAAATCTACATCCACCTTCGTGACTGAAATCAGGAAAACACAACTGAAATAGCTGAGCTCAAATACACTGAGCACCTATTGTCTATACAAATACTAAATTTACTTCTCAAAGGAAAAGACAAAATATCAGGAAACCATGAAACTCACATCTGCAGTCTTCTTCCCAGCACTAGCAATGAACATTGACTTGATACTGTTTGGTTTTGTCACCGCAGCCTTCTTTACATTCCTCTTGTCTTTGGTACGTGCTTTATCATCTTTTCCTGTTGGAACATAACTGATTTATAAACATGTACTGGCAAAAATCAACATGGGAAACTAAAAGCCAAGTCACCTGCCCTCTGTATAGGAGAATGAGAAGAAAAACATAAAGAATTAAAAATACAAAATATGAGATTTTATACATGGTACACAAGAAAGAATTGTTAAAAGCAGCTTAATTCAGGAAAACTTGGGCTAAATGTTACGAAAACTGATGATGGGGCACCTGGCTGGCTCAGTCGGTAAAGTATGTGACTCTTCATCTCAGGGTTTTAAGTCTGAGCCCCACATCGTGTGTAAAGATATTAAAAATAAAATCTTAGAAAAACTGAATACCAGAATAAGTTATTAAGTGGGACTGTTTAATGGCTATTATTAGTGTGAATAAAAACCTTATTAAAATGTGGAGGTTTTGGGCGCCTGGGTGGCTCAGTTGGTTAAGCCACTGCCTTCGGCTCAGGTCATGATCCTGGAGTCCCGGGATCGAGTCCCGCATCGGGCTCCCTGCTCAGCAGGGAGTCTGCTTCTCCCTCTGACCCTCTCCCCTCTCATGCTCTCTATCTCATTCTCTCTCTCAAATAAATAAAAAATCTTAAAAAAAAAACTTTAAAAAAATAAAATAAAATGTGGAGTTTTTTTGGGTTTTTTTGTTTGTTTTTCCCAAGAGAAATAAAATGATCAAGCTCATCTGGAACCAGGGGATTAGTCTAGCAGCCTTCATGAGATCATCTCTTTAGTGCTATCCTGAATCTGGCAGGAAAACTATGAATAGGATTACCAGTCATGGTAGTATAGCACCCTAATTTCCATCTTATGAGGAACAGCAACGACACACACACAATATGTTATAACAACACTAAATGGCACAGACACATCTGCTCAGTAAAGAACAACTTGTGCCATGTTTTCTCTTATGGCCATGTGTAAATCACCTACGAATTCTTCTAAATCTGTCAGTTTTACTCTCTCTCTCTCTGATTCATTCTAGAGAAGTCTCTATCTCAAAAAGACCTAGAATGAATAACTTATATAGTGTGGTAGTGGCGTAAGAATACTCAGACCAGATGAAATAGAAAATTGAATCCAGAAAAGACCAAATTACTTATGGCATTTAGCACATAATAAAGGTGGCATCTCCTATCACTGGGGAGAAGATGGACTTTTTAATAAGTAGTGCTGGCTACCCATTTGTAAAGAAGTAAGCCAGTATAAACACCAAATAAATCACAGATCAAAATTTTTAACATGAGAATATGCAAGACATTAATAAAAAGGCAAGTTCCAGGGCACCTGGGTGGCACAGTCAGTTAAGCCTCCGACTTTTGATTTCAGCTCAGGTCATGATCTCAGGGTTGTGGATGGAGCCCTGTATCGGGCTCT
This sequence comes from Eumetopias jubatus, assembly GCF_037043125.1. Lineage (NCBI taxonomy): Eukaryota > Metazoa > Chordata > Mammalia > Carnivora > Otariidae > Eumetopias > Eumetopias jubatus. The sequence continues at coordinate 106,780,565 of NW_028274817.1, forward strand.
GTGCTGGGCATGGAACCTGCTTAAGATTCTCTTTCTCTCCCTCTCTCTCTCTCTCTCTCCCCCTCCATCTCTTAAAAAAAAAGGGGGGGGGCAAGTTCCTTTGTAACCTGGGTGTGGGGAAAGTCTTTCTAACTGATTCAAAATCCATCTGCAAGAAAAAAAAACCTGATAAATTCAATTACAACAGAAACAAGTTTAAAGACAAAACATGAGAAAATGTTTACAATGTTTTGCAGATAAAGGACCAATTTCTCTGATAAAAAAAAAAAATGCCCTGGATTTAAAAATCCCCCAAACCCAAAAGGAATGTGCACATAAAAAATATATAAACAGGGGCGCCTGGGTGGCTCAGCCATTAAGGGACTGCCTTCGGCTCAGGTCATGATCCCGGGGTCCTGGGATCGAGCCCCGCATCGGGCTCCCTGCTCAGCGGGAAGCCTGCTTCTCCCTCTCCCTCTGCCTGCCGCTTGTGTTACCTCTCACTGTGTCTCTCTCTGTCAAACAAATAAATAAAATCTTTAAATATATATATACACACACAAACAGCTATGACATTTTATGAAAAGAGGCTCAACCTCATGTGTAAAAGAAATGCAAACGAAAAGCACACTGAACTGTCGTTTCTCGTGTATGGGGGCAGCAAAACTCCAAAAGCCTCACAATGTACTCTGTTGGCGAGGCCATAGCAGTATAAATTGTTGGGAGATGGGAGTGTACAATGGGACAAATTGTTCATGGGAGTGTACAATGGGACAACTCCTAGAGCAACAGCTCATAAAACTTCACGTGCATTTTCCTCTCTGAGCCAGCAATCCTCCTTCTAGGAATTTTCTCTGAGGAAAGCACAATATGCATCAAGTTATTCAATGCAGAATTACTTGTAAAAGCAAATTACTGAAAATCTAATTGACAACTCAGCGAAACCATTTGAATACACCATCATCATACATTTATACAGTAAAATACTATGCAACAATATAGAAACAAGTAAAAAAAAAGATCTCTATGTGTTAATATGGGATGATTTTCAGGATATCTTGTTAAGAGAAAAAAACACAAAGCACAAAAGCATCTATAGAAAAATATCTTCTGTGTAAGAAAAAAGTAAATAGGGGCGCCTGGGTGGCTCAGTCATTAAGCGACTGCCTTCGGCTCTGGTCATGATCCCAGGGTCCTGGGATCGAGCCCCGCATCGGGCTCCCTGCTCCGCGGGAAGCCTGCTTCTCCCTCCCCTGCTTGTGTTCCCTCTCTCGCTGTGTCGCTGTCAAATAAATAAATAAAAATTACAAAAGTAAATAAAAATATATATACATAATTCCATTCCTGGGTAGATACCCCAAAGAACTGAAAACAGGTGTTCAAACACAAACTTGCACACAAATGTTTATAGTAGCACTATTCACAATAACCATAATGTGGAAACATCCCAAATTACATCAACTAATAAATGGACAAACAATATGCGGTCTATCCATGCAATGGAATATTATTGTCATAAAAAAGAATGAAGTACTAACACATGCTACAACATAAGAGAAACTTGAAAACATCATGCTAAACAAAAGGAGCCAGGCACAAATGGTCACATATTTTATCATTCCATTTACCTGAGATATTCAAAATAGGCAAATCCATAGAGACTGAAAGACTAGTAGTTGCCAGGGGATCAGGGAAGGAAGACTGGGGAGTGACTGCTTAATGGATATGGGTTTCCACTCGGGGATAAAAATGTTCTGGAACTAGATAATGGTCATGACTACTAGCACTGTTAATGTATTAAATGTCACTTATGATAAATTGTATGTGTATTTAACCACAATAAAAAGGGCATTTTTTCATGTGCCTTAAAATGAAAAAGTTTGTAGGACATTTGTGAAAAATATAAGACAAGAGAAATAATTTTTTATTGAGATCATTTGGCAGTTTGGAAACAGAATATAATTGATGGTCAAAATGTTTAGAGTACAAAATATACAGGTCCTAATACAGGGTATCAAAAGAGAAGGTCAAAAGAGGTTTGAATAGCAAGGAAGGTTTCATAAGCAGGCTTTAATCTCACCACTGTAGGTTAGTAGTATCTAGAGAGAAGGACAAAAAGAAACATAAAAAATAGGAGTCAACATTTGATGTAGAATCTTCCACAATTTTAGTGCTTCTGTTTATTCATTTTCCTACTAATTTTTTTCATTAGGACTTAGTTAATATTTGAAAGCATGTCAGGGATTGGATCCACACCATAAAGAGTTGTCCTTTCACATCTATACAAAACTCTACAATGTCTTCTAAGTCTTTAAAGTGGATTGCAAAATTCCATTTCCCTTCCTAAGATCTTGAGATCTTATGGGGCTCTCCTGGGGGACACTGAAACAGTTGGGACTTCCGGGAGAATGGTGGCAAAGCATGGAATAAAGACTTCCAAGACTAGCTCTCCTCCAGAATGCCAAGTCATCTCTTCACTGATGTATTACTGGGAAGAGATAACAAGATGACAATGGAAACACAAAAATGGCTCATTTACTCAACAAATGCTGCATACTTTCTCTGCACTTGCTACTGTGATTGGCAATGAGATGACTAGGACGTGGGTCCTTTTCTCAATCACCTCCCTGTCCAGTGCAACCTAATTTACAGCCAACAAAAGTCATGTCCTGGTAAGTGATAGGACTCATTCAAAATGATACAGACAATGAACAACATAACCAGAACTCGAACAAAGGCCTCCTCAGTTCAGGGAGATAAAAAAGCAGACAGGCTCCTTTCGTTCTCTTCTTCATGGACACATGAAAAAATGAATACACAATTAGCCACACTGTGACCAAACGGTACCACTGTGTAGAGTTCCTGTATTACACAGGTTGGCAGAAACAGGAAAGACAATCCACATATTCTAACTTAATGAATGAATAAATAACATCCCACATTTAAAAAAATACACACATCCTTATTTTTTTGTAAAAGGAAAAACATGAAGGATAATCAGAAACTATTAAAAATGGTTCTATGGAAATGCGTAGAAATGAAGAAGTAGAAAGCACAGGGATAAGAGTAAGATTCACCTATCTCAATATTGTTTTGGTTTTGAAATCATAAAAATGTTTTACAATATTCAAAAAATAAAATTAAAATGAAAGGATTTTTTAAAACCCTAATATGAATAAACACAAATGAATCTATGGAGTAAACTGATAAATAGCATACAGAAAACAATTACTTCATACACCTTCCAAACACAATTCTCTAACTATACACCTTTACCAAGATATAAACCAAATAAAACTGCAAAGAAATTATAAACTTCATTTAGAAAGGTTGTCAGCAGGCATGCTAGTTTAGTAGCTCTAAAATTTCTAAAATTATTTTGTGTTTATTTTAGAGGACAAGGGTTTTCACTGGGGTTGAAGGCAGACACAAATATAGAATTGGGGAAAATGAAGAAGAACCCTGTGGTGCTTTATCTGAATTGAATGTATCAGTATGAAATCATGACATATATATAAAAATCTCTGAATTCTGTTCACCAAAAGGGCCTACAAACCATTAGACCCCAGTAGCAAGGAGTACCACCCATCTCCCAGATCTGAATACCATTCTCCACTAAAGGAACCATGACTCTTAGGGGAAATGGTTGATTCCAGGTCTGGGACAAGACTAATACAAGGAGAACCTGGAACATCTTGTTGGTCCAGGAAGCATGGAAATGCTCGAAGACTGATGGTGTCATGTCAAAAGGACACAGGAGGCAGCTCAAAGAGGCTCCCACTGCCAAATGTGGGATAATTTGAACATCACAAAAATAATGATAATGGATACTGAACTGTAACGGTAATTTTCAGTCCATGAGTTTGAAGTGATCATTTTAAAAAGGAGAGAAAAAAATCATCAATAGATGCTGAAAGCATTGGGCGATAGCTGGTAGCTGGTAGGGAAAAGAGACACACAGTCTAAAATTTCACCCCATATTTACATTAATACAAAGGTGGAAAGGTAGCTTTATAAGGAAGAGATTTGACAAACATCATTTTAACCAAGAGATCAAACTTAGTATCACCAAGAATGGGACAAAGTGACCTTATGTGCCCCTGATAAGATCAGTGGGAAGGATACAACTTCATCTATATCATATTTTTGTTAGGATATTTAACCTGACTCTATGCACCAAGAAGCAATCAGGCAAATCCCAGACCATGGGACATTCAACAAAACCAGCCCAGTCCCTTCAAAGATGTCAAGGTCATGAAAGACCAAAAAAAAAAAAAAAAAAAAGCCAGAGGGGCAGGAAGAGAGGATGGCACTGTTGCACACTAAGACTCAAGAGACATAAAAACTAAGTGGACTCCTTCTGAAAAAAACAGAGATCATTTTGGGCTAAATAGGGAAATCTTAATATGAACCAACATATTAGATGATACTATGAGAAGGGTACTGCGGCTAAGTAAACAAGCATCCTTGTTCTTAGGAGGTCACCGATGAAGCATGTAGAGGTGAAGTGCCATGGTGTTTACAACTTACTTTGAAATAAGTTGACCAAAATAAAGTCTGTTTGTATACAGTTGAGAAGGGGGAAGAAAGTAAACAAATGTAGAAAATGTTAAAAATCCACAATTTAGGGCCCAGACTTTCTGAAAAGGGCAAGATAGCACAGATTTTAGGCTTTGTGGCCACGTATGTCTGTCTGGTGCTATGGCGTGTTCTTCTCTGCATTTTTCTTTTTTTAAAACACTTTTCAAAAATGAAAAACCATTCTGAGTTGGGGAACTACACAGTAACAGGCATGATTTCCTTCTGGGATAATGAAAATGTGAGACTGATTGTGGTAATGGCTGCCCAACTCTGTGACTACAGTAAACACCATCGAAATGTACACTTTAAATAGGTGCATTGTATGGGATGTGAATTACAGCTCAATAAAGCTGTTTAAAATAAACTGGCTGTGAGTGGGCCATAGTTTGCTGACCCAGGATCTACAATGGTGATAATAACGAAGCAAATCAAAAAAACAAATACTAAAGATAATTTCCCCTTCATATTTTACAGAAACTAAATCAGGCTCGTTTACTCAAAAAAAATGTTTTGCCAATGATTATGTAGCTAAGAAAATCTGACGCATTCATTTATATCATTTTAAATTTTGATTAGACAAAGCAAGTTGATTACTAAACCTTATTATTGTACTGTACCACTATCAAAGAGCTAAAATTTTAAGTACACCAATTCAGCAGGAATTAAAAGACATCACTTATTGCTGCAGCTCTCAAAATCAGCAAGTCTAAAATGACCACAGAACTGAAATTCGAAAATAAGTAAAAGAGCAAACTCTGGATGATAAAGACATGAAACTTCATTTCATGGTGTTGTTTTTGCCTTTTACATTTAATTTTTGACATAACTATGCTTCTCTCAATATTACAACATATTCTACACCTAAAAACAATTGTGGTAGGTCCTTTTCCTTTAAAGGAAACTGTCAAAGTACCAAGTCATCTCAAATTTTGATTCTTTCCATCTCAAAATGGCACTCTCTTGAAAACAAAATATAGGTACCTTTCTCATGAGAATCAAGGGCATCGTCTTCAAGGTCATCATCAAAAATCTCTCGGCCATCTTCCACATAGCCAATACCATCTGCAGGAACAAAATTTAAAATTGGGATCAAGTTTCTAAAAGTGGCCAGTAATTTTTTAGCCACAACAACAAAAACACCTTTTATACCTACTCAGATGTTCTCCTGGCCTGTGCCATTTTTAAGTGCAGCAGAATCCTGTTCAGACAGGTATGAGATGAAACACAGCATCTACATAGCAAGTTTGCTGTGTCAAAACCAAAGGACATATGCTATGCCCATCTAGGTGAGCTAGGGAAATGATCTGGCCCACAGCATCAAAGTCTGCCACAACAGGATGCTTAACAGTAGTTTTACTCTACCAAAAGAGTAAAAAGCAAAAGAATCAAGATCACAGAAGCCCAGAAAAGCACCTCAGTCTATGAGGGGAAACTGGCAATATGGCTAAGTCCAACTACAGAAATAGAAACATAAATACGGTCGCAGGTGCAATCCACACCACTCCCCGTGGTCAGCCCGCGCATGCCCAACAAGTCACACTGGACAAGCAGGAACCAGTGACTTTCAACATAGGTTGTAAGAACATCAGAACCAGCCTCTATCTGGTGCTTTCGACTGTCCAAGTTACTCTTCACGCATATAGTTTCGTGTAATCCTCACAGCCACTCTGTGCAATAGACAGTTTTCTTATCCCCACATCACCTGAGGATACCCCACAGGCACGTGGTTCTGCCCAATTCCTACAAAGTCATTTCATGGAGGATTTACCTGAGGTATGTGCCTGGATTCTCCAAAATACCCCAAAATAAACTTTCTATTGTACTCCCTCCGCACTCTCAAATAATTTATTTGAGAAAAATCTGAACCAACAGTACCATCTTAACAGTCTTAGGTCTGCTCATGCAAAGCAGCAACTCTACCACATAAGACCAGATGAAAAGCAATTAAAACAATGCCTAGGAGGCAATTTCTTCCCACATACCATCATCCACGATCCAGTCATCATCCTGGCGGGCCTGAACCAGCTTCGAATACTGTTCTTCATCAACTTCTTCATAAACACTTGTGAAGTCCTCAACCTGCCATCATACAAGTTTGAGAAAGCTTCAAATGGAGTTAAAGTGTTAAACAATTCTGATGAAAAACTGTCAAATTGAAACTGGAATGGCAGCCTGAAGGAGTAGCTGCAACCAAATCATGAGTTCTGACATTCAACACCACTACCAGGTTTTCCTTAAATAGACATCAATTAACTTAGTATTCCTTTTAGGTGGGTGTTAACACAGATATTAAATGATTCCATTAGCATAATATACTTGTCACACCATCAATTACTCATCTACTTCATAAAAAACAAACTGAATTATAGCCAATTCTTTGTTAGCTGCTTTGGGGATTATTCACTTATAACTTCTAGACTGGTTTCTCTTAGCAAACTCATAAGGCATGCCAACTCCCTCTCCCCTAGCTGATGTTGCCCTGCAAACTGACAATTTTAATAACTATTCAACCAACCAAATGTAGTTCAAAAGAAAACCCTCCCCCACCCACCCACCCCCCTCAAATCAGCAAAATAAGCGAAAACAAGCATACTCTCTATTCTACGGGTACACTATAAATAATTTTTTGAGTGATCCCTATCTGTATTACCACTGATCCGCTACCATTCTCAGGTCTTGAGACTACAGACACTGAAATGCTAAGCTGTGTGAAGGGGAAGTCCTCCAATAACATGAGCTGCCCAACTGCCAGAGGGCCAGAATGCTGGTACCTCCTGGCATGAAGAGAGCAGACCACCTCAGCACAGTTTAAGCAACAAGCAGAACAGAGGCACACGACCTCAGCTGCCATCAACTGACCCAGATGAGAATTTGGTGGGCTGCTTAGAAGAACTCATAGATACCAATTAAAAAATGCCCCTTCTCTCCGGAGTTCAAGTGGGTAGCGAGTAGAGGAAACGACTAACCCCAGCGGAAGAGCTAAGAGTCCAGGAAAAATCACTGGGACACAGAGTTTCGAGAGCCCAATGGGCAGAGCTGACTGGAGTCCTGCCACAGCTACAAGACTTATAACAATTACAGGATCAGACTTAGTTTTACCTGCTGTTTAAGCTGTTCTATAGGGATCACTGGCAAATATTGATCTAGCCTTTCATCATCTGATAATAGAAACTACCTGCCCTACCAAATTAAGTTTTTGACAACACAAACACAAACACAAACTAGTCCAATTAATATTACTCTACTGACCAATTTTCTTTTGGCAGGGGAAGGGAACCGGCAGGATTATTTGTTTTGGTTGAAGTCCGTGAGGCATTCTTTGTCTTACTTAAGCAACTCACTTCTATACTATCAAAAAGACACCAGAAAACTACCTTAGAAAAACATTTTGAGTAAAAAGTCATTTTGACTCTGTCAAAAAAAAAACCGTGCTACTGCTTGGCATGAACTCTCAGAGCCATGCAATTAACATGAGTGATTAGAGGGAAATCAGTCACATTGTGTCAACATCTGAAATGCCCCCACACAACTCCTTTATAGAAGTACCTACATTAAAAATGCTTTATTCCTGCTTTACTATAATCCTTTTAGCAACCCTTTGTGATCTGGCTGACTCACTTAACTCGAGTGAATGATGCCAAATGACAAAAATCTTCTACTTTCTTAATTGCACAACACAGTATAGGCCATGGTTAAATATGCATATTCTGAAGCCAGACTGTGCTCAAATCAAGGTTCTGCCACTGTGACCTCAGGATTCTCACCTATGAAATGCTGTTAATCACAATATCTAACTTTTCATGATTACTGGAAAGATTAAATAAACGAACATATTTGTAAAAGCACTTAGAACAGTGTTCACTAAAAAAGTATAGCAGCAGTTGCTGTTATCATTTTTTCCTCGTATGAATTAATCACTTTCAAGCCCTGAGGCAGCTGAGATAGGGAGCACGCTGAAGGTAAAGCCAGACAATGCTGTGTTATATGGTAACCACTCTGGTTTTTGTTTTGTTTTGTTTTTTACCTGCAAATCATCAACAGTAGTTAGAGGAAAACAGCCAAAAGGGCATCACATTCAATCTTACACACAGGACACAGAAGAAAGGCCCAAGCCCTCACCCACTATAGATGAAATTAGGAACAATTTTCTCCAAGGAGAAGCGTGCTTACCTAGACTGCTCACTACCTTGAGTAAAGTAAAAGCATTTCAAAGTTCCCCCAGCAAAGCTATGAAACTTACCAAAGCTGCAGTGTTTATTTATTTATCTGAGAGAGAGAGCGAGAGAAAGAGAGAGAGAGCGTGGCGCGTGCACACAAGGGGGAAGGTTGGAGGGAGAGGGAGAAGCAGGCTCCCCTGCAAGACTCGATCCCAGGACCCCGGGATTGTGACCTGAGCCAAAGGCAGACCCCTAACCGCTTAACCAACTGAGCCACCAGGCTCCCCATGCAGTGGGCTTAATAAGGAAAAAAATGTATAGCTACTTTCATTTCAGAATTTAACAGCATCTGTAAAGTGCCTTACAGGAACTTAGAGCCAAATAGTTGATACAATGTATAAATCTACTTCATGCCCATGCTTGTTCCATAGTAAGAAATTACTCTCAAAAGCACAAAATACATGCATATTTCTAATCAGTGACAAAAGGGACATAAAATACCTACAGGCTATAAATTAGATGAAGCACAGAAGAAAAAACAAAAAAAAAATGGTTACTTACTTCATATTTATACTTCTCACCAGCTTTAGCCCTTTTCAGTCTTTCTAGAGCTTCCTGGCGCCCTCTCTTTGATTTCTTTTCTCGCCGGGATCTAGAAGCTACAAAACTCCCTGAATCTGACACAGCTGAAAAAAAGCCAAGTTTACATGAGATGTTACAAATTGTCAGCCATCTTCCCTCAGTAACAGGAACATTTCTAGTCAACGGTAACAGAATTTTAATATACAAATGGATACTTTTCATACTGTAGATGGTTCTTGAAGGTCATGTTCATATAGCTCCTGTGACTCCAGAAATTCTAAGACCCAGTTAAAACAACTGAAGCAACTGTTATTTTTTTCCTCCAAAAAGAGGAAAATTCAACTGATATCTTATGAAAACAGAAGAGAAAAGAGATCAGTCATTAGTCCATAACCTTTCCATCAGAAATGACAGGCCATAAGTAGAGTTACAAAAGGACAATTCATTTTGTATTCTTTTAATCAAAATTTGAAAAGCTTTATTTTTTAAAGCTTATTTTTTAATTTGTGCTTTTTATTTTTTTAAAGATTTTATTTATTTGATACAGACACAGAGAGAGAAAGCATAAGGAAGGGCAGAGGGAGAAGCAGACTCCCCGCTGAGCAGGGAGCCCCACGCGGGGCTCAATCCTAGGCCCTGAGATCATGACCCAAGCTGAAGGCTGGTGCCCAACTGACTGAGCCACCCAGGCGCCCCCAAAATTTGAAAGGCTTTAAAGGAGCATCTGCTCTTTGCAAAGTACTGGGCACTCTGAAAGACAAAAAGGTCAGCAAGACATGTTATCTGTACTCACAGAACTTATAATCTAAAATGGGAGATAAGTAGCTACTAACTCAAAAACAATCTTTAGAATACATGCCCTAACAGAGGTTCAGATAAAGTATTTGGAATTTCAAAGCAGGGATAAAGTGGGGGGTTGGGAGAATTTAAAAACATGGCTCTGAAGAGATTCTTGATTCCTTCACTGATTTCCAGGCCTCAGTCACTTGGTTAGGACATAGGATGACAGTGCAAAATTACAAAGATTAAAATGTATTTTGTCAAAAATTACTGGAATACTAGAAGGCCTCAGTGTTCATTCATTCAACTTTTGAATTACTCCTGCTTTTGGTCGTTATAAACTGACCACCACACACATATACTGAAGAGTTCATCCACAAAACTAAGACTTTCATTTACCAGCTGATGAATAACCAAGTCAAGCAAGACGGTGCTGCCTGCCACTCTGGCTTCGGACGATTGCCATCTATGTCTGTGAAACTGACTTTTCTACTGTATTTGGTGCTAATTATTTCATAAAAAGAAGGAGGCACAGAAAAGAAGTATTGATAAGATACATCCTAAAAGCTCCAACCCCTCTGGAACGTTCATAACAAAATTCAACTCATGGACAAAACGTTTGACAGAAATAGAAGATTCAATTTAAAGAACAAGTTACCAAATGCTGACAATAAACTGTTGGAAACTAAATCTTACAGGTGAAGCATAATTAGAGATTTTATTTTTTTTCTAGCTTCCTGGAAATGAAATCTCTCTTGAACATCTCAGTCTATTGTTTGACTTTCGCATTTGACTTTTAAATCTATTTTCAGAAAGGCATTAAGTAAAAATTAAGGAATGCAGGTACTTAATGATGACAGCCACAAAATCTTGGGCGTCACTCAAATGATTTCAAAAAATCATGCACAGGTCTACATGAAAAGGTTTCGGAGATTACTGGGCATGACCACTGAGAGTGAAAAGTTGGCCTCAGTATATTCTCTTAAAGATGCCGTCGACCCCTTTAGTAGACTCTCTTGACAAAATGTATAGTTTTTCAAATGGACTTACTTCACAGGCAACAATGTGCCATTCTACAGGGTTTGCGTACAATTACAGGAAGGAAGAGTTGCCTATCCTTAAGGGAACTCACAAGTCAAAGCAAAAGGACCTGAGGCTCCTACCATCATACAGACATGATGCCACAGAAGAGGTAAGGACAAGTTACTGAGGAAACACAGAAAAGAATGCTGCTAATTTTGTCTGAGAAATTATGGAAGGCTTCACAGGGGAGGTATCCAACACAGACCCAGAAAGAGCATTAGAATTTCACCATCAGAGTATAGGGGAAAGGGGGCAGAAGCACAGAAAAAAGCATGAGCCAAATTACAAAGGGATGAAACTGCAAGGTGTATTCAGAAACTGAGAGAAAGTCAGTATGGAAGGTAAATCTTAGAGTGCAGAGTGGGAGAACAGGAGATTAGGGAGAAACAGCACGATCCGGCTCCACCACTTACTGGGAGACATGAGACCACCAGTTAACATCTCTGAGCTGCAGTGACCAGATGCCTTGTTGTTGGTTTTTAAGCTTCCTGGCACCTGAACCTGTTTGTGAAATCCCCTCCTTATAAACCTTAATGGGACTCAGAGCCCAAGTCCCATTATAGAAGTTGAAAAAGCAGACGCTCTTTCCCACACACCCTTGCAGCTAGGGCATGAACATATAAAATAAGCTCTATCAATTAGGAACACCTGCTCAGACTTTACATCAGAAGCTAGTGTCAGAAGGAAAGTGGCTAATGGAAGATTCTAGAAGTAGCAACAGCTGCAAGAGGATTACTTGGGGTCAGAGAGCCAGCAATGTCCCAAAGTACAAACTATAACATCAAGTACTTGGCCATGGCTGGCAACGACCTCACTAGACCAGTTTTGTGGCACAACTTTAATCACCGTTCCTGGCTAAGCAGCTCCCCCCCCCCACAAATGATTCTCCAGTCCACCTGGAGTTTCTGTGAACAACACAATATCCTTCTAATCCCTAAAATACTTAAAATAAATTCCTTCCTTTCTATTTACATCAGCTAGAGTTGGCTCCTGTAGCTTACACCTAAGGACTCTGACTAATGCAGAGCCTCAGGGTCCTCATCTGTGAAATGGGGATAATCATATCTGCTTCATAAAGTTGTTAAGGATTAAATGAAGATCCTTGGCTTACTTTGTATTCAGCAATACAGAATCTCATTTAATGTATGTGTATATGTGTACAGATGCAGGGGAGACACACACACAAACACACACAACCCACAACACTACTCCCAGCAATACCATGATGGTCTAGCTTCTAGAAAGCAAAAATAAAGCAAAGTGGTTTTCTCAGAGAAGCCTCAATATAGCACCACACATAATTAGCTCTTTACCATCTCAACTCCAGGAAGACAGAAACTATGTCCAGCTTACCTACCATTTTAACAGTGTAACACCAGAGCCTGGCACAATGCCTATACCTAGTAGGTACATAATAAATATTTGCTGAATGAACAAATGAATAAACCACTGTACCTGCTTTTTAAAATCATTAAACTCTCCCTGATCCCTTTTCATATGTAATAATAGCTAGTTATAGACCTTTCAACTTTTCACTGCCATTGTCAAGGTACCCCACCTTCTAATACCTAAGAAAAAAGGCCTAGAATTTCCTTCTTGGAATGTGTCCAATGCCTCATGTAGGTAAGTTAACAAAAAAAAAAAACATGAAAAAAATCCATTACAAAAGTTTAAATATTTGGTTCAAAATTACCATCTGAAGTACCCCCACCCTCCCCAAAAGCAGACAGACACTAGCCTCCAACAGTCTTTCAGGTAAGAATCTTTCCACTCTTTAAGGGAAAAATTCCAGTCACAAGTCTCCAGCAACTACTTAATCAACACCATGACTTAAGAGGGGTCTCAAGATTACACAGTATCCTCCAAAGAGTGATTTCTTGATGTTCACAGATGACGTACTGTTTTTAGGGTGAAGAAAGACACCCTAGGGGCAAATCACTAATGGAGGACTGCAAAGGCTGTTCACATATTCACATCCTACATCTCATTTGTAATCCAGGCTAGACGACTCTCCAAAACAAATGGTCTTGAAAATGAAAGACTAGAACAAATTGATATCTGTGATTCACAACTAGGTGAATGCAAAGGAAGCTGATTAGAAAGCAAGTTCTCATTAATGGAGATGTAGCTGAGTGACAGATGTACCTTGAGCTAAGAAAGTGAAGTATCTGATTTTAAGTCAGAAGTTCACTAAAGTCACACTTTAGTTGAACACAGTTCAAAAATCAGAAATCAGACAGAGCCATTTACATTTTTGTATTCTATTTTTGGAAATAAAAGATTACCACTGAAAACGGAGTCATATACAGGGCATCCCGAATGCTGATGCAATTTTTTTTTTTGAAACTTCACCAAAGATGACTAGATTGTGAACACTATTTCTATACAGCACTTGACGAACTTTCCATAGAATTTTAAAGAAAAAACTGTTAATGCATGAGGTTGAAACCCATTACCTAAAAAGACAAAACGCATTTGTATCTTCTGGTGACAGTCCTGAGACCTTTCCTGCTGAGTTTAGTGTATAAAATTTCCCTGGGAGTTTCTATAGAAAGGGTGCGCATCCGTTCTGTCCTAGCCCTCAAAAAGATATTTGGGGCCAGAGTTGTTAGATACTTTGAACCAAGACTGTGCCCCACTGGGGCCACTCTGATGAAGGTGTGCCCAGCACGTGGAACGCAGTCACCAAAAGAAATAACAAGAAAATGCAGACTAGTGCGGAGACCAGCAGTGACACAGGCCCTGCAAGGGATGCGTTCTGGTTTTCCGGAGCAAACGGCCCTGCCGCGAGGAAGCCCCACCCGACACCAAATGGGACCCAGCCGGGGACAACCGAGGTCCGCGCCCAAAAGGACCCGTCAGGCGACCCGGACACGCGCCTCCCTAAGAAAAAATAAAAAAAGACCTCTCCAGAGCCCTCACCACCCGCAATCATACCACGGTCCCTGCACTCCCAACCCGGTACCCCGCGCGGGGTCGTCCCTCACCGCTCGACCCCAGGTCGCAGTCCTCGCCGTTCACGGGCGCCATGGTCCTGAAGTATCCCGATTCCGCGCCAACCAGCCCGAAACTGGCGCGGCGGCCGAGACAGGCGCTAGGCTGAAAACCAATCAGAGGCTCCGGAGGCTGCGGACTTCCGCCCGGAAGGCCACTGACGTGCCGCGCCGCGCCGCGCCCCGCCCCCGGCCTTCCCGCGGACGCGAGTTTGGCGCCCTGTTATGACCCCTTAGGGAAAAAGCTCGAGTGACGGGGAGGCCGAGGAGAGCGGGAAAAAGAAGCGGCCGGGCGCTGGAAAGGAGCCGACAGGAAGCTCGCTGCGCAGGCGCACCCATGCTGATGGGAAAAGATTTGGGCGCGTTAGAGTAGGGGCTTTCCGGTTCTGAGAGTTGATTTTCCTAGAAAAAAGACGCGGGCGGGCAGCAGGATGGGCGTGGTTGGACCGGTTTCCCCAGAGCCTTGGGAAAGCGACTGCCTCCTGCTGCGCACTCTGAGTCTTGCCTGATAACTTTGCTTCTTAGCGTGTAAACACAGTCGCTGTGTGATTTATAGATATAAATGTGTGTATGTATACATATGTACGTATATATATATAAAGCACAATCTTACCCAGTTGACCAAAACAAGCATCACCAATAAGGGGCAATCATATGCCTCCTTATGTAATGCCCTTGGAAAAGGGAACAACATCACCTATATAATCTTGCAAAAAATGTTTAACCTGAATCTAACCATGAAGAAACAAACAGATATATTAAAAGCATAGGACGGTCTATAAGACATCTGGCCCGGACTCTTGCAAAATGTCACTGTTACGAAAGAAAAAAAGGGCATTATATGCTTGTATTCTGTACAATGCATATAATATATGTATCTCATTTTATATTTTTCCAAATAGGTGTAACATTTTTATACATGTGCCTGCCCCACATTTGTAATATTTTTTCCTACATTTTTGCCAACATGTTGCTCTCTTCCTCACATGACAATTTTATAATACAATTTTCTCTAAAGAGAATATAAAGATAATTCAATCTGTCCTCCAGCATGGCTGATCAATGTTTGTTTCTTAATTTCTGATTTTTTTGAAATTTTTCTTTCAGTTTTATACCATTATTTAATATCATGTTAAGATATGATCCACATGTTGTGATACATAGCACTTAGTAATTCACACTTAGATCCACTATTGGTTAAAGCACTAGTGCAGATTTATGCCTATACTTTTCCTTTAAAGAAATTGTTGCAACTTTGATATTATAAAGTTTATTCCTAACAGGAGAGAACTGTTTTGGCTAGGCATTAATAAGAACCAAATCTTTCCTGGGGCGCCTGGGTGGCTCAGTTGGTTAAGTGACTGCCTTCGGCTCAGGTCATGATCCTGGAGTCCCGGGATAGAGTCCCACATCGGGCTTTCTGCTCAGCAGGGAGTCTGCTTCTCCCTCTGACCCTCTTCCCTCTCGTGCTTTCTATCTCTCATTCTCTCTCTCTCTCAAATAAATAAATAAAATCTTTAAAAAAAAAGAACCAAATCTTTCCTTTACAGCGTCACATGTATGATCATTTTCCACATGCCACCTTAGAACTCTAAGCATTTCAGATCTTGTTTCTCTTTCATGACCCACATACTTCCAGGGGCCAGGACCTGTAGGACACTTTCATATTGTGATATCACTTCTGGCCCTGCACATTCAGGTCAAAACTCCAAGTCAGCACAGTGGGGTAGGAATATTCCTGGAAGCTATTGCTACACCAGGAGGTCTATCAATATCTTAAATATGATGAGAGTGTTTTCAACTGACATAGATGCCACCAAGTCTAAATGCAATGCAACACCAACTCAACTTTCCCATAGGAGAGTCCCACGATGACTGTGCCCACTCCACCAACACCACCAGGCAGGAAGGGAAGTGTATCAAAGGAACATATGGTGATTCTCAAGAGCTGATTGTTACATATTCAGGAATTTCATAATCCGCTTGTTAAGTTTTTGGTAGCTTGAAATCAGCCATGGAGGGAGTATTTACACCATGGAAATGGGCAAATGCTACAAATAAAAAACCAGCCCCCCCTTTTCTTTTGAGAGAGAAACAGTTTACCAGCAAACCACCAAGTAGCCAAAACAGATTGTAGTTAAAAATCTTACTTTTGTGAATTTTCACAAAAACAAGAGACCATTGCTAGAGCATCTTCCAGGGCCTCAGAAGTGGCCCATAAGCAATCAAGAGGCTTCGAAGATGGTTTCATTAACTTCATTGTAAATCTACTTCTGTTATCTGGTCATGAAAAAAAAAATTACAATTTGTCTTAAACTTGCTCTCTCCTGTCCAACACAGGATGAGTTTTGCACTGGTTTTACAAACTGAAAAGTTGTTTAAATTTATCATTATTACTAAAAACAAAGAAAAACAAATTAAGACTAAAGTGAGATACTATTTCCCATCATTCCTATCTTTTTATCTATATCTCTCTATATAAACTCTATCCATTGCTGGTAAACTGCTGTTGAGGAACTGCTTATCTTTTGCCAGTGGCAGTGTAAATAGGTACAACCTTCTGGAAAATAATATTGCAAGATGTGGCAAGTACCATAGCATGCTTTTATCTTTCAAACCATGATTTCTGCGGGTAAAAGTTAAGAGAAAATAACTCACAAGAAACAGAATAAATGCAAATATGTCAATGGCTACTATTTTCCATCTGCAAAAAGTTGGGACCTAAATGTCTACATCAGAGAAGAGGTTTAGGGGTGCCTGGGTGGCTCTGTCAGTTAAGTGGCTGCTTTGGCTCTGGTCATGATCCCTGAGTCTTGGGATCAAGCCCCGCATCATCAGGCTTCTTGCTCAGTGGGGAGCCTGCTTCTCCCTCTGCAGCCCCCCTCATGCGCTCTCCATCTCTCTCTCAAATAAATAAACAAAATCTTTAAAAAAAAGAGAGAGAGAGAAGAAGTTTAATGATGTGACATCAAAAAGGTAAAATAATTGGGAAAACTCAAAACATGGGAAATGTGTATGATATTTTATAAAGTGAAAAGAGCAGAAGGAAAAGTGATATGCACACTTAATTACAACTGTATATCAAATAGCAATGCTATGTAAAATGGAGTATACCTTCTCCAGATGATAACATTATAGATTCTTTTTGCTTACAATCTGTTCTCCTTAATATTATGCCAGGAGGCATTACAACATCAGGTAGAGTCAGATTTCGGGTTTGATTCTTAGACTACTTCTTTTAAGTGACCATCAGCTGGTTACTGAAACCTCAGTTTCTTCCTCTATAAAACAAAGGTGCTTATACTTACCTAAGGAGCAATTGTGGAATTTCATTGAAATAATACATGTACAGTGCCATTAAGATGCCAACACCTAAAAGGCATTCAACAAATAGCTATTATTCTTATTGTATGTTTACAGTAAGCTTTACCATTACACTGATCTTACTAATAACTCTACGAGGTAGGTATGTCAAGAAATTGCTATTTGCCTACTGCTACATTCATTCTCGCCCTTATTCTTGTAATGAAATGTGGACTTTTGGCTGGGCACATTGACAGAGGAAAGGACTGTATTTCCCAGCCTCCTTTGCACCAAGGTTTAGCTAAATGACTAATTTCTGGCACACAAGACTTAAGCAGTACCATTGTGGGGAGAGTTACAGGAAGGCTTCTTAATGAAATTGGATACATCCGGAAGGGAACTCTCTTTTTTTGCCCTTTTGCCTTTTCTCTCTTTCTTCCTGCAGCACAGATGTGATGGTGGAAGCTCCAACAGCCATCTTGGATTATGAGATAAATCTGAAGATGACAGCCACACATGGAGATGATGGAACAGAATAAGAGCCTTGGTCTAACATCTGTAAAGCCACCATACCAGCCCAAGCTATTTGTCTACTCTCCAAGCAAACTTTCTTTCATAAACTAGACTCTCTTTTTTTTCTAGAGGGGAAGACAACCAGCGAACCAAATTCTATTCTGGCAGGTATACTGCCAGGTATATTTCTCATCGCAATCAATAAATTAAGACTCAGGCCAATAGCAGTGTGAGTTTGCTAGCATGAACCTGGTTATCTTTGGGTTTATTAACAAAATCAGCTTTGTGGCCATGCGGAGTTTCTGAACACAACTAGGTAATGGGGTTTATGTGCAGCTGTGGAGAGATGATTGTCTGCCAGCTGAAAATAGGCAAGGAAAGGGGTGGCGCTGTGTGTGCCCTTGACGTCCCACAAGGATTCCGGGTGGTATGAGTAGATAAGGCAACTCCCCTGGTCATCTAGCTGGTGGTGCCCAAACTCAAATCATTTTCCCAGGCACCTAAGTTGCAAAGACCCTCTCTTGACTTACTTGCTTATTAAAGGGCATTGGGGGACACCTGGGTGGCTCAGTCAGTTGAGCGTCTGACTCTTGCTTTAGGCTCTGGTCGTGTGATCTCGGGGGCCGTCCTGGAGTCAGCCCCACTGTCAGGCTCTGAACTCAGCGGGAAGTCGGCTTGGGTTGCTTTCTCTCCCTCTCTCCCTGCCCCTTCCCCCCGCACTCTGCGCGGACTCGCTTGCGCGCATGCGCGCGTGCTCTCTCCTCAGGTAAATAAATAAATCTTTTTAAAAATTATTTAAAAGGTATAGGGGCCGTGGGGCAGACCCCTTTCCTGGAGCACAGCTCGCTATGCGTACCTCTGCTCTTGGACAAAGCACAGCTCTCTGGGATGGCGTCCGCTGACCCTGCGCCTGTGAGCTTGTTCCTGTGCCCTGGGAGCCTCATAGTGTTTATGAGTCCTTTGCTTAAAGGCAATGACTCTGGGGCTGGGACTAATTGAATCAACACACAATGGGAGAAATACTTTAGCTTAACTCTAAATTCACCTCACTTCTAAAGCAAGAATGAATGACACCCAGCAAATAGGGATAGGAGGAGAGAGAAAATGAAATGGATCTAATATTGCCCGAGGGAGAGAGACACTGGGGAGAAAGGCAGACCACTCACTACTTAGATATGGTCCTTAAATGGATAAAAATACATACATGCCTTGGGTTTTCTTGTTGTTAGGGATAAATAACTGCTTAAATAATTCATGACAGATATTTGACATTATTTTGGCTGCCCATTATCTGACATGTTTGGGGTATTTTTCACATTCTGAGTTTGTGAGAAGGCAGACCCACCGACCACTTTAGAAGCTGAAAATGTGGGGCGGTTGGGTGGCTCAGGCCATTAAGCGGCTGCCTTCACCTCAGGTCATGATCCCGGGGTCCTGGAGCCTGCTTCTCCCTCTCCCTGCCCCTTCCCCTGCTTGTAGTCTATCTCTGTCAAATAAATAAATAAAATCTTTAAAAAGAAAAAAAGAAGCTGAAAATGCTTTTGTCCCAGTAACTCTGCCAGCTACCACATGAACAGTTTTATGCTTGGCCATTTCCACAAAGGATTTTGAATTTGGAACTAGTGTCACAAAAAACAGGGACATTCTTTGTGTCAGTGGTAGCAGCTTCCCACTTCCTGCTGGGCAGCAATGGCGGAGATGTGATTTCTTCCAGTGACTTCAACTTCAGAGACCCGCTATGTGCCTACCTCCTTCAGCTTGCTCCTCCAGGCTTCCTAGTGATTCTGTGGATCTCTGAGATCTTCTCACAACCTCCTCTCTTTCCCTCCTCCATCCCCCACTCCCCTTTATTCTCCACCTCCTTTTTTCTCAAATCAGCCAAAGTCTGTTTCTGTTGCTTATAACTAGTATCTCCAGCTGACACTGTTTCTTTGCTCTGTTCTCATTACAAAGTCACCAAGCAATCTCCTAGTTAGTATTTCAGATACTTAAATACTGGGACAGAAGAATGCTAAACAGAAGATGAGAACATTCCAGTGTTTGGAAAATGATGATCCCCACTATCAGTTCATAGGTATTTATTTTAGTCAGAATGTGTCTCTTGTGAGTTTAAGTAAACTAGGTCTGTCCCTAAGAAACTATCTCTGAGTGTTCTAAGGAAATCGAGTCAGTACTCACAACACTAAGAACAAAAACCCTTTCACGCGGAACAATTATAACATAATGTGGTTTTCTAGATCAATTAAATTGGGGGAAGGACATAACCCTGAGAGGAATTAATGAACAAAAATGTTCAATTCTCTTCTCTCCCCCCTTGCATTTTAATTTTTTAACGAATAAATACTGTGAGATTCCAGAAAAACCAACAGCAATTTAAATATGTGCCAACCACGTAGATATGAACACCCCCTTGCCTGCCGCCCAGCCAACCCATTATGCCCTATGAGGTTTAATACTGAGGAATCGAGTATGAAACACCGAGTCTAGAAGCTTTGTCCTTGAATGACTTGATCTCTAATCCCTGCCACTCTGGTCACTTCCAGACAGAAAAATCTATTTTCTTAAGATAGTCATGAAAAATAATTAACTATCAAACAATAAAAACAAACAGAGACATTTACATGTATATCTTAACTAGACAGCATTAATTAAACTAAAAACTTGGAAGGAGAATTAGCCACGTTTGAGTGCTGTTCTATGTAGAATTATTTTTGGCCATCAACGTTACTGCATCTGAACCCTTTCTTCAAACCTACTACCACACAATCCTCTTCTTCCCGACCTGGTAGGGAGCAATGTCCTCAAGTTAGTCCACATGAATTTTGACCAATGGGCAAATCTTTTGTGATAACTGAGCCCTGGCTCACAGCATAAATATGCAATGTCATTGTGAATAAAACCTGCCCCCAAAGACAAATAACTGTACTAATGCTTCAGAACCTTCTAAATCAGCAGCATGAACTACCACTTGGCAACAGAAAACCAGATTTCATGTGGGAATTATTAAAGGTATTGGGGCAAAGTTAAGAAAGAATTGAGAGTTAGGAGACTGCTCATACAGTCTGTCAATAGTGAATTTTAGGGAAGGATGGTAGCATGAGGGCTTCTTAATTTGCATATGGCCAGCGTTCTATAAAGTTGAGAGCATGGTTCTCAACTTCGGCTGGTAATTAGAATCATCTGAGCAGTTTTTCAAAGGTCCAATACCCAGTAGCTCCTCAAACCTATTAAATCAGAATTTCTAAAGATGGGATTCCAATGTCCAGCCAAAGTTGAGAACAAGTGGTTTAAGGAGGCACTGCTAAACCTTTTAGTCATCAGAAGGATGGTTAATGTTGATATAAATAATCAGTTGGGCACACCTCTTTCCCTGAGGAAGCAGGACTCATTTCCCGCTGTTCTAAGGACTTACACTCTTTAGTATCTTATAGCATTTCGTATGGTGGCTTCCTTTCAATGGAATGATGTCTGGTCTGGTTTACCTAAAAGACTCATGAAAGACCAACACTAGCTTTATTAGAAATAATGTGAAACCACCCCTCTTGTTAAGCTTCTGTACTGAGAGAAATCAGTCTGACTGCATCTCCGTGGTATGGGCTTAGGGAATGGAGAATCATTTTAGTTCAAGCAGTCATCACTTGTTGCTTTATCATATCACCCTCTGTGTTCCTTCCACAGTAATAACGACTTAGATTTCATTTCCCTTTGTCCTTAACTACTTACTGAATAATTTCTGCCAGAAAGACAGACTTTCCCAAACAGTTGTTGTTAGTTCAGGCACAGTCAATAGTTTGTTTTATAATAATCTGCTTTAAAAGATCATCCTGGGGGCACCTGCCTGGCTTAGTCAGTTAAGCGTCTGACTCTTGATTTTGGCTCAGGTCATGGTCTCAGGGTTGTGAGACTGAGCCTCACATCAGGCTCCACGCTCAGAGCAGAGTCAGCTTGTCTGTCTCCCTCTGCTTCTCCGCACCCACCCCCACCACTCGGTCTCGCTCTCTCTCAAACAAATAAATAAGTAAATAAATAAGTCAAATCTTTTTTAAAAATTAAAAAAAAGATCATCCTGGAAATGAAAGGTATTCAAAAGTGAGGGAGGGCCATGTCCCCTAGATCAGATATTATTAACAAGATAAGTCTGCAGAAAGTTATGTTTGAGTGTACAAATCTGATGCTTTCTGAACCTGTATATGTTATCCTTGGATCAAAAACAAAGATCATGTCTTGATTGATCTTTCATTTCTTTCCATTGGCATAAATACTTAATGGTTAGCTACACTTGATGAGTTACTACATTACATCTATATCTCTTTAATACAATAGGCATGTTTCTAAA
The DNA here is from genome assembly GCF_037043125.1 of Eumetopias jubatus. Taxonomy (NCBI): domain Eukaryota; kingdom Metazoa; phylum Chordata; class Mammalia; order Carnivora; family Otariidae; genus Eumetopias; species Eumetopias jubatus. Next base: position 106,802,872 of record NW_028274817.1, read on the forward strand.
AAGTCCCGTCAATATTTACTTGTTTTTACATGTTGTAGTCTGCCTTACATGTTTGTTTGTTTTTTTTTAAGTAAGCTTTGCTCCCAACGTGGGGCTTGAACTCAGTGGGGCTTGAACTCACGACCCTGAGATCAAGAGTCACACGCTCCTACCAACTGAGCCAGTGGTTTAAAGTTTAAATTAAACTTTAAATTTTGAGATAGTTGTAAATTCACATGCAGTTATGAGAAATAATACAGGAAAAAATCCATGTATATCCTTTACACAGTGTCTCCCAATGGTAACATTTTGCAAAACTATAGTATCATATCACAACCAGGATATTGACATTAATACAGTCAAGGTACAAGACATTTCTAAGATCCCTTATTGTTGCCCTTATATAGCTACACCTGCTGGCCTCCTGCTCAACCCCTACCCCCACCCCCTCCTTAACAACTGACAACCACTAATCTGTTGTCCATTTCTATAATTTTGTGTACAGGTCTTTATATGGACATGTTTCATTTCTCTTGGGTAAATACTTATGAGTGGGATTGCAGAGTCATATGGTAAGTATATGTTTAACTTTAAAATAAATTGCCAAACTGTTTTCCAAAGTGGCTGGGCTATTTTACATTCCCACCAGCAACGTAGGAGAGATTCAGCAGTACTATCAGTTTTAACTTTCATTTTCATTCTACTGGTTATATATTAGTACCTCATTGTGAATTTTTTTTCCCCTAATGACTGATGATGCTGAGTATCTTTTTATGTGCCTATTGGCCATTTGTAATTGTGTTCTCATCACTGCATTTGTTCTTTGTTTCTCTTTGTTCCTTGTTTGTTTGTTTTTTCCATTTCTCGGGTTTTAATGGAGCATTTTGTATGATTCCATTTGATTTCCTCCTTTCACATAATGTTTACACTTTCTTTTTCTTTTAAACTTTGTTAGCAGCTGCCCTAGGGTTTACAATATATATTTAAAAATACTCTTAAGTCCACCTTTAGATAACACTGTACTGCTTCACATGTGGTGCAGGTACCTTATAATTGAGTATGCCCAATTCCTCCCTCCTGTCCCTTGTGACATTGCTGTCATTCATTTCTTATCCATACACTCTAATCACCCAATACCTTGTTACTGCTTTGCTTTAGTTATCTTTTAAATCAATTAAGAAAAAGAAAACTTAAAAATTTTATTTCACCAGGGGTATCTGGGAGGCTCAGTCAGTTAAGCATCTGACTCTTCGTCTCAGCTCAGGTCTTAATCTCAGGGTCGTGAGTTCAAGCTCCATGTTGGGCTCCACACGGCATGGAGCCTACAGAAATAAGTAAATACATAAATAAATAAAATTTTCATTCATTCTTTCTCTGATGCTCTTCTTTACTCTATGTAGACCTCAGTTTCTGACCTGTATTATTTTCCTTCTGCCTAAAGAACCTCTTTTAACATTTCTTGAAGGGCAAGTCTGCTGGCAATCAATTCTCTCAGTCTATTTATCTGAGAAAGTCTCTAATTTCTCTGCTTTTTTTTGTGCTTCAGCAGCTTTATTTTTTTAAGACCATTCATATAATGAAAAGTCATTTCCAAGCTGCATTTTAAAATGAAAAATATAGAGGCGCCTGGCCGGCTCAGTCAGTAAACATTGTGACTCTTGATCTCAGGGTCATGAGTTCAAGCCCCACACTGGGTGTCGAGCTTACTTTAAAAAAATGTGAGTGCGGGGCACCTGGGTGGCTTAGTCAGTTGAGTGTCCAACTCTTGGTTTCAGCTCACGTCATGATCTCAGGGTCCTGAGATCGAGCCCCATGTCGGGTTCTGTGCTCAGCACAGAGTCTACTTGTCCCTCTCCCTCTCCTTTCTGCTCCTCCCCCTGCTCTCTCTCTCACATAAATAAAATCTTTAAAAAAATAAAAATAAAATTTAAAACTATGAATGCATAGTAAATAGCCTTTCATTTTCTACAGGAGAATAATCTCTCAAAAATGGTAATTATCTGGGGTAGGGCCTGGGTGGTTCAGTCAGTTGGGCATCTGCCATCAGCTCAGGTCATGATCCCAGGGTCCTGGGATTGAGTCCCACGTTGGGCTCCCTGCTCAGCGGGAAGTCTGCTTCTCCCTCTCCCTCTGCCTGCCACTTCCCCTGCTTGTGCTCTCTCTCTCTCTCTTTCTGTCAAATGAATAAATAAAATCTTAAAAAAAATTTTTTTAATTGTTAACTGTCTAAAACACTGAAAAAAATTAGCACTCATTAAGCAGGATTCGACCTTTTGATATTAAATATATGGACAAGACCTAAATAGCATTAGAAATAAATGAAAAGTTTCAAAGTTGGCATAACATTTTTGTTGTATCAGTATTTCAAAATTCCGTAAAAGCTGACAAAATGAAAAAAAAATCATGAGCAATTAATCTGGAAAAACATAAACAGAATTATCCCATATCCACAATAATAGGAATTCAAATGAGGGCCAATCTATATATTTTTCATGCAACATTCTTTGTTCTCTGGGCTGTATACATCAACAAAATCAGAATAAATGAAGTCAAAAACATTTCTGATCATTGCTAAAAATTGTTTAAGAAGTTCCAAATATCTTGTTGCTATTATGTTAAGCAATTACAAAGACTTTGTTCTATTTCTTAAATTCTGCAAGTTATACTCAACCCCATCTTCTTCATTCTCTTTTGAAGGGTAATTCCACTGGATAGAGAATTCTAGGTTGGCAAGTGTTTTTTTCTTTTCCCTCCCAGCACTTTAGTGATTTCACTCCACTCTTGACTTGCCTGCATAATAAGAAATATGTATTTGGTCTTCATCCTCGGTTCTGGCACAGAGCTCCTGAAACGCTTGGAATTTCCTAAGTGGTGAGAACGGGAAAGGTGTCTTTTGTTATGTTATGAAATGCCCCCACCCACACATTGGAAATTGAGTCTCAGAACATCTATTACACGGTTTCTAATGAGAAGCCTACTGTAATTCTTATTGCTATTTTTTTTAAAGATTTTATTTATTTATTAGAGAGAGAGAATGAGAGATAGAGAGCACAAGAGGGAAGACGGTCAGAGGGAGAAGCAGACTCCCCGCTGAGCAGGGAGCCCGATGTGGGACTCGATCCCGGGACTCCAGGATCATGACCTGAGCCGAAGGCAGTCGTTTAACCAACTGAGCCACCCAGGCGCCTCTTATTGCTATTTTATAAGTAAAGTTTCCCACCACCACCCTCCACTTCTGACTTCCTTCGAGATTTTCACTTTGTCTTTTTTTTTTTTTTTTTTTGCAGTTTGAATAAGATATTCCTAGGTTTGGGGTTTTGTCATTGTTTGTTTGATTGTTTCAGTATTTACCTTGCTTGGTGTTCTCTGAGCTTACTGGGTCTGTAGTTTTGTGTCTGTTGTATTAATGACTAATTCTTTGGAAGGTTCTTGGCCGTTATTCAAATATTTCTTCTGCTCTATTTTCTCTTTCTCCTCCTACTGGTATTTTCATATTGTTCCCCTACTTCTTTCCCTTAGTGCAGCAGTTCCAATTTATCTCCTCGAAGTCTCGTCCCATATGGAATATCGTTGTCTTTATTTCTCCTTAGTTGAGACAGGAAGGCTGGAGAAGGCTGAAATTCCTTTCCCTAACTGGGAATAATATTGTAGTATTGCCCTCTGACAGAGTTTTGCCCCCTGGAGAGTAGGTCTCTGTGATCAGAGCATTCTGGGAGGCTTTCCTGATGGTTCTTCTTCCTCTTCTTCTGCCAGGGTCTCCAGGGGATATTTCTCAGATCCTCAAGGTGAGAATCTGGTGGGTTTCCTGGAGGAAAAGCCCACAAAGTGTGGGGTCCTTTCTGTGATTGCAGCCCCAGGAATTTAACTTCATGTTAGTCCATACTCAGCCTCCACCAATTTATTAAAATTACCATTTCAGTATTTCCACCAGATTATGGTTCCAGGAGCTTCTGTTCCAGGTGAGCAGATGTCAGCTATGAGATCTCTGTACGTGCCTCTCTCTCTAGGTTTGGGGATGGTAATTCTCCCTGTTATCTCAATTCTTTAATGGGTCTAAGAAAAGTCATTGATTTTTCAGTTTATCCATATTTTTCTTTTCTTTTTTAAAATTTATTTATTTGACAGAAAGAGAGTGAGCACACACAAGCAGGGGGAGCAGCGGAGGGAGAGGAAGAAGCAGACTCCTTGCTAACCAGGAAGCCCAACGACATGGGGCTGGACCGCAGGACCCTGGGATCACGACCTGAGCTGAAGGTAGACACTTAACCGACTGAGCCACCCAGGCACCCCTATCCATATTTTTCTTGATATAAGGATGGTAGCAACAAATTTCAAGCACTTCACATATGGGAGCTAAAACCAGAAGTCTCTTGGCCATTTCTTGTGTATATTCTTTGATGAAATATTTGTTCAAATCGTTTGCCCACTTTACTTTTTTTAGAACTTTTAAAAAATATTTTATTTATTTATTTGAGAGAAAGCACAAGTCCAGGGAACAACAGAGGGAGAGGGAGAACCAGACTCCCTGCTCAGCAAGAAGCCCAACGATGCAGGGCTCAATCCCAGGACTCTGGGATCATGACCTGAGCTGAAGGCAGATGCTTAATTGACTGAGCTACCCAGGCGCCCCTAGAATTTTTTTAAATAGGCTCCACACCCAAAATGGGGCTTGAATTCACAACCCTGGGATCAAGAATCGGGTGTTCCACTGACGGAGCTAGCCAGGCACCCCTCCATTGCCCATTTTTTAAAACTTTACTTATCGGGGCTCCTGGGTGCCTCAGTTGGTTAAGCAACTGCCTTCAGCTCAGGTCATGATCCTGGAGTCCCAGGATCGAGTCCCGCATCGGGCTCCCGCTTAACAGGGAGTCTGCTTCTCCCTCTGATCCTCTTCCCTCTCATGCTCTCTGTCTCTCATTCTTTCTCTCTCTCAAATAAATAAATAAAATCTTAAAAAAATAAAAAAATAAAAAATAAAACTTTACTTATTTGTCCAATTATTAAATTATAAGAATTTTTATACATCCTAAATAAAAGTCCTTTATAAAATGTGTTTTGCAAATATCTTCTCCCAGTCTGAGGCTTACCCTTTCATTTTCTTAACTGTGTCTTTTGAAAACCAAAATTTTTATTTTTGATGTAATTCAATGTTTTCCCTTTATTTCCTTATGGTTCATGCTTTTTTTGTCCTAAGAAATGTTTGCCTAACCTGAGGTCATAAAGATTTTTCTCCTATGTTTTATTCTAGAAATCTTGTGGCTTTTACATTTTACATTTTTCAGGTCTACAATCCATTTCATGTTAATTTTTATATATAATGTATGATAAGAATCAAAGTTCATTTGTTGCTTATGGAAATCCAGTTGTTCTAGAATCACTTTAATTTTTTTTAAGATTTTATTTATTTATTTGAGAGAGAGAATGAGATAGAGAGCATGAGGGGGGTGGTCAGAGGGAGAAGCAGACTCCCCGCTGAGCAGGGAGCCCAATGTGGGACTCAATCCTGGGACTCCAGGATCATGATCTGAGCCGAAGGCAGTGGCCCAACCAACTGAGCCACCCAGGTGCCCTAGAATCACTTTAATTTTTTAATTGTGCTACAATACACATAATGTAAAAGTAATCATCTTAACCATTTTTAAGTGTACAGTTCAGTAGTGCTAAGTACATTCACATTGCTGTGCAACCAATCTCCAGAATTTTTCATTAACACAAACTGAAATTCTGTACCCATTAAACAATAATTCCTCATTTCTCCCTCCCCCAGCCCTTGACAACCACCATTATACTTTCTGTCTCTATGAATTTGACTGCTCTAGGTACTTCATATAAGTGGTATCATACAGTAATTTTTTTGTGCATGGCTGGCTTATTTCACTTAACATAATGTCCTTGAGGTTCATCCGGTTGTAGCACATTTCAAAATGTCCTTCCTTTTCAAAGCTAAATAATATTCCATTATATGTATATACCACATTTTGTTTATCCATTCATCTAGTGGTGGACATTTAGATTGCTTCCAGCCTTCGGCTATTGTGAACAATGCTGTTATGAATGGCATTTTTTAAAGTGATTTTTTTGAAATTTTATTTATTCATTTGAGAGAGAGAGATCATGAGCAGAGGGGAGCAGGCAGAGGGAGAGGGAGAAGCAGATTCCCCACCTAGGAGGGAGCCCGACATGGGGCTCAGTCCCAGGACCCAGATGTCATGACCTGAGCCAAAGGCAGAGGCTTAACCATCTGAGCCACCCAGGCGCCCCTAAGGCGACTTTTTAAAAGTAATCTCTACACTAGGGACCCCTGGGTGGCTCAATCACTTAAGCCTCCAACTCTTGGTTTCGGCTCAGGTCATGATCTCGAGGTTGTGAGATTGAGCCCTGTGTCAGTCTCCATGCTCAGCACTGAGTCTGCTTGGTGTTCTTTCTCTCCCTCCCTGCCTGCCCCTCTTCCCCACCCCCCACTTGCTTTCTCTCTTTCTCTCTAAAATAAAATAAATAAATAAAATCTTAAAGTAATCTCTGCACCCAATGTGGGGTTCAAACTCACAACCCTGAGATTAAGAGCAGCTTGTTCTACTAACTGAACCAGCCAGGCACCCCTAAAGGCAATTTTTTAACCATTGAATTATCTTGGCACTTTTATAAAAAAATCAATTTATCACATATATGTGGGTCTATTTCTGGATTTTCTATTTTGTTCCATCCATGTGTCTATACTAATGGCAATACCACACTGTCTTGACTACTGTAGCTTTATAGTCAGTCTTTTTAAAAAATATTTTATTTATTTATTTGAGAGAGAGAGAGAGAGAAAGAACTAGAGCAAGTGGGGGGTAGGGAGAGGGACAAGCAGACTCTGCACTGAGTGCAGAGTACAACCCCAGGCTCCATCTCAGGATCCTGAGATCATGACCTGAGCCAAAATCAAGAATCAGATGCTTAACTGACTGAGCCACCCTGGGTCCCCTTGTAATAAGTCTTAAAATCAGGGGGTCTGAATTCTCCAACACTGTTCTTCTTTTTCAAAGTTATTCTGGCTAATTTAGGTCTTTCTACATGTCCATATAATTTTTATTTTTTATTTTTATTTTTATTATTTTTATTATTTTTTTTTATTTGACAGAGAGAGACAGCGAGAGCAGGAACACAAGCAGGGGGAGTGGGAGAGGGAGAAGCAGGCTTCCCGCGGAGCAGGGAGCCCGATGCGGGGCTCAATCCCAGGACCCTGAGATCATGACCTGAGCCGAAGGCAGACGCTTAACGACTGAGCCACCCAGGTGCCCTGTCCATATAATTTTTGGAATCTTGGAGTCAATTTCTATCAAAAAGCTTGCAGGGATTTTGACTGGAATTGTACTGGATATATAGATTAATTTGGAGAAAATAGATACATATTTTTTAAATCATTGTACCATCTCTTGTTCCTTTTTTTTTTTTTTTGGAAGATTTTATTCATTCATGAGAGAGAGAGAGAAAGAGAGCACGAGAATGAGAGGAGGGGAGAGGAATAAGCAGGCTCCCTACTGAGCAGGGAGCCGGACATGGGGCTCGATCCCAGGACCCCGGGATTATGACCCAAGCCGGAGGCAGATTCCCAACTGACTGAGCCACCCAGGTGCCCCAAGAAAATAGGTATTTTAACAACCCTGAGTCTTCCAATCCATGAACATGGCACAGTTCTCCCTTTTTGTATGTTTTCTTTAATATCTCTTAGCAGTCTTCTAGTTTTCAGTGCACGTACCTTCTGCTCTCTGGCCCAAAGTTTCTTAACTACATAGATTTATTTCAAGATATTTGAGTTCATTTTCTTGAATCAAAAGTTTGGAAATGTTAAAAACAAAAAAAAAAGTTTGGGAATGTTATGTGTTCTCTTTCTCCATAGATTTTCACAGGACATCTAAGCGTATTTCTCTTATAATCACCAATTGGTACAGTTGATACACTAATTGATACTTTGAGGTGCAGAAGTTCTAAGAAATCATTTAACCTGCAGCCCCTCCCACAAAAGAACCTCTTAAATATCCACAGTTGAGGGGCTCCTGGGTGGCTCAGTCAGTTAAGCGTCTGACTCTTGATTTCGGCTCAGGTCATGATCTCAGGGTCCTGGGATGGAGCTCCATGTTGGGCTCTGTGCTCAAAAGGGAGTCTGTTTTGAGGATTCTCTCTCTCTTCCTCTGCGCCTCCCTCTGCTCTCTCAAATAAATAAATCTTTGGAAAAAAAAAAAAGATCCACAGTTGAAGGTGAAGACTCCCTTCTTCCCATGTGGGTGACAGAATGGAGGCAGGAAAAGGAAAAAATGTACAATGTACCAAGTTCCCTTGGCCAAGCACAGAAATTTTGCATCGTTTTGCTAGTGAAAAAGGAAAAAGCCATGGGAAAGATGTAGAAGCAGTTACAAAATATGTCATGTTCAGTTTTTCTTCTAGTCAGTCTCATACCAGGCAGAAAGTCAGTTTTTCTGTTAGAAAAATGTCTGCAAAACCCCAGCAATCCATGAAAATAGCTGTTACGAGGTGAGGGGAGGAAAACCATCTCTAAGTTACTTGGCTTATCACTGTAACACCTTAGAGGAAGTTTTGTTAATGGCCCAGTGGATCAACAAACGTGCTTCTTTTCCTAGAGCTTCATTGTTTCAGCAAGTTACTGCAAACTACAATGACTGTGTGCCTAAAAAGAAAGCTAATACATTCCAAAGGTCCTTGCTTCCTACAGTTTCTCAGGGCATTTATTTTTCTTTGACACCAGCTGTTCTCCAGATCTCAACTCCATCCTTAGCATTATTTGCCTCTAGTCCCTTCAGGAGCACCTCCCACCGTCAAACCAGATTATTTTTCTTTGTGCTATTCTCCTACCCACTCAAAGCCAAATTGAACAAGAAAAAAAATAGTGCAATTTTGATGCCAGATTAATATGTTCATCAACAAAATGTTTACTGAGCACTCATGTGTGCCAGGCACTCTTCTAGTCACTGGGGACATCGGCAGTGAAGCAAAAAGACCCTGCCCTTTCACTCTCCTGGGAGAGAGAGATAGTAAACCAGTACACGTCATCTGTCCTTAATGAAGTCAAACAAAGCAGGGTAAGGGGGAATAGAGAATGATGAGTTGGGGGTGCTAAAATAGATTATTTAAGTCAGGGAAATACTCAATGTAACATCGCCTCATGTACTGATTCGTAATGCTGCGAAGGCTGGTACTGCTGTAATGGCCTTTAGATTTTGGTTGAGGGCTTGATGCGAAGTCCATGTTCAGTAAATCTGATGGAATATGCAAAATACTTCAATTCTACACTTGAACTTGGACACGTCTTGACATCGTGGGGGTGGAGTATGTTTTTAGTCCATCACTCGGAAGTGCAAAGTCCAAACTTTGTATTCCTTCCTCAGAACTGTTGCTAGCTAATTCCAGGGGCTCAGGAAAAACAAAAAGGCAGGGAGTCACAGTTAATCACTTTCCTCCAGGACCAAAGAGGCTACCATCTCCTCGTCTTTGGCTTCATCTCTGGACTAAGACCCCCAAAAGAGCCTTGGGTAAATTCACCAGTCAAAGAATTTCTCAGCCCAGTTGACTAAGACTCCCAAAACAGCCTTGGATGAACTCGTCCATCAAAGAGTTTCTAAGCCAGTTATACAGCATAGGCAGGGCAAAAGATGAGAGGAGTAACAAAACGCTTCAGGGATTCATTTACTCATTAATAGTCATTTTCAAAGCAACTACCGTATACCAAAGACTGTGCTAGAGTTGGCGCAAATTATTTCATCTCAGTCCAGAATCTAACCTTGAGTCACTTAGATTCAGAAAATCGTATTGTTCATACATTCAGAGATGATTAGACTTTTGATGACAAACTACCTGTAATTAACTATAATTAAAATAACCAGCAAATGCTAATTAATCCATTAATTTATACAGTGATTTAAAATACCTCTAGCCAGGCCTGCTGCTATCATTTGTGGGGTCAGGGCAAGAATCTGAATGGAGGCCTTTGTATCATTTGTCTAAATATTTAAAAGTTTGAAATCATGCTAACAGACCATGTGTACATGTGTATATGGCAGGGGGGAGGGGAGCAGAGTCAAAGGCCTTCCTCTGTGCTACACCACAGGGTGGGGCCAGCCCAGATGTACAGATTCTGTTCACATTTTCCTGCTAAAAGCTCCACCACCCCTCATGCCCAGGGATATGCAATTCTCTGGGGAGGTTACCCCCAGGAGGATGGCCCTGAAGAAGGGGCCACACGAGCTCTGGAAACAGGGTGGGACATTTGGGTGGAGAACTCAAAAGTATTCTAGGGATTGGGGGTGTGAGGGTCTCCAGGCATGCACCCTGTCCATGGCCACATGGACTCCTCAGAAGAAAACTAAAACAGGGCCTCTCAAATGGGCACCTAAAGCCATAATCCTGGGCACACTCTGCCCACTAGTGAGGTACCAGGAAGGCAAACAGAATGCTCCTGGGGAATTTGTGTGAAAGAAGGGTGGTTTCATCAGCTCTGGAGCTGAGGCTTGGTTGACCAGCCACACCTCCCAGCACAGAACACCTCACCCCACGAACCACGAGAATACTTGTTCCCCAAATTGAAGAGTGTGTCTCTTATAATGGGACTGACATAGTTTGCTTCCCCGATAATGCCCTTCTCCCCAAGGCTCAGGGGTTACAAAGATTTCCTGCAGACTGGGAGAATTAGGGGCTAAACTCCAGCCCTCCCTCTGTTCACCAAGTCGGGCTGCTGGGCCCAGAGGAGGACCATTTTCTAATTCACACAAGTACCTTATCCGGTAACTGGGATCCGCTGCCCACCCATTTCCACCTCTGTGGGCCTGGGCAACTAGGTTCTACCCACTGACACAACTCTCAGGGCTCTGGAGCGCCCCTTGTATAGACCACAGGGGATTGTTCATAGGGATTCCCTGAGACCATTTATCTTATGAGACTCTCAAAAGCAGAGAAGACCCCAGAAAGCCACCAATAAGTGTTCAGATAATAGACATCTTCACGATCCAAGGGTAAGTGGCTTAATTTAATGACCTGACTAGATCTGTGATAAGGATACAGTATGTTGTTGTATTGGTGGCCCTGTCTCCATTCTGTTTGCTTTAGAGTCAAAATTAACCATAACCTAGCCTCTCAACTTGCTAATGCTCATGACAAATAATCGCCTACTCTAAGCAGGAATTAAATGAAGAAATAGACTGGCAGTGATTCTTCTTTTGGATGTGTGACGAGAAGCTCAGAAATAGAATCAAATGCGCTGTCATTCTAAGAGATGACAACAAGAGGCAATTTCAAAACAAGCCTCTCTTGTGAACCGCTGGGCCTTGATGACACAAGAGTGATTTTTCCATTACTGACAAGAGCAAACCAGTGCGGATAGAGGTGGATGATGTTTTCCTGACAGCTGAGCCAGACTTGACCTTAGTTTCAGAGAAATCTTCTCTTTGAGTCCATCTGTGTGTGCTGTGTCGGTTCGGCCATCATTTCAGGGACTCCAGTGGATCATTCTGGAAGAAATACTGTGCCCAGGACTTGGACTTTTCTTTTTCTCCTTTCGTTGACTAACTGCAACCTACCTGGAGTGTGGTTTACCTCTGATAGGCAATTTCAGCCTCTTTGGGGTGGGGGATGATCTCTGGGGGAGAAGAATGAGGAAGACAGGAAACCATAGGAATGAAGAAGGAAAGGTATTTGAAAACATGCTTGGATCTGAAAAGAATTTTTGTAGGTTGAGGGCTACAGGGACCTGGGAGAGAGGTCTGACACAAATATAACACCTATTTCCTTGGGTTCCTCAGTCACTTCTAGATGCAAGTTCCATGGGATTTTCTCCCTGTTGTCCTCTAAAATCCCCTCGTGCTGAAGATTCTCTCCTACAGTCCTCATATTGTTTGGAAAAATAAATGTATCAGCCATAGTTTAGTTGAAGCAGAGCCACTGTGAGCTGTGCAGAAAGGGATTTATCCTAGGAAATAGACCTGGCCCCTTGTGGGAGGGGTGGAGGAGTGGAGATCGGCGGGGGGGTAGGATGATAGGAGAAGTCACCCACGTTGCAGACAGAAGTCCAGCACACCCAGCTGGAAATTGCAGAAGGGAACGCCCCCCCCCCCCAAACTACCAGAAGCTGCTCCTACCTCCGTGGAGCTGAAGAAATGTCCGATGGTGGGCTCCAGGCTGCTGAATGTTAACAGGGTCAGCAGTTGGGAAGAAGATCTGGACACAGGGGAGTGAGGATCAGCTGGGACCTTCTGTCACCAAGCCCAGCCACAACAACCTGGGGAAAGTAACAACTGTTGCTTCACACTCACCTTCCCCATCTTGTGCAAATTCCTCTCTTGGCCAACTCTAACTCGGAGCCATAAGGGAGGGGCATCCTTGGAAACTGAATCTAGCTCGACAAGTCAGCACACTACACACTACGCACTACGCGCCAGGCAAAGTAGCAGCGAATTCCCTGACAGAGCTCCTCCAGCACCCAGTCCAGCCCCCCAGACGGAGAAAGCGCTGGACGGACGGATGCCAAGGTTGAAAGTCTCCTTTAACCGATCAGAGTAAGTTTTATCATCCTGGAGACTGGAATATGTGAACAAGCGACTAAGAGGTTTCCCACTAGCAGGGAATAGGGAAAATCTTTACATGGCTGAGGTGAATTTAGACGGACAGCAATCTTCATTCTGAACCAAGGTACGATACATTAACAGCCGCTCTCTGCTGCAGCCAGATTTAAAAAGAATCTTTCTCTCGGAAAGGCCCTAGCACATGCATATTTAAAGAGTCCTTTTAACACACAATGTTATTCGAGGGGAAATAACCTTAACAGAAACTGGGACGATTCTACATGGTTAAAATGCACAAGTCCATTTATCAGTGGCGCTTAGAATAGCTCCTTGGAAGAGAAAATGTTTATTAGAATCCAATTTTTCTCTATCTGTATTCTCCTCTTTAAAGAAAGTGCTGAGTTGTATATTAACACTTCAAGGTCTTGACTACTTTTTATCTTGAAAAAAAGAGAGAACATGTTTGTCATTCCAGGAGCATAATCAGTTGAGCCGGCACACAATGACATAGTTAATTCACCAACGGAATTTGTTGCCATAGCTCCAGGGAGGGACCGGGTAGATTAAACAATGGCCTTTTTCACGAGGGCAGCTTCCTCCACAACCTGCCTGTTCCCCACATCACAGGCCATCAGAGAGCCAGTCCAGAGCACAGCCGTTGTCAGTGAACAAGAGCCCAGAGGGGACAAGGGGAGGCCGGTGGTAAATAAAGCAAGAACACCCAGCACCTTGGATCTCTGCTTATTCAATCACTGGGACACGACTAGCTCCTCCGAGCGTGTCTTCAAGCTTAACCTTTGGTCAAGTGCTCCGGTAAATCCAGAGAAGGACAGTTTCACCCTGTGACTCAAAAGAACTCCAAAGGGAAGAGAGGACCTCTAGATAACAGGGAAAGGAGATCAGGAGCAGACATGGTGGGCCACCAGGAAAGCACCACAGAAGGGGACGTCCAGGACAATGGCACTCCCACATTCTGGCGCAAGGTAACGGTAATGTACATGCTTTCTTAGTGATTTTTGCCTCTGAATATCAAAGTCAGTCCAAAAAGGGAAGTCATAGGTATCTGTGAGTGCAATGGACCTGTGCTAATTAATATAGTCACACTCAAAATGGAAATATTATCCTCTCCATCTTAAGGTGATAAAAAAGAAAAATTGTGACTCATCTTTCTTTATCCCCTGACTGAGTATGCAAGCTCCCTGGATAGAATTAGATGACAGGAACAGATTCTTTCTTAAAAAAAAGTCAAATCAGTCTGAGGAAATGTAGGTGGTTGGTTCAAGGCAAAGAATGATGCTGTGGGAGCCTGAGGGCTTTGGAGAAATGTTTTAACCAAGCATTCATTATCCTATAAAATGGGAAATTTTCCTATTAGAAAAGTCACAAAATCCTGACACCCATTTCTGAATTTCTTGGAATGCAATTATCACGGAAGTGAGACCACCACATATGGTCTTTTATTTTGGCGGTGGGGGGGTGGGGCCCAGGGGAATGTGCATTTTAGTGGAGCCTTGTTAAACCAAATGAGTTCTAGATAGAAAAAGTTTAGGTGGTGGGATGAAATAGTAAGCAGATTTCAGATGATGTGAAGAAGAGATTAGGGCCCGGGGAAGCTTCCTGGCAGTGATATGTTTCTGCCTCACAGTAAAGCTGGTTTCCCATCACACCCCTGAGAGTGGTTTCTCAGGTCTCAGGACATCAGCTCTGCTCTTTCCTGTTTCAGCACTCTTTCAAAACCTCCCCATGCCCCTTAGAGTGCCTGTGGATGCCTGGTTAAAGCACCCCATGCCTCACAAAGTAGTCTGGGCCCACAGCCACCGGGCGCTTGAGCAACGTGACTGGTAGACCATTTCCCACAGCTGGTCCCTTCCCCATTCATCTCAGTATTGTCTCTGATTTGGAAAAATGTATATATATATATATATATATATATAAGATTTTATTTATTTATTTGACAAAGAGAGATGCAGTGAGAGAGGGAACACAAGCAGGGGGAGTGGGAGAAGCAGGCTTCTCGTGGAGCAGGGAGCCCAATGCGGGGCTCAATCCCAGGACCCTGGGATCATGACCTGAGCCGAAGGCAGACACTTAACGACTGAGCCACCCAGGCGCCCCAGAAAAATGTATATGTTGAGGACTCATGAGTTTTACCAGCTCATTTTGTTTAGTAAATGGGGGAATCAGGAGGCATTTTAGTCATTCATTTATTCATTCGTTCATGCCTCATTCTAAAAATAGATTTGAAATGGTATCAAAACAACTAGATTCAGTTGTTGACTGCTATGGATATTAAAAGTTGAGTTGATCTTTCTATGTCCCGTCATGTAGAATTAAATCTGTACAAATAATCACTCTGTTCTCCCATACCTTTTGTGAATTGAAAAATAACCAAAGCCTTCTCATCTCATGGGTCTCCCAAGAGCATCACTTACTCTAATAATGGCTGCAATTTGGGGTCACGTGGCTGGCTCAGTCAGTAGAGCATGTGACTCTTGATCTCAGGGTTGTGAGTTCGAGTTCCATGTTGGGTGTAGAGACTACTTACAAATGAAATCTTTAAAAAAAATAGTGGCTGCAATTTTTAGTCCTTAGTAGGTGACATGCCCTGTACTAAGTACTTTATGTACCTTATTTCATGTGATTACGTCCAACAAAATTGCTTACGCTCCTAACTACTTACCTCTTCTGCTAATTTGTACCTCTTAAATGGGCTGGGTTTATTTAACCTCCTTGGGCAATCAAGATGTTAATTGTAACAATAACAAAGAAATGATTGCGTTGACATTTTAATCACCCTTTTGGGTTCTCAATGTACTTTACTACACAAGCTGACCTCAACTTTATAAATTTAACTTTCTGATTCCCACCGCTTTTGTGCACCATACACTGATACCCCCAAGCTAATGGTACTGCTTACCGGCCAATAGTTATAAACATTGTAATTAAATATTTTATCTGAACAGTGAGGATAATCCTGAATTTAATAATATTTATGAGCTCCCTAGGAATGCAAACTCCCTTTAAATGAGAGAGCTGGTTATTCATTTTTCACATATTTAACTTTGGTACTTGATTAACACTTATTTGGAAATCGGAGAACGCCTGAATACATCTCAATTCCTCTTACTCCAAATCCTGTGAGGTAGATATTATTTATGTTCTCATTTTTCAAGTGAGAAAATTGAAACGCACAAAATTTAAGTAAAATGCCCAAGTTAGTAAGGGTACAGTACAGCTGGAATTCAGGGTCTTGAAATCCATTTTCACTTTCTCTTTAAGCCTGCACTGTCAAATAAGGTAGCCACTAACTGCATATGGCTGTTTCAATTTAAATTTTAATTCATTAAAATTAAATAAAATTTAAATTTTGGTTCCTCAGTGGTACTAGCCACATTTCAAGTGCTCAGTAGTCACATGCAACTAACTAGTGGCTGCGTTATTTGGGCACAGCTAGAATATTACACCACTGCAGAAAGTTCTATTGGATAATACCGTTTTAAGTTGCAGTGTCTCTTTTCGGTATGTTGACACATATCCTCAAAATATATTGCAGTTCTGTTGTAAGTAATAAGGATTTAATATTTTACAGTAAAATTTCATCCATTGGAAGTCTCCTCATTTGCATAGCACCAAGTTAATTTTGATCTGCAAATTAATAATATAGATAAGAGTCAAGGAGACATTAAACGCACTTCAGAGACCAAAGATTTTTAAGCACCATCAAATAACTCCAGAAGCACTCAGTTAGATGCAAGCAATTGATATGATAATTATACATCATTTTTATTTATTCATTAAAACAGGATCCCCTAAGGTGCCCTGGTAGGAAGTAATATGGTTAGCCTAGTTCTTTCTGGCAAACCTTCTGCTATTTCTAAATTCTATGTAAAATCATTTTATACTACTGATTTACCTTCCTCTCTTCCATTGAGTCATTAAGGAAATTAGTAGCATAAAATACAATAAAAATTTTATGAGCTCAAGATCTAATTCTAAAACCCTTGCTTCTTCCACTCTATCCCAGGATACCCTGGAAGGAGTGCTCCTGTGGGCCCCTCATAGAGCCTGGAACGCAGGAGGGGTTCGATAAATATCTGTTGATTGACTGACAGACAGTTCTTTCAAGATGTCACTCATTGGAGTGAACTACGATTTTCTATAGAGAATTCATGGATCAAAATGAAAACTCTCTCATTTCTTCTTTCCCCTTTACCAGTCTTCATTGCAAGATAAGGGCTTCCTATTTGTGAGGAAAGATGATTTCCAGGCATTTGGGGGCAGGGAGGGGGGTGGGGGCTCAGTGCACTCTTGCCTGAGGATTTAGAACCAGATCTGTCAGCTCCTCTAGCAGGGAGAGCTACCTTCCCAAGGCACCAGTCATCGTGTAGGCCCGTCAGTTCTTAAATACTAAGTCTAGCATATTTGCCAGGTACCGTCCTGTTTCTAGGTAATAGAACAGAAGAAGAGTTGCTTAGAGAAGAATGACGCTTGAATTTCTAAATCTTTAGCTGAGGTGGATTCTTGCAGCTTGCTTGAAGTGGTCCTATCAAAGGTGGATTCCTTTTCAACAAAGACACAACTCAATGCCTCAATTTAGCGGTAAGCTCCAAAGAATATGATTTGTCACTTCCTTGTCTTCGGTGAGGAAAATTTCTAATGTGTAAGCCCTAAGCAAAGAAAGAAAAAAAATAATTGAAACAATATGAATGTAGGTTGAATATGTAGTCTTTCTTTGGAAGGAATTAAATAATTTGGAACACTCCAAATTTCTGAGGTTTAGATATCTGAGCATCTTTTATTTTTTTATTTTTTTTTATTTTTAAGATTTTATTTATTTATTCATGAGAGACAGAGAGAGAGAGAGGCAGAGGGAGAAGCAGGCTCCCAAGGAGCAGGGAGCCCAATGTGGGACTCGATCCCAGGACGCTGGGATCATGACCTGAGCCGAAGGCAGACGCTTAACCATCTGAGCCACCCAGGCGTCCTATCTGAGCATCTTTTAAAGGCATTAAGGGAAAGTAGATAATACGTTTTTACTTTTTGTTCCAAAACACAATTAGAGCTTCTTTCCTCTCCTCCATCTGTAATTCCTTCACGTTACAGCAACAGGCATGTATTTGCACAACTCGCAGCTAATTCAACACAGTCTTGGAAACTATACGGTAGACTGATCCAAGGGTCCCATGTCCTGTTTACTCCAGTCAACGGATGTATAATCACCACCATGGACTGCTCTGCTGATAGTTCTCACCCTGAAAATTGACGGGTAGTGCACAAGCTCCATGCCTGCTCCAACTGAATCTGGGCTTCTAGAGGACACTAATCTCTCTCCTTAAATGATACATGCCCACTCACTGGGGTCCTCGAAGCAAGCTTTGACTACTGGGCATCCTGGAAATCTTACAGCTCACCAGAATGGCTCAATTAGCACACAAAAAGATGCAGAGTGAGAGGTGATACCTGTGTCTGCTGAAACCTGGGGTTCTTCTGGTCTTCCCAGTACTGGAAACTATGGGAAGAAAAGGAATCTTACTGGTCTCTCTGATTTTTGTCCTTTATTCTCAGCAAGTTGGAACTAGCTCTCACATGTCAGGGAGCAAAGGATATACAAGAACTGGCATAAAATTAATCTTGCCCCATTCTTGCAATGAGGACTTATAAGGTGAGAACATACTCTTTATTTCAATCTCGCCAGGTATTAGAGCATTCCATTTTTTAAAATTTTAGAATTTTTTATTTTTTTTTTAAAGTAATCTCTATGCCCAACGTGGAGCTTGAACTCATAACCCTGAGATCAAGAGTCGCATGTTCTACCGACTGAGCCAGCCAGGTGCCTCTGTTCGGGCATTGTAAAGTTCTCTTTGACTTCTCGTGAACTAGAAACTTTCTCTGTCTTTCTCTCTCTCTCTCTCACACACACACACGCATGCACACACGTACACACAGAGACACACATGGAAAGAGAAGAGAAAGGAAAAACAATGGAAAGTATGGCTCAGGATGAAAAGAAAAATAATATCTGCTTCAAATCTGTCCTCTTCTATTCCATTAAGTCTTAAAAGTACAGAAGAATTTAAATGTTAATTTTTTGAAAGCAAAGACGATATGATTAGATTTTAACAGTACCATCCTATTTATTAAAAAAAAATCAATCATTAAGTGCTTACCCTACCTATATATTCTTGTTCTACATATTCTTTGAGAGTGCAGACTATCACATTCATCTTGGGTGCATGGCTCCTGATGTACTGTAGATGCTTAGTAAATGTTTGTTGAATGAGTGAAAGGAAGTTAAATCCCTGTTTACTCTGTATCCTCCTTGCCCAGAGAGAGTCCTGAGTTTGTTCATCTAAGGGCAGCTCTAGGCTGTCCGGGAGAATGAATGAATTTCAACCCAGCCTCTGAGGCATGCATCATTGTTGGATGGACCGACTTCAGCTTGACTCCAGCCTCTACACTGAGTGACTTTATCATTAACACCCGCAACAGAGATGTAGTGATCACTGTTTACAGGGCTCTCCACCCCAAATCCTGCCAGAATCCTAGGGCTGCTGTAGGTTTGTGATATCTGAAGGCCAGGTGGGATCTCTCAGAGATACCAGAGGTGACAGACTCCCTCTCTACCATTCTTCCTCAGCTTCCCCAGAGATGTGCAGAGCTGGATCAGCCTCCAAGGGAGATGGGTAAGACTTGTCTACAAATCTGTCCCATCAATTCTTTTCCATGCAGCTACTATACCTTCCCTTAAGATGGCAATTGAAGGACTTTTGTAAATATCGCACAAGGAATTCAGTACAAAAATGGAGAATTAATAAAAGAGCTTTGTAGGGTTTTCTCCATTATACAAAGTAGGAGAGTTATAATCACCAGAAAGCACAGTAGAAATCTTCTTACCATTTACAGTGGGGACCAGTAGGTTAGTTAACTGAAAAACAAAATGTTTCTAATAAAGACTTGTTCGAAAAAAATGATTAATACATTAAATATTTTGCTTAAACTTAAAATAGGTATATTATTAATTGGCCAATCGTTTAATTGGACCACTGATTAGAGCTCTGTGTTGTCTTTTTTCATTAAGCATACACATATGCAATATCTATGATTTCTATTTTTGATTTATTCTAAATGAAGTGAAAACTCAAGATATTTTCAAAACATGAGTATAGAAACCTAGATTTGGGGGGGATTTTTTCCCTATTTTTTACAGTTGTCTTGCCCTCACCTAATTCAACAGCAATTTTTAAAAGCCACATGACTGTTTATCCTTTCAAAACAATTTAGTTTCTTTTTTTTCAAAGATTTTATTTATTTATTTGACAGATATAGAGAGAGAGAGTACAAGTAGGCAGAGAGGCAGGCAGAGGGAGAGGGAGAAGCAGGCTCTCCGCCGAGCAGGGAGCCCGATGCGGGACTCGATCCCATGACCTGAGCTGAAGGCAGCTGCTTAACCAACTGAGCCACCCAGGTGCCCAAAACAATTTAGTTTCTTAAAAATAACTCTTTTTTGCATCATTTTTATCAGTTTATGTAACATTTAATTAAATTAAATTGCAGTCACAATGGGCATAAATAGGTTTTGGGGAAAGTTCAGTTAACTCTTGGAAAATGTAAAACTCAACTGTTCAGAGCTAAAATACCCAGGCTTTTTCAAGAGTAACTTACTACTAGACAGAAGCATTCAGAGTGCTCTTAGGACCCTTGAGGGAAATGGAGAGCTCTGGTTATTTCTGCAGGTCGGTTAACTTAGAGGTTGTTTAAGGGAATCACTCCTATTCTTCTCTAGACAGAAAAGGTTAAAAATAATAGTAACCAGAGCAGGAAGGACATCTTTTTTGTGGTGTCTTCCATGCTTCAGGGGTACTGCATCATTTAATGAGCACATCCTTTGTGATAGGCACTCAGGAGATTCAAAGAGACATTCTTTTAGTTGTTTTTTGTTTGTTTGTTTTAAAGATTTTATCTATTTGACACACAGAGAAAGCACAAGCAGGGGGAGTGGCAGGCAGAGGGAGAGGGAGAAGCAGGCTCCCCACTGATCAGGGAGCCAAATGCGAGGCTCAATCCCAGGACACTGGGATTGTGACCTGAGCTGAAGGCAGATGCTTAACCAACTGAGCCACCCAGGGGCCCCAAGAGCCATTCTTACAAAGATATAATCCACATAGTAAAGGGTATAATTCATTGTGTTTTTTTTTTTAGTATATTCACAGGGTTATGCAAACTTCCACAGTTTAATTTTAAGATTTTCATCATCCCCCCAAAAAATGTACTCATTAGCAGTCCCTCCCCAGGCCCCTCAATATCCCTAGCACCAGGCAACCGCGAATGTACTTTCTCTTACATGGATTTGCCTGTTCCAGACATTTCACAGATGTGAAATCATACAACATGTGGTCTCTCATGTCTGGTTTCTTTCACTTAGTTTATCTTTTCAAGGTTCATGCATGTTGTAGTGTATTTCTGTATTTCATCCCTTTTTATGGCCAAATAATATCCCATTGTATGGATAGACCAGTATTTGTTTCTCGATCAGGCAGTGGACATTTGGGTTGTTTCCATTTCTTGGTTAGTATGGATAATGCTTATGACATTTGCATATAAGGTTTTTATGAACATATATTTCCTTTTTTATTTTTATTTTTTTTTAAAGATTTTATTTATTTATTTGAGAGAGAGAGAGAATGAGAGAGAAAGCACATGAGATGGGGGGAGGGTCAGAGGGAGAAGCAGACTCCCTGCCGAGCAGGGAGCCCAATGCGGGACTCGATCCAGGGACTCCAGGATCATGACCTGAGCCGAAGGCAGTCGCTTAACCAACTGAGCCACCCAGGCGCCCCATATATTGCCTTTTTTAAAGAAGATGTATTTATTTATTTGAGAGAGAGAGAGCGCATATGCGCGAGCGCGGGGGGGGGAGGGGCAGAGGGAGAGAGAGAATCTCAAGCAGACTCCCCACTGAGTGTAGAGCCCGATGTGGGGCTCGATATCACAATGCTGAGATCAAGACCCGAGCCAAAATCAAGAGTCAGATGCTTAACTGAATGCACCATCCAGGCACCCTATGAACATATGTTTTCAATTCTCTTGGGTATATACCTAGGCATGGAATTGTTGGGTCAAATGGTAACTCTATTTTTAACTTTCTTAAAAAAAGATTTTTAAAATTTATTTATTTGAGAGAGAGGGAGGGAGAGAGGAGGAGCAGAGGGAAAGATAATCTGAAGCAAGACTCCCCACTGAGCACGGAGCTCAAGCTCACGACCCATGAGATCATGACCTGAGTCAAAATCACGAGTTGGATGTTTAACTGACTGAGCCACCCAGGCACTCTTCTATTTTTAACTTTTTGAGGAACTATCAAACTGTTTTCCAAAGAGACTGCACCATGTAACATTCCCACCCCAAGCCATGTATGAGGGTTCCAGTTTCTCCACATCCCCACCAACACTTGTTATTTTCCATTTTCAAAATCATAGCCATCCTAGTGGGTGTGACGTGGTATCTCATTGTGGTTTTGATTTGTATTTCCGTAATGACTAATGAGGTTTAGCATTTTTTTCACCTGTTTATTGGTCATTTGTGTATCTTCTTTGGAGAAACGTCTATTGAAATCCTTTCCCCATTTTGAATTGTGTTATTTGTTGCAAAGACCCATCTTTGCCTTAAAGCAAGGTTTCTCAACCTTGGCATTATGGACATTTTGAGCTGGATAATGTTTGTTGTGGGGGGCTTTACTATGCACTATAGCATGCTTAGCAACATCCCTGGGCTCTACCCACCAGATATCAGTAGCGCCCCCCAAGTTCTGACAATCAAAACTGTGTCTGGGGGTGCCTGGCTGGCTCAGTCCATAGAGCATGTGAATCTTGATCTCAGGGTTTTAAGTTTGAGACCCATCCTAGGTATAGAGATTATTTAAAAAATAAAATATTAAAAAAAAAACTGTCCAGACACTGCAAAATCACTCTTGGGGGAGGGCACAAAATCTCCCCAAGAAAAGAACCACTGCTCTAAAAGACCCTCCTGTGCAGCTAAGGAACACTTACACAGAAACATAATTCAGTTTTAGTAGAGTGCTGGAGGCAGAAGCCTGTCTAAGTGGGTTCAGGATGATGTAAGAAAGTGGAGGGACCCTGGAGGTATGAACTGATCTTCCCAAGTCTGGTTGATGGGTTAATTAACAATATGAGAAACAAAATCAAGGTTACAAATGAGAATTACATAACATTATGAGATAATGATCTGATATCATAATACAAAAGGAGTTGTAAATTTGTATATGAAAGTATCAAAATTGTGGTATATCTAGAACTAGAAGTTTTATGAGAACGTGAATTTACTGTGAGCCAGTCTTTGGAAGGAGTGTCATCCCCCTTTTTTTTTTTTTAACATTCTATTCATTTATTTGACAGAGAGAGAGAGAGACAGAGAGAGAGGGAACACAAGCAGAGCGAGTGGGAGAGGGAGAAGCAGGCTTCCCGCGGAGCAGAGAGCCCGACGCAGGACTCGATCCCAGGACCCCGGGATCACGACCTGAGCCGAAGGCAGACGCTTAACCAACTGAGCCACCCAGGCACCCTAAGCTAGCTTTTTCAGTGGGGGGAATGGATAGGCCTATCTAATAGAATCCACAGAAAGCTGAAAAGCAGGTCTCAGCAAGGAAAGGAACCGGAGCAGCTTGAGGAGACCTCAGAAAGGGTTATTTGCAGACATATTTACTCTGATCCCCTGGCCTGCTCAGTCTCCATCTCTTAGTTCTAACTCCTAAAAGAGGGAATCTGAGGATCTGGGAAACCACTGAATCATGGCGATGGCTTGGCTTCTTAATCAGGTGTCCCAACCCAATTCCCTGGGCTCTGGGGTGGGGTAGTTTTCACAGAAGGGGTAGAGTGGGTTGAGGGAGAGATAAAAGGAGCTACCTCATTGATCCTTAAACCATTCTGCCATCTGTATAGATTTTTTCCCCCACTTTTCGTCTTTGCAAACATTTTTGCCCCATTGCTCCATGAAACACACAACACATCTCACAGAAATAGCCTTGCTATTGTTTCCCAATTGAACACAGTTAGCACCATTTACCTATGGCCTTGCGGTCTTGATGTCAAGTATCTTGACTTTATTATTATTTTTATTATTATTTAATAATCTCTACACCCAACGTGGGGCTCAAACTCACGACCCGCAATCAAGAGTCACATGCTCTACCGACTGAGACAGCCAGGTGCCCCAAGTATCTTGACTTTAAAAGGGGGATGTGGGGGGCGCCTGGGTGGCTCAGTCGTTAAGCGTCTGCCTTTGGCTCAGGTCCTGATCCCAGGGTCCTGGGATCAAGCCCTGTGTCGGGCTCTCTGCTCAGCGGGAAGCCTGCTTTTCCCTCTCCCACTCCCCCTGCCTGTGTTCCTTCTCTCGCTGTGTCTCTCTGTCAAATAAATAAATAAAATCTTTAAAAAGGGGGGGGGATGTGGGGTGGGGGGCCAATTACCCATAATGTTTTCTATTTAATAATGACATGGTAGGCAGGTGTCATTGAAACTAAGATGAACTATTTTAACAAGAAAAATATATCTGTTTTGGGAGCAATCTCTGAATCCCCTTCATCCCAATCCTCTCCCATTGGCGTCATAGTTGGGAATAAAAACTACTAAGCTGTTAAGAGGTGGTACATCCTTCCCACTAGTTAATAAAGTGATGCCCTGCCTTCACAGCCTATTAATTAAGAAGGTAATCAGTGCATGCTTCAAGTTTGCTATTTGAAACTCAAAGGCAATAAAATCAGAACACTACTCAGATTTTTTTTTCTCATAAAGAAATGAATAACAAATTAGGGCCACAGAGCTAGAGTAATCACATTTTGAATGATTTCTCCTGAGCATGCCTTTAATAACCTGTATGTGTTGGATAAGAAGAACAAAGAAAGGCAAAGTTAATTATCTAGGAAAAGCTTCATCAAGGAGTTTTGGTCACTTTAACCCAGGGTTTCTCAACCTTGGTATTAATGATATTTGGGGCCGGATAATTCTTTGTCGTGGGGAGCAATCTTGTACATATAGTGGAATGTTTAGCTGCATCCCTAGTCTCTAACCAGTATATGCTAGTAGAACTGCCCCACCCAAGTCTTGACAACCAAAAATGTTTCCAGACATTGTTAAATGTCCTCTGTGGAGCAAAATGACCCTGGGATTAAGAACTAATGAATTGGGGTGCCTGGGTGGCTCAGTCGGTTAAGTGTCTGACTCTTTATTATTTTTTTAAAGATTTTATTTATTTATTTGACAGAGAGAGACACAGCGAGAGAGGGAACACAAGCAGGGGGAGTGGGAGAGGGATAAGCAGGCTTCTCTCAGAGCAGGGAGCCCAATATGGGGCTTGATCCCAGGACGCTGGGATCATGACCTGAGCCGAAGGCAGACACTCAACGACTGAGCCGCCCAGGAGCCCAAGCGTCGGGTGACCTGTGACTTCGGCTCAGGTCATGATCTCGGAGTTGTGAGATCCAGCACAATGTCGTGCTCTGCGCTCCATGTGGAGTCTGCTTAAGATTCTCTCCCTCTCCCTCTGCCCCTCCCTCACTCACCCGCACACATGCTCTCACTCTCTCTGAAATATAAATAAAATCTTAAAAAAAAAACCTAAAGAATTAACTACATACATTCCTTCATACTCCCCATCCCTCCAGGGTCCCTCTAGAGTTTGTTTTAAGCCCTTTGAACCAAACATTTTATACCAGGACCATTTACATTTTCCAGGGAATTATTTGAAAAGAAACTTGTCCAGGTGACAAGAAGGGCTCTTTGCATTTCTGTATTGAAGAGTAGCAAACAAAAAGAACAAAAGATGTCTAATAAACGTATTTAGGTAAAACACTCAGCTAAATACTTATATTTAATCCCTACAAAACCCTCAGGGGCATAATTAGCCTTGTTTTATTGGTGAGGAAACTGAGGTTTAAAGAGGTTAGGTAATTTGCTTAAGAACACGCAGTTTGTAATTTAGTGGTGGAACTAGAAGTCTGACGGCAAATTTGTGCCTATTTGCATATTGCTTCATTATAAACACTTCAAGTGTTAGACATCTAATAAAGCAAGGTGACCTTTTTTTAGTTTACCTATTTATTTATTTTAAATTTTTACTTAAATTCTAGTTAGTTAACATACAGTGCAATATTGCTTTCAGGAGTAGAATTTAGTGATTCATCACTTACTATAACACACCCAGGGTTCATTACAACAAGTGCCTTCCTTAATACCCATCACCCATTTAGCTCATCCCCCCACCCACCTCACTCCATCAACCCTCAGTTTGTTCTCTATCTTTAAGAGTCTCTTACGGTTTCTTTCCCTCTCTCTCTCTCTTCTTTTTTTTACCTTTTGAAAAATACACAGCTTTTGGGGTGCCTGGCTGGCTCAGTTGGTAGAGCATGCAACTCTTGATCTTGGGGTTGTAAGTTCAAGTCCCACACTGGGTGTGGAGCCTACTTTAAAAAATTTTAAAACATTAAAAATACGGCTTTTATTAGGCATAGTTTCAAACATATGCAAAATTAGACAAAACGGTGTCTTCCCATTTCTGCTGTTCATGTACTCGTCATGTAGCTTCAACAACGATCAACTCAGGACCAATATTGTTGCCTGTAGCACTTTTCAGCCTTGGTATTATTGACATTTGGGGCTGGAAAATTGTTCTGTGTATTATGTGCATCCAGTACACACACGAGACAAGGCAAGACCAAAACTGAGTTCTGGCTGATTTGACTGGTAAAAGTATATTAAGTTGCTTTTGGATTCAGACAATTCATTACTTACTTAGTGAAAGACATGTAGCCTTGTCCCACACACCAAGGACAGCACTAGAACAAAAGAGGCCAGATGACCTCTAGACTCCTGTTGCTGAGGAGCGCAGTGTAGATGGCAACTAACTGGTTTTCTCTTCTGCAGTGCTATACGGATGGGGGCAGGGCCGGAAGCCCCATACCACAACAGAACCCAAGAGGCGATTAGAAACTACCTCATGAGGGGCACCTGGATGGCTCAGTCAGTTAAGAATCCAACTCTTGTTTTCAGCTCAGGTCATGATCTCAGGGTTGTGGGATCGAGCCCCGTGTTGGGCTCTGTGCTGGGCATGGAGCCTGCTGAAGATTCCTCTCTCCCTCTGCCCCTTCCCCCTGTGCACTCTCTCTCTCTTTCCAAAATAAATTTAAAAATCTTAAAAAAAAAAAAAAGAAACTGCCTCATTAGAGTCTCATAGTGGAGATAGGGAGGCAAGTGGGAGGTGGCCTCCAAACAGCTCCTAACAGGCCTCCTGCCTCTCACATTCTAGGAAGATCATAGGACATTCTGCCAACACTCGGATAAGCTGCAGTTCAAGTCTTTGCCAACGTGAGCTATGTGGACACATTCAAGGTTGTCAGGTTGTCAGGGTGTCAGGGCAGAGCCAGTTCCCAACAGTGGAGGGCTGATTCTATGCACTGCAGGAAGCTTAGCAGTGACTGCAGCATCACCCCCCCAAGATGCGACAACCAAAAATGACTCCAGACATTGCCGAATGTACATTGGAAGACCAAGTTCCACCCGGTTGAGAACCACTCATCTAGAGCCCTAACCACTCCCCACACCCACACAGTATACTTCATCTGCAAATACTTCACTGTATATTTCTTATTTCTTTTTTATTTTTTTAAAGAAGAAGCAGGCTCCTTGCAGGGAGCCTGACGTGGGGCTTGATCCCAGGACCCTGGGATCATGACCTGAGCTGAAGGCAGACACTTAACCGACTGAGCCACCCAGGTGCCCCTTCACTGTATATTTCTAAAATAAAGTTTAAAGAAACATAAACAAGATATCATTATACCTGAAATGTTTAATAATAATTCTTTTATGGCATCCAGAAACTGTTCAGATTTCCTTTTTTTTAAGATTTTATTTATTTTATTATTTTAGAGAGAGAGTGTACATGTGAGTAGGGGGAGGTGCAGAAGGAGAGGCAGAGAATCTCAAGCAGACGCTGTGCTCAGTGCAGAGCCCCACACGACGCTCGATTTCTCTATCCTGAGACCATGACCTGAGCCAAAACCAAGAGTCGGACGCTTAACCAACTGAGCAACCCAGGCGTCCTGAAACTGTTCAAATTTCTAATTGTTTCATACATGTTGTAATTTTTTTACGGTGTTTTGGATTAGGATCCTAAAAATATGGGGTATACATCACATTGCTGTGATTACTGTCTTTCAGATTTCATCTAGTCCATAGGTTTCTTGCAATTTCTTGGTTGCAGAAACTAAGTTTGTCTGATAGAGCTTCCTATAATCTGGATTTTGCTGCTTGCATCCCTGTGATGTTAAGCTACTCCTTTATCCCTTCTGAATTTCCCATAAATTGGTCTCAGATTAAGAGTGGTGATCGAAGCCAGGTTCTGTTTGCTTGACAAACTATTTGATGGGTGGTATATGGACTTCTTTCTCTCAGGCGTATATAATATTTGTGGTTGCTTGTCTTTTTGTCATGTTGGCCGTTGTTGATGCTCATTGCCTAGATCCAGTCATTCATTAGGGCTTATCAAATAGGGAGAGTCCCATCCATCATGTTCTTTATTACCTTTATTACTCATTCTAAGATGATACACTTCTCCTTACTACTTGGCCACTTAGAAGTACATTTGAATAGAAAAGGTAAGAATGGGGCGCCTGGGTGGCTCAGTCGTTGAGTGTCTGCCTTCGGCTCAGGTCATGGTCCCAGGGTCCTGGGATCGAGCCCCGCGTTGGGCTCCCTGCTCAGTGGGAAGCCTGCTTCTCCCTCTCCCACTCCCCCTGCTTGTGTTCCCTCTCTCGCTGTGTCTCTCTCTGTCAAATAAATAAATAAAATCTTTAAAAAAACTAAAACAAAAACAATGCAGACAACTGAGGTTTTGGGTTGTTTGGGATTTTGTTCAATAGTATTATGAATGGGTGGATTTATTTTTTTTTAAAGATTTATTTATTTATTTATTTTGGGGGGGTGGAGGGAGAAGAACAAGCAGATTTTGCACTGAGCGCAGAGCCCAACACAGGGCTTGATCTCACAACCGAGATCATGACCTGAGCTGAAATCAAGATTCGGTCCCTTAACTGTCTGAGCCACCCAGGCACCCCTGAACAGGTAGATTTAAACATATTTGATGGATCTCAATCCACTGCAGTTCTCATCCTTACTGATGTGTAAACATTTCATCTTTGGCTGACAAGAGTCTCTCCAAGTTGACTCCTGAGTCCTTTTGACAATTTCTGTCCTTTCTGAAAAAAGGATAATAAAACTTATATATTCACATCAGTATTTTTATCTTCAGTTTTGCTCTACAATAGTGTTACTCAAAGTGTGGGCCTCAGGGGGTGCCTGGGTGGCTCAGTCGTTAGGTGTCTGCCTTCGGCTCAGGTCATGGTCCTGGGATCGAGCCCCACATCGGGCTCCCTGCTCGGCAGGAAGCCTGCTTCTCCCTCTCCCACTCCCCCTGCCTGTGTTCCCTCTCTCGCTGTGTCTCTCTCTGTCAAATAAATAAATAAAATCTTTAAAGAAAAAAAAAAGTGTGGGCCTCAGGCAGCACCTATACCAGCTGGAGAGAAAATCAAGTCGATGAGCCTTCCTGGCCTGCTGAATTAGAATCTCTGGGAACATGGCCTGGGAAACTAGTTCAACTAATTCTCCGGGTGATTCTTATGCACATTAAAATGTGAGAACCTCTGCTCTAAAGAACTGAGCTTAGAGCCTTGGGGTCACCTTCCTCACTTAAGATCTCTAGCTCTTCAGGAATTTCTTGCCAGAGTAGGCCACCTTTCCGTTCTTACTGGATGTCAACAGAGGACACAATCATCCTCGAGGGTTATTTCCAATATTTTTGAAACAACCTAAAGCCAACTGATAGTTTGATAGGTGAATGGTAAATCTGGAAATCTGGTTAATACCTCTTTGGATCAAAAAAATACTGATTTGATTATATAAAACTGATTTTCTTATTTTTAAGATTTTATTTTTATGTAATCTCTACACCCAATGTGGGGCTCAAACTCATAACACTGAGATCAAGAGCTGCATGCTCTACCACTCCAAAAACTGATTTTCATAAGTGGCCTTATAAAATTGCCACGATGAAAATTTCAGAAGAATTATTCCAAAAATGTCTTGAGCAATGATAGTATTAATATGTGCTAAGGACTCCCATGGTTTAATCCTGATGGTTTTATTGCTTTTGGATTCCTACAGTTGAGTAGTGTGCTGCGGTTATCCAGACTACTTTGCAGAAATAAAGGATTATTTTTCTTTGGAAGTGTTCTTATCTCATGCTTGCTTACTTACTTACTGAAGAGTATTTATTCTTGTTGCAAGAATGGGCTTCTGTGGAAGCACATTGACTGTATATAGTTACTGTCAAGCCCCATTACTGAGTCATTTTACAGAGCCCCTCACCTGGCACTTAGAGTAGGTGTTTAAAATGATTGCTTTTGGGGGTGCCTGGGTGGCTCAGTCAGGTGAGTGTCCAACTCTTGCTTTCAGCTCAGGTCATAATCTCAGGGTTGTGGGATCCAGCCCAGCATCGGGCTCTATGCTCAGTGGGGAGTCTGCTAGAGATTCTCTCCCTCTCCCTCTGCCCCTCCTCCTGTTCATGCACGCTCTCTCTCTCTAAAAATAAATAAATAAATCTTTAAAATGATTGCTTTTGGACATATTGAAGGTTTTTACATAGCCGCCTTCTTGGGATATAGGAACTAATAGGGTTTATTTCTTTTGATGCAAACAAAATAGACAATTCTTGGAAAAAGAGAGACTAATAGCTGAGGGTCAAAACCTATGTCTTTTTTTAAGATGTATTTATTTATTTTAGAGAGAGTGCAAGCAGGGAGAAGGGCAGAAGGAGAGGGAGAGGGAGAGAAGCAGACTCCCCACTGAGCACAGAGCCCAACATGGGGCTTAATCTCACAACCTTAAGATCATGACCTGGGCCAAAATCAAGAGTCAGATGCTTAAGCGACTGAGTCACCCAGGCACCCCCAAACCTATGTTTTAATAAAGTCTCTCATCATCTCTGCTTAACTTTGTCTCTGTGGTTCTCAACTTTTTTTTTTTTTTTTTGGTTCTGTATTTTTAGTCCTGATCCTTCAGCCCAGACCAATAAGGTCAGAATCTCTGGGGAGTGGGGACCAGGCTTCCATGGTTTTGAAAGCTCCCCAGGTGATTGTCATGTGCAGCCAAGGCTGAGAATTTTGCGAAGTGAAGCAGAGAGGGTGAGAAACTTGATTAAGACATGAAATGAGACCCCTAAAGTGTCTGGCTCTCTTTTTTCAAGAATAAGATAGTGGATATACTGGTAGGCTGTTGGAAAGCTCATTTCTCACTGGCACCACCTGATATTATTCAGAGATTAACATTTTACCCACAGAGAAGATGACCTGGTGAGTCCACTCCTGTCTGTATGCTGGAGGAAGAACCCACCTGATACTACTTTGGGGAAGATTTATTAGAGCATGTGGAAACATCATCTTGAATGAGTGTTTCCTGATGACATCCTCCCCTGGCACCTACTGAATGAGTCAAATATGAGATTTATAGGGGCTTAATAAAAGGTTTTATCTAGCTAGGTTGTATCATTAAATGGCAGACTAAGTGAAAAGCTTTCAACATGAAGGCTATCCAAAGAGAGCAAAGTGAGCAGAGCATGGGAAATGTTGAACTACAGACACGGCATACGATGAACAGGGGCTTTGAATTCCAATAGGCGTGAGTTTGAAACTCAGCTCTGCCAAGCTCTGTGACCTTGGGCAAATTACTTAACCTCTCTATGCACGGATTCTTACCTGCAAAGCTGGCAGAGTGCCTGTGCCTGACACAAAGCAGGGCTTTACAAATGACTGTTTCAAAATTATAGGCAATGTACTGTTCCAGTATATGGAGGTGAGATACCTGGTCCAGCTGATGCTAAGGAATGTGTGGTAGGCAGAATATGGCCCCCCAGAGAGGTCTACATCTTAATTCCCAGAACCTGGGAACATGTAACTTGACATGGCAAAAGGGATTTTGCGGATGTGATGAAGTTAAAGATCTTGAGATGCAGGAGATTATCCCAGATTATCCAAACACCCAGTGTAATCATAAGGTCCTACCAAGTGAAAGGAGCAAGCAGGGGAGAGAGAGATGTGACTGCTGAAGCAGAGGTTGCAGTGATGCCATTACTGGCTTGGGAGATGGAAGGAAGAGAGGGCTGTGAGCCAGGCAATGCAGGCCCCTCTAGCAGCTGGAGGAGGCAAGGGAATGGACTTTCCACTGGAGCCTCCAGAAGAAACGCGGTCTTGCTGATACATGGATTTTAGTCCACTGAGACCCATCTCAGACTTCTGACCCCCAGAACTAAGATAATGTATCTGTGTTATTTCAAGCCACGACATTTATGGTCAACTCTTAAAAGCAGTGATAGGAAACTAATACAGAAGATGAAACCAAATCTCTCTTTTTTGAAGATTTTAAGTAATCTCTACACCCAATGTGGGGCTCGAACTCATAACCCCGAGATCAAGAGGCTCACGCTCCACCAACGGAGCCAGTCAGGGGCCCCCAGACCAAACCTCCCTTTGGGCATTCAAAGATTCTGGGTGCAGGTTTTGCAAGATAAAGATTTCACTCTTGAGTCCATGCCATTCAAAATCAGTAAAAAGTCCAAGGATTGTAATGATGATTTACTTGTGAGTGGATTTATCCATCCTGGCCTCAGATGGCTTTGCTGACTCACATGCCTGTCAAGCATGTTTATAGCACATTCGCAAAGCCCGGGGACAGTCCTCAGAACGCTGCCCTATTTGCTGCTGTGATGAGAAACTGCCTGGTGGCAAAACTAGAAGGAAGGAAACTGGTTTCAGCCTATGAATAGCCAAGAAAGACAGCTCTTTAGGAGTATCAGAAGAAGTGTAAATTTAGTCAACTGTCCTGGAAGACAATTTGATAATAGTATCAAAAAACATGTACAAAAAGCCTTGAGGGGAGCCTGGGTGGCTCAGTCGTTAAGCGTCTGCCTTCGGCTCAGGTCGTGATCCCGGGCTCCTGGGATGGAGCCCCGCGTCGGGCTCCCTGCTCAGCGGGAAGCCTGCCTCTCCCTCTCCCACTCCCTGCTTGTGTTCCTGCTCTCTCTGTCAAGTAAATAAATAAAATCTTTAAAAAAAAGCTTTGAAAATGCAAGTACCCTGACTCAGCGATTCTACTTGTAGGAAAATTTATGGGAAAACAGCTTTAGTATGCATATCCTTCACCTGCTTAAAACAATTCTTCCATGGTTCCCATAATTACTTAGAGAATAACACCTGGGGAGACTGACAGGGGATTGCAGTAGGTAATTACGTCTGGCAGGTGTTTGTACTGACCATAGCTTGGTCTAGATGAACCTGCGTTAGATTAACCTCAATGGTCCCCGAGCCACCTTTGTCAAATTTGATCTTTTCCATGATAATCACTGAAACAGTGATTGTGACTAATGCTTCCAATGTTAAGTCAGTGTCTGCCCTTGAACATTATAAACTATCATCCAATTTTGTGGCTTAAATTAAAAATTTTCTATGTGTAATTGAGCCATTAAGTGGTGAAAATTACCTATATTTTTACTTATCCAGTGACATTCGAATAATATGTTTGGCATGCAAAAATTGTGAATATAAATTATGCTCAAATCCAAGTGAGGAATCTTTATTCATTTTTCTCCCTGTTGTATGTTTCAGCCATATGTCTGGACCCAAACCCCATCAAGGACAGACCAAAATTTACACAATATTCTTGAGTATGATGGCGGCTGCATTTGGAGTTTTGATTAAACTGCACTACATGTGTGATTATTACTTGTAAACAGATGATTAGATATTAATTAGACAATAAGTGATTGTAAAGCACTTAGAAAATAAAAGTGTTTATAAATACCACCAAGTAATAGCAACAATAATTCTTTACTGACTACACAGCTGTTAATGTCAATAAGAATGATTTATTCCAGCTAAGGGCAACTTTAATTTATGCAAAAAGCTGCTATCCTATCTGTTTTGCTAGAGCAAAGCCAAATGTACTGTACTTATAACTGATTTTATTATCAGCATTTAGATAAATACATCTCACGTAGGTAAAAACCACTTACCTCTTTTAGGACCTTCTCAAACACAGGCACAACCATTGTGGCATGGTGTCTTTGAATGCTAAGAAATGGAGCTCCAGGCGTGCCTGGGTGGCTCAGTTGGTTAAGCGGCTGCCTTCAGCTCAGGTCATGATCCCGGGGTCCTGGGATCAAGCCCCGAGTCAGGCTTCCGGCTCAGTGGGGAGTCTGCTTCTCCCTCTCCCTCTCTCTCTGCCTCTTCCCTAGCTCGTGCTTTCTCTCACTCACTCTCTTTCAAATAAATACATAAAATCTTTAAAAAATAAGTTTTGAAGTTCTGACTACTTATTATGTCTATTATTTTTTTCCCTAATGGATTGTATAGGTCATGAATGTGTATCAGCCTGGCTCTTGACCCACTGGTGAATCAGGCAATGCATCCATGTTTATTTTTCTCTCCTAAGTAAATGCAAGCACCTACAGCGAGTCCAGGTCCATGGTTTTGGAGATAGGAAATTAACCGAATGTATATAAATGAAGAGTGCTTCATGTTACACGAATTCGATAGAAAAGCGGTGAAGGGGCTGTTTGGGATGATGAAATATGCATGAGTTAGCCCAGCAGCCTTGTTAACAAAGCAAATATAACTAGATCGAAAAGTGAGGCTGTGTAGTTTGGTGGAAAACAGGGTTGAACTCTGATTCAAGAGACCTGGATTCAAGTGATAGTTTGGCCCCTTACTGTGTGACCTTACTCAAGACACTTAACCTCTCTGATTCTCTTTGCTCATTTGAAAATTTTCAGTATTAAAACCTGTCCGTGTTGGAGTTTTATGATTCAGTTCAATGTGTAAAAGTACCAAGTGAGAGGTGAAATGCTTTACACTGGAAAACATTTTTATTGCCATAATTTTCCTGAAGTAGGTGAAGAGGATTTATGCATGGGTTTCATTATTTAGTATGATGGAATTTTCTTTCTGGATTATTTCAGGTTTTAGGCCCAAACCATAAGCCACATGTAGTAAACTGGGGAAGTAGCTCAAAATAGAACCATAAAAGTAACAAAATTCCATAGAAGGTAATAATGGTTTCCGGGAAACCTAAATTCTGTCAACTTTACCTTGCTTTTTCAATTTCCTTTCTTGCTTTGTGATTACTTCATTATTTGGTATATACGAGGCAGTGAGAACAAATGAATGAGAAAGAAAAAGGAAAGGTGGAAGAAATAGTGGGGAGAAGACTGATGGTAAGGAGGAAGGATTTGGAAGGGAGGAGGTTTTACATATGGCATTCCTGATAGATATTAAGAGCAGTATCATACATGTAAGGGTACAAACTGTAACTAATTTAAAATTCCCAGTACAGGTTGAGCTAACATCTTTATACACTGGATATAAAATTTCTAGCAGGATGACTAAAGATTGGAAAATAAAAGGGAAGAAAAAGGTATTTTTAAAGAAGAGAAAGCTTAAGTGTAATGCCTACTTTAAAAAATAGGCTAACAGACATTTATATATGATGTTACGGCTCATTTGTGTCCATATGAGGATATAAAATATATTTTGCCATAAGAAACAGATATTGACACTTTACGATGAGGCACTGAAATAGTCTTAATTGGAGATCTCCCAGAAGCAGATCCTGAGGCAAAGACTCAAGTTCAAGTAGTTCCTTTGGGAAATGAGCCCAGGCCACAGCCACAAGAGTGTGGGCAAGGGAGACAAGGGAAGGCAGGCAGGCAATGGAGGGTGTATGGTCAAGCCAGCTAGCATGGTGGCAACTGGAACTTAATCTCACCAGGGATCCCTGGGAGTCCGTGTACAGCATAGGATTCAGTCCTTCCACCTGAGGGCCGAGAGCACTGGGGTGTTTATACTCATTCCTGTCAGTCACTGGTCTGGTCGAGAGCTCTTAGGGATGTGGGCTGCTGATTTTCTAGCCCCTCAGCCCTGCCTCCCTGGTGCTGTTGGTCAGTGTGTGTGGGGGGGTGGGTCTTCCAGGGCCAGAGAAAGCCCTGGGACAGAGAGACGCCATTGCTGGTGGTTGTCGCCCATGATGAGGCCTGGGGGGATCGGGCTCAGACAGCTTGTGCTCTGAAGAGAGAATTTTAGTTCTTCCCTGCGGAACTTCAGCAATGGTGTTTTCGACAGTTGGATGTTGTTGAAGTGATGAACGCTGGCAGGAAGAAGAATGTCATTTGTAGGTGTCTTCCAAGCTGATAGGAAGATCGCTATGGCTTGGGTTCCTCGTCTGCAAAGGGGGGACCACTGTTCCTATCTGATGAGGTGTTGTGCTGTTTACAAGCAGCCCATGATAAGTACCGAGCATAGTGCTAAGAAGGTAAAGGGTACCTGATAAATGGTAGAAATAAAGATGAACGTGCTTGTGAGGGGCATCGCTGATCTGACAAGTTCTCACCGAAGCCATGCCCTGCTTACACAGGGTACAAGACTCAGGAGCCCTGTCCCCAAATGCTCCCTGGAGATTTTCTGAACAGCCTGCCTCCAACACGTTCCCTCCACTTCTACTAACTGGGGAGAGGGCTCCTCCAGCTCTGTCTGGCCCTCAGCATTCTCGTTTCCTCTCACTGAGCCCCTGCCTCTTTGTATGTGCTCATGTGCTAATGTCTGTCTGCCTCACCCCGACCCCATCCCCAGCCCTTCATCCCTTTTTTCCTAACTATACGGGTAATATATGCTCATCTTTTAAATACTTGTTATAGATGGGAACATATAAAAACAAAAGCAAAAATCACCCATAATCCCACAGTTTAAAAAAGATGCTACTATTAACATCTTGGTGTATTTCCCTCCAGTACTTTTTTCTAAGCATGTACATAGCCCATAATTGGGGTCTTTTGGTATCGTATTCTGTGGCATGCTTTTTCCGTCTGACATAATGTTCCCATGTTCCCATAGCATTAGACTTTCTTCGAAAATATGACTGCTAATGCTGGTGTAATACTATATGAATGTGTTTTGTTTTAACCATTACTCTTATTGCTGTAATTTGTCAAAAGTTTTTGCCTGATATAAGTAATTCTGCATTAAGCGTCTTTGTACACAATTATTCGTGTGCTTCTCCAAGTATTTCTTTGGGGATAAATTCCCAGGCGGAATTCTTAGGTCAAAGGGCATGAACGTTCTAAAGGCTGTTAGCATGTACTGACAAATATCCTGCATGGAGTTTTTAAGAGTGTTAACACGTGTATAGATTTGTGTAAGTATTACCATATCAGGCTAGGGAACAATTCCATCATCCCAATAACTTCCCTTCTGTTATCCCTTGATAGTCATCCCCTTCCCCTCAGCATAACCTCTAGAGGGTTATGGGATATTTAATTCCATACTGTGGAATTAACTGGTCATTCTCAGCTAATCACCTTAGTAGCATTAGGAAGCCCCAAGTTAAAATAACTCCCACAAGGACCCCGCTAGACACCAGGACTCTGCTAAATAGGCAGGTGAACAGGTGAGCCTCCCATTCTAGAGAAAGAACTAGAGGACCAATTATGAACCAAGCTGGCAGCTCAGTGGCCCAGAACCCTGCGGGAGTTAGGGGGTTAAGGGGTTTCCAGTGGGACCGTGTGGCTCTAGACAGCGGTTCTCAAACTTTAGCATATAGCAGAATGCCTCCAAAACCTGGAGATTTTATTGAAACCCAGATTCCTGGTCTCCACTGCCTGAGTTTTCTGATTCAGTAGACCTGGGGTGGGGAGTAAGAATTTCTGACAAGTCCCCAGGGCTGCTCTTCCCACTCCTTTGGGGAGCACACTTTGAGAACTGCCACTGTAAGGGAAAGCAATACTGAGATTAGATGAGCAATATCATGCCCATATCACCCAGCATGGTGGGAAAGGGCCTCCTAAAAGTATTGCGGGGTTTGGCTCTTGCAAGCTGAAGGACTTGTTAGAGCTAAACTTGCAGCTCCAGGTGTTTTGTGTTTCCAGGAGGGCAGGCAGGAAAGGGTAGGAAGTGTGTAGGACGCCCCCTTTTCAGATGACCCAGTGTCACTGGAATTCTTGCATTATTGGAGCTCTCTTTAAGCATAGGTAATAACGGTGGCGTCAAGTGACATCATTCTCATTTAAAGTGCCAGGATCTGTAGCTGTCAAACTGTAAATCTAGGCTGCAGAATCCATTTTTTTCTCTTTTAAGGCTAGCTGTCTTTGCTTATTTGAGGAGTAATGAAAATGAAGCCCATTATATTAGTATACCACATTCTAATTTACAAAGTGCTTTCACATGATACTTATTTGATCTCCCAAATTCTGTGAGGGAGGCAGGGAAGTATTTTTGTCCCATCCTTTGGACTACTGGCTCTCAAAGTATGGTCCTTGGACCTGCAGCATGAATATCACCCACGGGAAACTTGTTAGAAATGCAATTGCTGGCCCCACCCGCGACCTACGGAATCAGGTCTTGAGGGGCCAATAATTTGCATTTTTAACAAGCTCCCAGCTGATGCTGATGTTGCTGCTGCTGGTCCTGGACCACACTTGGATGAAAACCACTGCTATAGATTAAAATGAAAGACCTAGAAGCCCAGGGACTTAAGAGGACTCCTACCAAGGTGCTTTTTCTACATTACTACACCTGCTACATCCCGGCTTCTCCCCCATGTCACCTGCAAATCCTTCCAATCCCCACAACTCTGCTTATGAGTTTGAGGCCCTGGGCAATTACTCTAAATTGCAATTTCCTCACCTGTGAAATGGGGCTATACTAGGATCAACTTCTTTGGGTTCCAATGAATATTAAACAAAATCTGGGTAAAGTTACTTAGCACTGTACCAGTGCTTAATAAAACCAAACAATTACCATGAGTTTTATTAATGTTACTAGAAGTGTGTTATTTCGCTAGAATGAATAGCTTTGTAAGTTCTTCCAGGGTGTGTCTTCAGAGCACCCCTCTTAAAATGGGAGATAGTCATGGATGATTTAGACATTAAGGCGCATCATGACTAACACCACAACTGGAATGTTTCTGGGATTGCCGTGAGCCCTTGACTGAGAGCAGGGTGCTTAGGAAATGGGACCCAGGACTGGTAAAAGGGGAGTAAGAGACCAGTGAATGGAAGAGTGCATTGAAAGGCAGACAAGGGTAACAAGAGTTCATTGAGGAAAAGCAGAATAGCCAGGGAGAGGGAGAAGTGGCCGAGGGAGGAAGCAACTGGGAGGGCAGTCAGAGGTGGGAGGCAGGTTGTCAATCTACTTTCTTCAAAACACCTCCCAGGGCAGCCCCAGGGGTAGGCTCTGAGGTTGCACCAGGCCTCGAGGGGGCCTGTCAGCGCTCTTGTTGCAGTCAAGGGGGTGAACACTCAGGTGCCTGCAATAAATGCCCTTAGAGGCCCTCCGAGGCCAGCTGGCCCAAATGTTGCTTTGTCTTCAGGGTGACTCCTATTTAGCACAATTCGGACTATAGCCCATCAAACACTCCTTCCAGGGAAACATGCCAGGGATGTGGTCCTTCTTTAGTGCAGGTCTGTTGTGTTCTTCGTCGAGGAGTCCTGGGCTCCTCAGGAAGCGGTTTTATCTTATCTGGGTAGTGCAGCGCGGGTTCCTTGCCCCGCGTGGACAGGGACCTTTGCAACTGAATTAAGCAGAAGAAACAAAAGCAGCAAGTTCGGGCCCCGTGGGCACGGCCCGCCAGCCAATGGGGCCCGGCCGCTCCCCGGCGGAGTGGTACTATGATGACAGTAGCCAACCAGCGCGCTCCATGCAAATGAGGTACTGTATCCCGCACCCGCCGCTGCAGTGCCGTCTGGTTGTTATAGTGATAAACTGAGGCCTTGCCTTTTGGCTTTTCCGAGAAGGAAAC
Source organism: Eumetopias jubatus (assembly GCF_037043125.1). Taxonomy (NCBI): domain Eukaryota; kingdom Metazoa; phylum Chordata; class Mammalia; order Carnivora; family Otariidae; genus Eumetopias; species Eumetopias jubatus. The sequence goes on from NW_028274817.1 coordinate 106,842,305, forward strand.
GGGTGGAGGGTCGGGGGGTAACCTCTTCACTTACCCCAGGGAAGACAGAGAGAAGGGGCGAAGAAGGGGGATGGGTGAAGAAGAGAAAAATACGTGACAAAGAAAACATTCTCTGCCTGGGAGGAGACTCACAGAGGGTGTAGAGCTGGAGGGAGCATTCACTGGCCATGCCAGTACTTACCACTGATGCTGAGTCAGAAACAGGTATCCCAAAATCCCTTTCCAATGAGCCTCCCTCAGAAACCATGGAGGAAATAGAGCACACATGCCCACAGCCTCGACTGGTAAGTAAAGACAAAGGATGCAAATGTTATGCGTGGCTATGGCACAAAAGAGTTCCTTATGCGCCTGCAGCCAGCGAGGAAAACGGTGCTTGGAGGATTTTCATGTAAATGAGAGAATGGAGCTACTGCCTAATCCTTCTCAGCTGTTTATACTTAGCTTCTATACCGGGGCGCTGCTCTCAGCTTACAAAGCATTATTGTATTGGCTGGGTAGGAAACGGGCTGCTTGGGCTATGCTGTTTTTCTGCCTTGGGAGGAGGGGATGGCCTTTTTCCTTTTAGGTGTATTCTCGTCTGAAGATAAAAATCCTACAGTGCGTTTTAAAATGGTATTCTCTTCGCAAAGCTTGAGGCGAGTCCGTTGTTAAGTTCTAAATTTTGAGAAATGATTTGGTGCCCAACTCATTTGGGTGCCTGGTGCCAATTTTGGAAAAATGAAAATGATGTGGAAGCAAAACTTCCCCGTTCGTTTGAAAATTTCAAAATGAATAAGTAAAAGAGTCCCTCAGTGATGTATTTAGAAATAAGGTACCTTTTAAAGGAAGCATGTCTGGACTGTGCTGGGAGGGTTCGTCTTCAGGTAGTGGGAACCCCGGGGAAGCTACGTTTACTACTTAGAAAGGGGTTGTATGCCTTTAATAACGAAAGTGTGGAAACGGGGCACTCAGAGCTTCCTTCCATCTCAGTGACTGGTATCCCAAATTTGATCTGATTCTCTGCCACTGGGCATGATTATTTAAGCAGGTGTGGAAGATGGTTCTCAACCACCTCGGTGTATATCCTCAAGGAATCAAAAACACCAAATGGGGGGTGGGTTCTCTGGGGCCTGAAGTCTTGGGAAACTTGGAGAGATCTCTCTTTGAACCCTCAAGTCCAAGCGGTACACTAGTAGAGCTATCCTGTTTGTAGCAATTTCCCCCAGCTAAGAGGGGCCATATTTTGATTAGCCATGGAGTTGGACCCCGGAAAGAGTTTTTTTTTTTTTTTTAAGTATTTAGTGATATAGCATTTTCTTTCAACTCCCTGAATGAGGGCTCATAGATTCCAAGGCAGGCCCATCACGCAACTGTTATTTCTTCATAAGGGTTACAAAGGTTCAAAGGCAGCCTTAGAACAACTTCCCAAAACACGAAAACGAATTTATATTAGAGTGCTTTGGGCTTTTCTTCACTGTGTTTCTATTTTATAAAATATATTTTCTTAGGGCGGTTTAATATGAATCTCTCCCCAGCACTTCAGCCACTTACTGAATGGCATATATATATTTAAAGTTAAACCCGCTGTTGAAATTTGCATCACACACGTTCCTAACAGGTAAAGGGCAGGGGAGAGAGGCAGGACCCAGTTCCAGTTTGTGTGTCATTTGTTTCTCCTGCCCACTTCTTTACCTTCCCTTTTTGCCTTTTAACTATTCTGCCCCTTGATTGCTTCTGCCCGAAAAGGTGGGCAGAGGAAATCAAGAGAAGGAAGAACGTTGAAGTACTTTGCACTCTGACTTGTGACATCTCATCCTGGAGGAGACTCTAATGAACCCTGAAAAGCTGGCAGTGTTAAACCCCACCGTCCCTGCTCTTTTAGAAATGAGAAAACTGAGGTTCAGAGCGGGTGAGTGACTTCCCCCAAAGTCACCTTGCTTCCAAGGGCTAGAGCTGTGATTTGAACCCAGAGGTCTACACCCGCCAAGTGGAAGATCTTGCCCTTGCAACACACCCTGGAGTGGGGTACACTCCCTTCCCATCTTTCATGCAGCTCTAACTTAAAGTAGGAGTCGAACTGTGAAAGCTATGACTTCGATCTACTTTAATGAAAACTTTCCATGTTGTCCATCATTATCATGGTCTACTGAAATTTTGCTCTGTTTAAGTAGGGGCTGCAGCCAATTTATAAACCCCTACTCAATTTTTAGGATCACCTTTTCTCAGCCAGCTTTGATCACTGTAGGGGTATATTCTAAATTGAGATGTACACTTCAGAGCCTGTCTTTCCTTTACTGATGATTTTACTTGAATAGCTAAGGCACATGCTAACTACTTAATAAAGTTTGTTGATGGAGAGAGTGGCAAGTGAAAATGTTGAATAGCATTTCTTTTTATGGTGTTTAGTAGTTTCTGTTGATCTTTAGCTTTGCTAATACCTTCACATTTCAAATTGGAAAAATTCTTTGTTTCTCCCAGCACCCGCCCATATTGCTCAAAATCACATGTGGGTTACTGCAGGTGTGGCTGATGAGTTCCAAAGTTACTTAAAGTTCATGAAAGACTTAACAGATATCCCTTCAGAGGACAGGCTCCTTCTCCCACTTGTTATCAAACTGGAATTCATACAGTTTAAAGGAAACAGGACTCAATAACAAAACATCGTCTTAAATAAAAGAGTAGCGGTTAGCAAAATGGTTCTCATTGTATTAGCTGAGGCACGCACCGGCTCCCCAAACTGTGACTTCACCTGGGGATAGCGAAAGGAAATTTCTGGGTATATAAAGGGTCATAAAGCTTTACTGCAAGTACTGGAATGTGAACTTATGTTGCTGATTGTCATTGTCTAAGTACAAATTTTATTTAAGTCTCAGCAGTTGTGTCAAATGCCCTTTTTGTAATGAACTGTGTTGAAAAGCCATGTACAGAGGCTCTGTGTCTACGTGCATTTGCCTATATAGTTTCAGCCAAGGTTGTCTGTTGTGATCCTGTTTAACTCAGCCCACACTGATTGAGTACCTCCTACTCGTTGAGTCCTCAAGCATTTTGTGATCTAGGGGTTCTGGAAGAGACTGACACATAAACAGGTACTTTGCCTACGAGTTGATATGGGCACCATGTGCTCAGAGGTGTGTTAGCAGGTGCAGGAGGGGCAGAAAGGAGTGTGCTGACCTCCCTGTGAGTCAGAGTTTGCTGGGGAATGTGGAGTAGAAACCTGTCCAGTCATCAGTGTATCTCTGGTCTCTAATAGAGCCTGGCATAGCCCTTTAAGGAATTGAAGCGGGAAGCGGGCATGCATAAATAAGCAGGGCTTGGAAGCAATCTATATTTTAGATCTTTGTAACTAGCAAATTGATAAGGATATTGAGGGTGCGATGCAATCATGTTCAAGGAGAAATTTTTCTGAAAGGAGTACTTGGAGTTTTTCCACCTGCCTTATTTTTCATTGGAAAAAAATGTCAGAAAGAGGAGTAAGTAGAATTAAATAACACTGATAAAGAAATTAGAAAAGAGGGCTTCTGGGTGGCTCAGTTAAGCATCTGCCTTCGGCTCAGGTCATGATCTCAGGGTCCTGGGATCGAGCCCCGCATCGGGCTCCCTGCTCACTGGGGAGTCTGCTTGTCCCTCTCTCCCTGCTAGTGCGCTCTCTCTCTCTCTCTCTCTTGCTCTGCTCTCTCTCAAATAAATAAAATCTTTTTAAAAAGGAAATTAGAAAAGAAATAACAGGAAATTACCTAGGTTTTCTAATAAAGCTTATATCTTAGGATGTAATCTAATACCCTTACTACTTTACCATGGTGTTCAGATTTGGGATGTTTCTGAGAACTCTTCTTTCCACTGTTAAAATATTTATTCCTGATCCTTGACTTGTTATCCCTTCTTTGCTCTTTACTTGCTTAAACATGATGCAAGGTGACTCTTAAGCTTGTTTGTCAGGAAGAGAAACTGAGTGGCCATGGGCGGTATGATGTAATAGCCCTCCTTGGAGACCCAATTCCTGAGCGATGAGGATGCTTTGTGGGCAACTCTCATATCTCCCCAACTCTCAGATTGTGCCTAGACAAATCCTCTGGGCCCAGCAGATACCCCATTAACCCTTTCTAACATGGCCCATCCACCCCGGAAGCTGTCTGCTTAAGGATTCGGTTAACGACCTTGGTCAAGTTCTTCTAGGAGTGCCTTGTGCTGTGAGAAGGAAGTTGTAATTCTAGCTTGCAGTGGTCACTTCCATGAAGATGGATGTACCACCGATCAACTGAGAAGGTCTTGGAAATAAAAAAAAAAAAAGCTGGTTTGATATGCCACATTAGCAGGAGTTCATTCCAGGCTTTACTTCAAAGTGGAGCTGTGCCAAGAGACTGCTGTCTTGCAGAAGGTGCATTATGTCAGTCGGGAAGTAGGATGCTCACCTGCTAATGCTCAAAAAGGTGACTGGATTTCCAGAGACATCAGTGGCTTCCTTTACTAGTATCACCATCTATTTAACCACTCAGAGCAGCACGTATTTTAAAAGGGAGATACTTAATGTGCTGTGTTGGTGAAATAAACAACCATGAGTTTCCTTGGGCATTTACTGTGGTCAACTGAAATTGTGCCCAAGGTTATTATTAGACCTCTTCCTGTTGGTCTCGCTCCAAATGCAACTTCCATTTCTTGCAGATCGATACTAGTCAGGCATACTGAGCATGGAATCAGTGAATCGGTTTCTTCCATTCTTTTAAGTTCTTTCGCCATCCCTCCAGCCCCCCACCCCCCCAATTTGCCTAATGTTAACGTCCTTATGGAGGAGATCAATCTAAATTGGTAAAAGGATGGGTAGGTTCTTTGTTTCATTTTGGTGTTGGTGTGTATAGCAATGGGAAGGGTATGTGTGTCTTCATCTACGCAGTGAGGAAGATTTAAAGTGCTCGGTGATGTTGGGCCTCAGAAGGTACCTGAGAGGACGCTCAGTCCCCTCTCAGCAGGATCCAGTTAGCCAGCTGGTTAGCAACTTGCACGTACAGCAATGGCCCAGGTGGTGTTGGGGGAGGAATAAAAGAAGTAATCCACTGTCCCTGCCCTGGAAGATCATTCCCACTTAACAGAAGACAGTAGTTTGGAATGTGGAAGCATGCCAGCATGCTGGAATTCCTGCTAAGAGAGGTTGTTGTTTTTTTTTTCTTCTTTTTTGTAAATTTGACTTTAATATGTTGGACTTTACACAGCTTTTTTTTTTTTTTTTTAAGATTTCATTCCTTCACCCATCAGAGAGAGCACAAGCAGGGGGAGCGGCAGGCAGAGAGAGAAGCACACTCCCCGCTGAGAGGGGAGCCTGATGCGGGGCTCAATCCCAGGACCCTGGGATCATGACACAAGCCAAAGGCAGATGCCCAATCAACTGAGCCACCCAGGCATCTCTTTTGCACAGGTTTTTAGCTATACTTTATCCATTGAGCAGAAGCAGGAAAGATTCCATTCACTTGATCCCCAAGTTGAGACAAATCCCTGCATTTAAAGATACAACTTGCTGATCCAAAAACATTTTGGGACATGGAAAGGATCAGTCTACTTTTGAGGGGATCTTAAGTCCCTTTTGTAAGTGGCACAATTACATTGTCCTACACTCTAGACCAGCATTGTCCAGTAGAAATATAATCTAAAATTTTCTAGTAGCCATGGTTTAAAAAGCTTAAAAAGGTGAAATTAGCTTTAATAATACATTTTCTTTAGCCTGATATATCCAAAACATTATCATTTCAACATTCATCAGTATCAAAATAATGAATGAGGTATTTTATGTTCTTTATACTAAGTCTGAAATCAGGAGGGTATGTTGTACTTGCAACACATCTAAATTCAGACTAGCCAGTTTGAAGTGCTTAGTAACCATAGGTGGCTTTAGAGGGAGCTCAGACACCTGCACAGGCCTGTGGAGGATGAGCTCAGAGAAACCACAATGATAAATACATTTCGTGTCGTCTAGCACTCACATACACACATATATTTACTTTAGTGAAGGAACCACTTTACTTCATATTTTGCACTTTTTCAAAAAGATTTTATTGTTTGTTTATTTGACAGAGAGAGACACAGCGAGAGAGGGAACACAAGCAGGGGGAGTGGGAGAGGGAGAAGCAGGCTTCCTGCCGAGCAGGGAGCCCGATGCGGGGCTTGATCCCAGGACCCTGGGATCATGACCTGAGCTGAGCCACCCAGGCAGCCCCATATTTTGCACTCTTAATATTTCCTTTTGCCCTATTGTGTTTTGGTTAGGAGGCTCACCAAAGGAGGGTTATATTAAATGTGAAGTTATGGATGGGGCAGTGGAGAAGGAGAGAACAGGATGAATATGGGAGACACTAAGGAGGTCAACGTCCCAGGATTTGATAACTGAGTCTGAGGGTTGGCCAGTATGAAGGAAGACTCCGTTTTCTGGCTCCCTCAAGTGGGCGCCATCACTCAGGTGTGAGTATCCAGGGGACAGTAGTTTGTAAGAATTCTGTTGGGGATGCCATGGAGACTTCGACTTGGAAGTGTCTAATCAATGTTTGGTTTTGGAACTCAGGAGAGAGTTCTGAGCTGGAGTTGGAGATCTGGCTGAGGTCAGCATGGAGGAGATGGAAGTGAAATTGAAGTAGTGAAATTGATGGGAGTGAAATTGAGTCAGACAGTTTTTGGACTAAGAAAATGATAATGGAAATGGTTAGCTAGCAAGAGCGCCTCAGGATAATCCTACTACAGGGTAATTCTAGAAGATAACTGACCCTGAGCCATACTATCAGGTTCTTAGAAGGGGGGAAAAACAGTAGAGCTGTAATTAAAGCTATTAGGAGGCTCCTTATATCTGCCTGTCTCTATATGAAATCTGGTTAAATTAATTTACTTGATCCCAGAATCTTTTCAGAATGGAACCCTGAGGAACACCATTTAAAGAGCCAGTAGAGGAAGGATCATGAAAAGAAGACAGGTAGTTGTCTAATATCTGGGAAATCAGGGGGCCAACAGCATGATAAGTTCTGTGGTGGGAACATCCAGTAGAACCAAATGCAGCAGAGAGATTAAAAGAGATAATGTGGAAAATTATCCTCATTATTTAGAAAGAAGAGGTCAATGGTGGATGTTTCAGTGATGTGATGGGAGCAGAAGCCAGATGGCAATGAGTTGAGGAGGCTTTAGAAGGTGGGGAGGTAGAAGCTTTCCTGAGAGGGTAAGCAGATACAATGTGTAGGATCCAAAGGTGGATAAATCAGGATTTAGGGTTGAGAGAGGCTAGCTTTTTTCTCGTCTTTTTCTCCTTCTATATATCCTCCTTTGCTTCCATTCTTCCTTCCATTCATCCAGTGTGCCAAGGCTTTTGGTTGGCTCATTCTTGTAAGATGGTAGTAACTTGTTCTTGAATATAAACGGCATAGAGCCAGCGGGAGAAAGCAAAAGTGATAGGGGGAAAAGGAGGAAGGGAATGAGCATTGGGCTGGAGACGTTGGGTTCTAGTGAACAAGTGGAAGAATTGGCTTCAGGTAGGAAAAGAGACTTCTTTCACCGTGATAGTGAGGAAGCTGGCAAGGATGTTTTGGGTAAGGAGGGTTTTTTTTTAAAATTTTTTATTGTTATGTTAATCACCATATATTACATCATTAGTTTTTGATGTAGTGTTCCATGATTCATTGTTTGTGCATAACACCCAGTGCTCCATGCAGAATGTGCCCTCTTTAATACCCATCACCAGGCTAACCCATCCCCACACTCCCCTCCCCTCTAGAACCCTCAGTTTGTTTTTCAGGGTCCATCGTCTCTCATGGTTCGTCTCCCCCTCTGACTTACTCCCCTTCATTCTTCCCCTCCTGCTATCTTCTTCTTTTTCTTTTTTCTTAACATGTTGCATTATTTGTTTCAGAAGTACAGATCTGTGATTCAACAGTCTTGCACAATTCACAGCGCTCACCATAGCACATACCCTACCCAATGTCTATCACCCAGCCACCCTTGGGTAAGGAGTTTTAAAGGGAGAGGGTATTGAATGTTGGTTGAAAGCCTCTCTTATCTGATAGCTTCAGTCTTCTCTGTGAAGGTGGAGGTGAAGTTAGTGCTAGGTTCTGGCAGGTGCAGAAGTGTAAGTACAGGATAGCCTGAGAAGTTGGGTCCAACCCCAGGGTTTTCCAGAGGCCTCCGGGCTAGGGGTGGGGCTAGGGAAGGGTGGGAAGGCTGAGTGGCTCCTGATGAGATGTGGTTCCAGTGAGAGGGAGTGGATCCATTCCCTTATGGCTTCTGGGGCTCCACACCAACCCCCAAGATCAAGGCAGATTTAGATTGGGAGCTCCAGGGGGAGCTGGGCTGGCCCACAGTGTAAGGGCTGGGGCCTGGCAAGACAAGTATGCTGCAGCCTGGTCTTTGCTTGCTGGAGCCCACAGTCTCATTCCGACTTGAGTTTTGCCGTTGACTTACTGTGTGGGCTTAAGCCAATCACTTCTCCTCCCTGGACCTCCATTCTGTCACCCACGATGGGCTGAAGAGATGATCTTTCCCAGCTCCAAGATGGTGATTCTAGATTCCCTAGCCATGGAACATGCTCCACCCCAGTGCGTTCTGTTTGATCTCATGCTCTTCTCACAAATCAGGGCCACCCCACCCCTCCCCTCCTTTTGGTTTTATCCATTTGGGGTAAAAACAGGTTGAATGATCTTATGTCAGGACACATCGGCTACATATGAATAACAAATGTTTGCGAAATACTCTGGAACTTTACATTAGTGTTGTACAAACCTGTTATCTCCCACTTTATTCTTCAGATGCTTCTTCAGAAAGTGTTCTGAATCACATGCTGAACATTCTAGTCATTGTTCAGATTAACCTAGGTTGAATCTCTTAATGTGAACAATAACCTCCTAATTGATTTCATAATACTGAAGTTTGAAATACTGGGTTTTCTTTGAGGCATGGCAGTATGGCATTGAGCTCTGGGGGCCTTCTCTAGTCATCTACACTTAATGCTTCTGGTTAAAGTCCAACAGTGGCTCGGGCCATAGGCTTGAAACTCTTGAGTCTTTCACTCATGCACCTTGGTGAAAGCTTCTAGGTGCCTCTTGGTGAAAAGAGAATGTAGAAAAAAGATATATTCCGTCTGATGGCTGGGGGAGAGAGGAAAAGGAGAAAGCAAGGAAGGTGGGAGCAAACCAAGTCATTGCAAGCGAGGCCTATTTTCTTGCAATAATCTCCCAGGTAACAGCCTCTGCCTTGCTAGGATCTGATTACCCGTTGCTAGCCTCAGACCATAGCATTATTGTTTTAACATTTCTACCTTCCTCTTTATCCCAGCATGAGACAGGTTGTAGGGGAGGCTGGGGAAGCTGACCCTGCTTGGGGATAAAGAGACAGTTGAACACTCAACAAATCTGGAAGGCACACTTGAAAACACAGTGATTAGAAAATAAAGCCACAAGCCCAGTTAGTGTGCACCTGTGTAATAATGTGCCAGGCCACACGGGGCCGGCACAGTGAGCCCGATTCATTTTCATATCCTCTCCACCCTCCCACCCAAGTCTCTGACTTGGTGTTTTTGTTTTCCACTGAGTAATTCATGCACATTGAACTTGACATCCATGTAACGGTGTGCTGATGTCTCTTTAAGCTGGCTTTTAAGAAGAACAATAATAATAATGGGTTAATAGAAGTGTCGTGAATGATGTGGAAAGCCTGTTCCTGGTACAGGCAGGCTTCTGTGCTTATCTCTAGTCCGCCTGATATTGACCGTAGGCACAGTCACATGATACTGAATTCTCTCGTACGTCCGCATTATTTAGTTAAAAGGGAATTATTCTATGCTGGACTTAAGACTAGGGGTCTCACTCATTGTCCTCTGTGGGCAAATGGGGGAAATAGTGTACACTGTGTTAGGTCCTGGTCCTGGTGCCTTTTCCATGTTCCCTCGTCTAACGGGGGGTGCAGACCTGTGAAGTAAGAATTAGTATTCTCTGTGTGATAAATAAGGAAACCAAGAATTAAGTGATTCCCCAAAGATCAAGTACTAACTGATAAAGCTGGGATCTCAAATGAGTTTTGTCTGACTTCTAAAGCCCCCTGTTTCCACTACACCCAGTTCCCCAACATCAGTGAGCAGAGAGTCACCTGCTCACGCTTCCAGGTGAGTCGGAAGCAAGGTGTTTTTGCGTGCACTTTGACAAATGCTGTATTTAGCTCTCCTGTGTCACATTGTCCGCCTTCGGGATCAGGAATGGAAACAATTAAGATGGCTAGGCTCTTGGTAGTAAATTTAGAACTTCAAAGTAAGTATTTTTGACCCCGCAAGTCTTCTAGTAAATTTGTACATATGGCCACAAAAGATGCGTATTAGGATGGTCTTAGCAGCATTATTTATAATAACTCCAACTGGAAATGACCCAAATCCCCAGAAGTAGAATGGATAAACTGTTGTATTTTCACACAATGAATTGCTACACAGCAATGGAAAAGAAGAATCTACAGCCACCGGCAAAAATACGGATAAATCTCACAAACATAATATTGAATGAAAGAAGCTGGACGCAAAAGAATATACACCACATGATTCCATTATCCATGAAGCATTTTAAAAGTAAGCACACCAGTCTGTGAGTTTAGACATCAGGATAGCTGAGAGAGCACAGGACGGATGCTGGCATTGGTTGGTTACTTGATCCGGGTGCTGCATATGCTCATTTTGTGAAAGTTTGGAGTTACACCCTTAGGATATGTGCATGTTTCTGTATGTGTATTGTTCTTTAATACAATGTTGAAAGATATTCTGACCACGGTAATGGAGAGAGGGTACACTCTACAACCAAATGCCCATTTCCAAACAATTCTGGTGACCTCACAGATAACATTTCTAAGGAACAGTGTCAGTTCCTACCTACAATTACAGCTCTTGGCCATTAAGAGAGCTTCACTGTGCTCCAGGGGTCATTACCCAGCCCCAAAGAGAGCACAGGTAAGACCTGGAAGTTACTTCTAGGACCAGTGTAGTCCTAGTCAGGTTATTTGTGACTTAAAAGCCATGGTGTCCAATCTATATGTGTTTTATAACAATGGCCATGCCTCACAGTCCGTTTCCAGACTCAGAAGGAAGTGGATGGAACTGGTTAGCTAGCAAGAGTGCCTCCGGATAATGCTGTAGGCAAATTCTAGGAAATGACTGGCCCTGAACCATCCTATGAGGTTTTTTTAAGGCAAGAAAAATAGAAAAGCTGTAATTAAAGCTAAAGGAATCCTCCCTGTGTCTGCCTATCTCTGCGTGAGATCTGGTTAAATCAATCTACATTACCACCCAGTCTTCCAGGATGGAATCCTAAGGAACAATTAGAGATCCAATAGAGGAAGGGTATTGAAAAGAAGACAGAGAGGTATTTCTCAAATTGGTGGGAATTTGGGGTCTAACAGCAATGCTGTTTCTTCATTGGTAGGTATACTTAACGTGTTTTTTTTTCTTGTAAAAAAAATTTTTTTTTAAAGCTTTTCTTATTTGAAAGAGCAAGAGAGAGCATGAGCAGGCACAGGGGTGGGAGTCGGGGTACTGAGGGAGAGGGAGAAACAGGCTCCCCGCTGAGCAGGGAACCTGACTCGGGACTCGATTCCAGGATCCTGGGATCATGACCTGAGCCGAAGGCAGACGCTTAACTGACTGAGACGCCAGGTGACCCTAAAATATTGTTTTTATTAAAGAAGTCGTCCACTTTGCACCGTCTTCTTTGGAATATCTTTCTTTGGAAAATCTTCTTTGGAACATCTTTCCTTTAGCGGCTCAGAAAAAAAAAAGGGGGGGTTATTATTGAAATAGAATCTAGCAAATACCTCAAGCTGCGACATGTTAGAAATATCTGTACTTCCATCCAACTGTATAGCAAACCTCCCACACTGCATAATTTGTTCTAATGCTTGTTTCTTCCAGTCTGCAGCAATGTTTTCTATATGTCTTCTAAATATATTTGACTGACAAAAGAATTCATTTTAGTTTGACATCACTTTTTTCCCCACATACTAGAGCAGCCCATTTTATTGTGGCATGAAGAGCAGATGTTTCTGCAGTGGTATGAGACTTTTGGTTTTTCTTTATTGAATTAGGGAAATTTGAAAAGGCTTCTCACATTTCTCATTGTATGCCACAGTATTTTGTAAAGGACTGGTTGAGTATCATGTCTTGAAACACTGCTGAAAAAAATCATAGAGGTTGGTCTTCATGTTCTGGATGCTTTGCTTTTCAGTATCATGGTAAGTACAGTAGCTTCATATGATCATTACCTGATATCTCAAGGTACAGTAGACGCTCCAGGTGAAGTTTAATGTTAATGGGAATGGATATTTGAAATAGTCTCCTTTGTGTTAATGGTCGATTCAGATGTCTTCCTCTGGATCTGATTAGGTCTTCATTGTTCACACCTGATAATGTGGCTGATGCAAGACTCCTGCAAGGACTAGAAGGGTCAGCTCTGCCACGTTCTTGTTGTTCATCTAGGCTTGTATTATTTTTTGCGTTCCTATTTCATTGTGGGCAATGCTTTAAGCCACTTGGTGATCTTGCGAGCATTGGTTTAGTTAAAACTGGGTAATATAATCTACAAATGCCCTTATCCAGGCCCAGGCAAACCACACTATATTACAATAAGCTGAAAGCAAATGCACATGCCAGGGGATCCAGGCCACCCTTCTCAATCGTACAACTTACGTTCTTCCTTGAGGACACCTCATAGACTTTATGTTGACAGAGATAGGGCACCAGTATAAATCCACACCTTAGAATTAGGTATCAGTAATGCTTCTTGTTTTTTTTTTTTAAGATTTTATTTATGTATTTGACAGAGACACAGCGAGAGAGGGACCACAAGCAGGGGGAGTGGGAGAGGGAGAAGCAGGCTTCCCGCGGAGCCGGGAGCCCGATGCAGGGCTCGATCCCGGGACCCTGGGATCATGACTTAAGCCGAAGGCAGACGCTTAACGACCGAGCCACCCAGGTGCCCCTGCTTCTTGTTTTTTAACTTGAAAAATAAATCTAAGCACCGGTGTTGCTCTCTAACGGATTGTGTTGCCCATCCCACATCAGAGTTGTGGTCTCCATATTCTAGATTCTGTCCCCAAGCCAGCAGTGAGGGAGAGAACCGCATTTTCAGACTGCATGTTTGGCCTCTTCTAGAAATGCTCTTTTGAATTGCTTTTTGGTTCTGAGACTCCACCTTGCGTGGAGGGTGTCACAGAGACAAACGTAAAAAACAAGATTGTCTTGGGGCGCCTGGGTGGCTCAGTTGGTTAAGCGTCTGCCTTTGGCTCAGGCCCGTGGTCCTGGGCTCCTGTCAAGCCCTGAGTCAGGCTCCCTGCTCAGCGGGGAGTCTGCTCCTCCTTCTGCACCCCCCCCCCCGCTTGTGAGCGCTCTCTTTCTCTCTCTCTCTCTCAAATAAATAATAAAACCTTTAAAAAGAAACAGGAATTTCTTTATCAGGGTGGTGTTGTTGAGTATGTTAGTTCCACCACAGAGCATCCCCCAGCATGCCCCTTATGGAAGCACTGCTGGAGGAATTTCTATGAAATCCAGCATCAGGAAGTGCTGTGCTTCTCCTCAGTAGCTATTTTGTTTTTTGCTTACGGACAATATTAACTTTGTCTTTCTCTTTGCTTTGACTGCTGAGAGCTCCAAGTCATTTTTGTGACCTGCCCGAAGTGTAGAGAACTGGGAGAGGTATTCCTGGATGCTCATTTCGCCTCTGATTTTTGTTGAAAACCGTATTTCCTCCCTCAGCCCAGATCTTGTAACTATTAAACTTACAAACTTTATTTTTTTGAAGTCACCTCAAGTCCTTTGGGGAAGGAGATGGGATATGAATAAGATATAAGGTTGTTACTGATATTCATTATAAACTCCTTAAGCTCAATTGCCTAAGACAAATTCATTTAGGGTCTGGTATTTTTAAATCTGTAGGTAAAAATGATTATTTTCTATTGCCAGTAGCATCTCTGCATTTCAGGAATCTAAGATGCCATTAATTATGAGATGGTGTCCCATTGCAAGGATGTTACAATGTCAGAAAGTTGCCGACACTGATTTTCAGACATTTCTTGTAAGACCCTCTCCCAATCTCAGAGACATTAAAATGTGGGAGAAAATGTACACTTTTAGAATAAGTGAAATGTAGTATTACTTACAGTACATTTCAGAAGATGGCACATGGGTGTGGGGGGCTTACCGCTTATGGGTGGTCAATGTGTTAAGGAAGCCCAGATCCCCAGGACATGATACAATTTCTGATCTCTGGTCACTGGAAGGGCAGTAATTGCTCCTCTGACCTAGATGCAGGTGTTCAGACATGGGTTTAAAAAATGGACCTCTTAGGAGGGAACTTTAGATAAAGTTGGAAAATAATATTTTTTTCAAGATATTTAAGATAATTTTTTAAACTGTGCTCTGCTTTTGCTTTTAACTAACTTCAAAATACTCATCCTCAACAATAGAAAAATGAGCCAAGGACAGATTATTCTCAGAAGAAAATACAAATGGCTAATAAACATTTGAAAAACGTTCAGTCTTTTTTGTAATCAAAATAATGCAAATTGAAACAGCGTGATGCCATTTTTTGGTCTATAAAATTACAAAGATAATACTCAGAGCCGGTGAGATGGCAGCAAGCTAGGTGCTTTCATACATTGTAATGTGAGTATAAATGAGACAGTTTTTGTAGAAGCTAATTTACCAATACATGTTAAAATGTTCTACAAATATTTATCGTTAAAATGTTCATACCCCTGGCCTAAGTAATTCAGTTCCTAGGCATCTATCCTAAGGAAATAATCAGAGGTTCAGAACTATGTTTAGAATGTTATTTATATTAGTAAAACATAAACAACTTAATATTCAACAACAGAGAGAGATTTAAATAAATTATGGTTTTTCTATTCAGTGGAATGCCTTATAGCTATCAGAATCAGTGAGTTAAATGGGAAATAATTTGTACCTTCTCATTCTGCTGTGTACCTGAAACTTCTCTAAAAAATAGTCTATTAAAAACAATAGTGATGTGATTTTGCAGAAGCCTTGATTCCTGAGAGGGTGGGGGATGTCATGAAGTGGCTATGGCTGGTGCATTTGAGCAGCTTGGGTCTCGTTACACACCCTGCTGGAGCCCGATGTCATTAGTGTGGGGTGGGCCAAGCCCAGAGGAGGCTGCTAAGCATAGTGGGTGACCAGTTACCCAGAACCTTTGGAAAAGGAAATAACTTTAATGAACGGGCTATTCTTCACATTTATCTTACGGCTTAATTTAACCATGGGCTATGCTGTCTCATTTGGGGTTACCTGCTAATCTCGCCTCTCAGGACCTGCACCAACCAGCGCTTGCCTCCAGGCCAACTAGGGCTTCTCCCTTCATGATTCAACTTCCTTCACCTATATTGTATTTTCTGGTGCCACTTGCAAACTTTCAAAATAGAAAAATGAACAGATAAGTCAGGTGCTGCTGCTTCCCTCCTGTCTTTTTAATTTTAACATCCTATCTTTGGGATATGATGCCCTTGCTTTTCATTGTCTTGCCTAAAAGAATCATGCTTGGGAATTTGAGGCTCAGGGCTAGGGGAAAATGGGGTATGGAACCACCAGATAACACCCTTAAAAATAGGAAGTTGAAGACTACATGACAGAGTAATCCTGACATACTGAGTGGAAAAAAGTGTCCGTGTAGTTAAGATTCCAAGGTTGTTAATATGTATGCATAATACATCAGAAAGGCCTAAAAGAAATCTAGAAAGTGCTAACAATGGTTATATTTGGGAAGTAGAATTATTGGTGAGTTTTGCTTTTCTTTGTTTATTTTCCCAAGTTTTCTATAGTATATATCATGATAAGAAAAAGATAGGAAATACTGGTAATTGTATTTCTTATTCAGCTTAATCATTATCAATAATTCCCTTTCCAGTTCTTTATCAGTAATTATTCTCTCCATTGATTCTAAATTCCTCCATTCAACAAATGTTTACCCAGAACCTTCTGTCTGCCAGGTACTGACCTAGGAATTAGGGATATAGCAATGACTAGGACAGTTCAAGTCCCCATTTTCTTAGAGCTGGCAGCAGTCTGGGGAGGTTGGCCATAAATACACCAATGTGTCCTCATTAGACAACCAGGACCTTGCCTCAGCCTGCACTCATGCTCTGAGCTGAATGGATGAATCTAGTCTAGTGGCTTTAGATATCATTTATATGCCTATGGTTTCTAAACCTGTTTCTCTAGCTTAGTTCTCTGTCCCCAACTCCAGACTTGTAAAGCCAATTACTTACCTGATGTCTTCACTGGGAGATCTAATAGGTATGTCAAACCAAATGTGTGAGAACAGAATTCTTGATTTCCCCAGCCTATCCCTCCCACCCTCAAACCTACTCTGCCAGTGTCTTCCCCATGTTAGGAAATGGCAAGGCCATCTTTCTAGTTCTTCGGGCTGGTAACTTTGCAGTGATCTTGACTCCTCTCATTCTTATACATTCTACATTCAATCAATTACAAATTTTATTTATTCAAAATCTATCCAGAATCCGACGACTTCTCACCACCTCACCCTGGCCCCAGCCTCCATCTACCTAGTCTTGCCTGATGATTACACCAGTTACCTTAGTGGTTTCCTTGCTTCTGCTTTTGACCTTTGAGGGTTAAACCTCAGCATAGCAGCCAGGTGGTCCTGTTAAGACTCCGATCATATTACTCCCTGTTCACAACTCTGATGGCTTCCATCTTCTCAGTGAAAGCCAGTCTTTACAGCATCCTAAAAACCCCACCCCATACCATTGGGTGTCTCCCATCTCCTTTGTACCTCACCTCTCTGGCTGTATCTCCTACTACTTTTGTTCACTTCCTCCAGGCGTACAGGCCTTCTTGTTATTCCTGGAAGAAGCTGGGCATGCTACTGCCTCAGAGCCTTTGCACTTGATTTTTCCTCTTGCTTCTGCTTTTGACCTTTGAGAGTTAAACCTCAGCATAGCAGCCAGGTGGAGTGTTCTTTCTCTGCATGGATCAGTTGATCCTTTATATATTGACACATATATCAACTCCCTTGGCTGTCCTATTTATGGGTGAGCCCCCTACATTTTTTATCCCCCTTCCTTGCTTTAATTTTTTCTAAGCACTATCACCTTTTAACATATTATGCATTTCACATTCTTTTTTGTTGTTCATTATCTTTAAGGATCACAAAGGCAGGGTTTTTCAGGTCTTCTTATGTTCCCTGATGTATCCTCAGAACCTAAAACCAGTGCCTGGCACACAGCAAGCCCTCAAGTAGTGTTTGTTGGATGTTGGAAAAATGCATAGAAGGTAGATACTATGAAGACAATTTGAATTGTTTTTAAAAGCTCAGATGAATTTTAAATGTTCCATATACCTGAGAATAATATCATTTAACAGTTTATAAATATAGTTGTTATTTTGTAAAGTACTCCTGTTTTCCTTTTAGACATGTTCTCTGACATTTGGAACACCTGATCCTGGATTAAATTTCCTGCATCTCTGAATTCCCAAGATAGGATATATTTCTTTAACTTTATTTTAAAAGTAGATAAATTATATGAATGTGTTCTCATGTAAAAATAAAACAAAATAACAGACATAAATGGAGTAAACAATGAAAACATCCTTTCATCTCTTCTTCCAATGTGGTCTTCTTCCCGAGAGGTAACCCCAGTTAATTTGTTGTGTATCCTTCTAGGCCAGGGCTGTCCAATAGAACTTTCTATGATGATAGGAATGTTCTATATCTGTGCTAATATAGTAGCAACCACTAGCCACCTTTGGTTATTGAGTGCTTAAAATGTGGCTGGAGTGACTGAGAAACTGAGTTTTTAATTATATTTCATTAATTTCACGAAATATAATCTGAGTTTAAATAGGCACATGTGGCTAATGGCTACCCCCATTGGGCAGTACAGTTCTAAACTCTTTCTCCACAGTTACCTATTTCTCTCTCTCTCTTTAACCATAAATGATATACCATATAACCTGTATACATATTACACATAGTGCTTTGTCACTAGGAAAGGTCCTAAAAATTTTCCTTGTCTGTGTGTATGTATCTTACTGTTTTTAATGGTGCTTATTACTTCATAATATGTGCCTGCCATACTTAGCTAGATGAAAAATAGATATTTCTTGGTGCAGAGCCATGTGCTAGGCGTCCTTTTTCTCCATTCCACTGGCATCTGTCAAAGCTTTGCGGCAGCTGCCTGATCTGAGATTCTGCATAATCACTGACACAGTCCAAGAATCTAGTGATTTACATATGTTGGGCCTAGGGTCAAGTATAAAATCTACTTTTTCTTCCCTTTCTTCAGAAGATGAACATATTCTGATCTCAAATAAAATCATGCCTTAAGAGCTATGTTCAGCAGCTGGTAAATACAAACCTAACAGAATGAGACTGAAGGCTGCGATTTTGTGATGTCTTTTTCTAATTCTGAATTTGCAGTTCTAAAGCTGGTGAGTCCTGAGGCAGAAGGCCTGCTTCTTTCTGAAGTCCCGTTCCCATCTCTTGTGCAAATCCTGATGAAAATGCCGTCATGTTGCTGTAAAATTCTTCCCTACTGGAAGACGTTCTTGAGATGGTTATGACTTTATTAACTATGGGTAATTCACTTTTCAATTGATCACTGTGCTTCTAACATGCCTCATCAACATTTGCTAGTGAACACTTATTGAGCCTGGCAGCCATACTATTATATATACTCTGTCAGTCAAGGCCCTGCCGAGAGACAGACGGCACACTCTAAATGGGAAATAGGAAAAACGGTTTAATAAAAGGGACTATTTACAAGGATGTGGGCAGAGCTTCAGGAAACCTCAAGAGATGGTATGCACCCTCAGCCTGGAAATGTTAGGGGTTGTCACTCCTAGGCATGAAGGGGTCAGGGGAGACGGTGGTTACTAGAACTTTGCAGAGCCCTCTATATAAAGAGGGGCCTCTCAATGGAAACTGGATTTTGGTAAGAGGACAGAAATAACCTACTGCTTCCTAGCAGGGAGGAAGCCAAGGGGAAAGATAGCCTGAGCTCCCTCTTGCCCTGCCCTCTGGTGTTTTGTGTACTTCTCATGGACCCCACCCGACGTGAAACAGAAAGGCAGTGGAGCCCATTAGTGCAGTCCATACAGGAAGCCATACAGAGGAGAGCAGAGAAGGGTCCAGAAGAGAGTAGATTCTGGAGAAATAGAAGGAAGATATTACTCATACATACATCATTTCATTTACTCCTTACAACAGCTTCATGATGTAGAACATTAATTATCTCCCTTTTATAGGTGAAGTTACTGAAGTTTAGGTTAAGGAGCAGCAATTTTTAAAAAAGATTTATTTGAGAGAAAGTGGTAGTAAGAGCGCATGAGCAGGGGGGTGGGGGGTAGAGAGGGAGAAGGAGAGAAGCAGACTCCCTGCTGAGGGTGGAGTGGAGGGAGGGGGACTCGATCCCACCACCCTGAGATCATGACCTGAGATGACATCAAGAGTGGGCTGCTTAATGTACTGAGCCCCAGGACCAGCAGTTTTTTAAAAATCATATTTAAAAAAATCAAATGGATATTAAATAATGGAGCTAAGATTTGAACTCAGGCCTCTATGAGTGGATTGTCCTATTGCAGTTAAGAAGAGCTTAGCATAGGGGATGTCTGAGTGGCTCAGTCGGTTAAGCGTCTGCCTTCAGCTCAGGTCATGATCCCAGGGTCCTGGGATCGAGCCCCGCCCTCCCTCTACTTGTGTGCGTGCCCCCTCTCTCTCTGACAAATAAATAAAATCTTAAAAAAAAAAGCGCTTAGCATAAACAAGCAATTCTGCAGCTGGCCGTCGGCATCAGCAGTACTGTGCTACATTCTGATTGGTTGGTCAGCTTACTGTCTGGTCCACCGATGCACGTTGCTTAAGTACAGGTTCTACTGACCTTTTTTTGCACTCAGATGTTTGCATTGTATATTTTATGTAACATCTAATAGCTTTTTTTAAAGAATTTATTTGAGACAGATATATATATGTGTGTGTATATATATATATATGTGTATATATATATATATAGAGAGAGAGAGAGAGGGAGAGAGAGAGAGCGAGCAGGAGCAGTGGGGAGAGGCAGAGGAAGAAGGGCTCGATCCCAGGATCTGGAGATCATGACCTGAGCTGAAGGCAGACGCTTAACCATCTGAGCCACCCAGGCGCCCTGTCTAATAGCTTTAAAAGAAAAAAAAAGTTTATTTAAGCAATCTCTACACCCAGTATGGGGCTTGAACTCATGACCCCAAGATCAAGAGTTGCTTGCTCTTCCGACTGAGCCAGCTAGGCACCCCTTGTAATGTCTAATAACTTTTAAGTAAATATTTGACAATGTCTAATTGAACACATTCTGCAAATGAAATGCCCGTCTAAAGTCTTTCCCTTTAAAAAGCATGGCTGGGGTGCCTGGGTGGCTTAATTGGTTAAATGGCGGACTCTTGATTTCAGCTCAGGTCATGATCTTGGGGGCCTGGGACCATGCCCTGCATCAGGCTCTGTGCTCAGTGGGGAGTCTGCTTGAGATTCTCTCTCTTCCTCTGCCCCTCCCCCCACTCACCCTCACTCACTCTCTCTCAAATAAATAAATCTTTTTAAAAAAAGCATGATGGGAATATGGCTTTGGTATGATACCCTACAGTTGACATTACCAGAACCTATATGATAAATAGGCAACATACTCACATGCGGTGACTAGGTGTTCTGAAACCCTAAATCAGGTAGTAAGAAGTTTAATTGCAGTAGAGCTCCCAAGTCTGCGGTCTGGCAAGGTCCTTGCACATATGAGGTTCAGGGCAGGGGGCCAGGGCTTCTTAACCCTTTAAAATCCTTTGTCTTTGCTGCTAAACATAAAAATTTCATGTGACTCCCCAACCCTGAATTTAGAATATGGCTACATGGGGAGGGGCATAGTCTATCCTCTGATGATCTCTACCAGTTCAGAGGCTTAATTTCTATGATTTGTATGTTAAAAAGGTAGGGTTTTTTTTCCAGGTATGAAATTACTGAAAATTGAATATGCCTTTTCAAACTCCTACCTCCTCCCATTCTAAAAAGGCCACCCTTCACCTTTGAGGATTGCTGTCCCAGAGCTAATTCTGTTCCTTCTTTTATTTTTCTCCTACTTATGCACCCTCCAAACATCTAGCATCATATGAAACACATAGCAGATGTTAGGAAACATTCAACAATGTGATCTGGCTGATGTGGGGTCTAAGCTATGGCTAGCCAGTAACTAATGATATGTCAGTCATCTGACCTACTACACCACATCTGGGTGAAACATATGGTCCCGTCCTTTGGTTTTTTCAATTAATCGTTTGCACCCCCCCTTCGCTAATTACCAGAAGTCCATTGTCTCCTTTGTGAGGCCCCTCTATCCTAATTGTCTAAGAATCCTGAGAGTTTCCTCAGTTCAAAGGGAGCCAGAAAGGTAACTGAGTCTGAGGGATGTAACACTGATGTTACTTCGTGTTGCCATTTTGGTGTCTCTGTTGAAGACAGGTTCTGTAGAGTCCAGTGGAGATAGCATCTATCTTAGAGTTGGAAAAGCTAATGAGCTAATACATTTAAAGTGCTTAGTGTGTAGATGGTTGCATGGCACTATATAGGAACTCAAAGATTTAGCTATTATATTACATTATTGAGCCTCAGTTTTATGTCTGTCTTAGGGATTAGACCCAGAGGATCCCTGGAACCATCCCAGCTCTGGCAAATGGTAAGGAAGAGATGGGGGCCTGGGTCCTCAGCAGGCTGGTATAGGTGGGTAGATAGATTTATAGATAGCTTGGAGTCCAGGTTGGACCAGTCCCCACCTCTCCCTGGGGCCTCTGGTTATCTTACTCTTATTTTCCTACGGTTGGTTTGCCCCTTGTAGGTGGAGGAGACAGCATCCGAGTAGCTTCAGATTCCTTGTAAATCAGATGATTTGTTCTGGCTCAGAGAAGGAATTCTGGGGTGTTTGGACTGAAAAAATGTTGGCTGAAGTCACAGGGCTGGTTGTTGGTGGCTGGGCCTTAACCAAGGTCTTCCTGAATGTAGAACCTGACTCTCAACTGAGGGGGTAATCTGCCTCATTTTGGAAGGCAATGTTCTGGCAATGTTCACAACAAGTCTGTGGCTCATTCATAATATTTGCATTCTCCCCATTCCAAGCACACTGCCTTGTACATACCAAGAAATAGCCCTTCTCCCTGTCAGCTGCTGTTAAATATGATCACATGCTCACAAGGACATACGTGTACACATGCACACATAGCTCATTTATGAACTCTGTCTACCTTCAGTCTCTTTGCTTCTTTCTTTTTCCTACTTCTGGGCAACAATAATTAAGAAAAAATACAGAGTACATATAAACCTTTTTCTTTACCTTTGAGTAACTACCGTTACTTTACAACTTTCTCTGTCTCTGCTTTACTTACCAGATTTCACACCCTCTAGAACACACCTTTCTTGGAAAATGGCAACACCTTATCTTTTCAATAAACTTTGCACCTAGCACATAAAAGATCTCCAACTAGTAATTTATTTTAGATCATGTGAAAAAGATTCATTGTCCATGTATATTAAAGGTTAATGAATCATTAATCAAAGCTAACCCCATTTGCCAATCCATTTACCTATTTAGGTTGTGTCCTAAAAGTTCACTCATGAGTCAGTTTGCTTTGTTTCTAGGGGGAAACTACATTATCTATTATTATAATATATAGTATTATATATTATGATATATAATAATAAATACTAACAGAAATAATAATTGCCACAATTGATTACCAGGTACTTTATACACATTATTTCTTTGTTTTACAACAACCGTATGAGATAGGTACCCATTTTACAGATGGAACTGAACTTCAACTAAGGAACATCTATCCATCCATCCATCCATTTATTTATTTATAAAGATTGATTTATTTATTTTTTGGTGGGGAGGGGCGGAGGAAGAGGGAGAGAGAGAATCTCAAGCAGACTCCCCGCTAAGTGGGGAGCCCAATGTGGGGCTCAGTCTCACAACCCTGAGATCATGACCTGAGCTGAAATTAAGAGTTGGATACTCAATGGACTGAGCTACCCAGGTGCCCCTTATTTTTTTTTAAGATTTATTTATTTGAGAGAGAGAGAGAGAATGAAAGAATGTGAGTTGGGGCAGAGAGAGAGAATCTCCAAGCAGACTCCCTGCTAAGCAGGGAACCTGAGGTGGGGCTCGATCCCATGACCCATGAGATCATGACATGAGCCAAAATCAAGAGCCGGCCACCCAGGCGCCCCTCTTAAAATTACACAAAGTCAAACATATTTCTTGTCCTGAAGACAGCACCTGCTAAAGGGGCAAAGACAGGCCACCCGTGGCCTCCCTCGCCATTCCTTGTCCCTTTACCAGCCACAGCCTTTGGGCCCCAAGTGGGTGTCTGATTCGATGCCAGCCTATTCTGGTTGTGTCCTGCTTTGAAAAGATGAGCTCCACCAGTCTGATTCTCCCTTAGGAATCTGAGTGGGGAAACATGGAAAGAAGCAGTAAGTTGGTTGGAGCTGAGGCAGAAAGACTGAGAAGTTGAGTGAATGTTAGGAAGGGAGGCCAATTGTCACATGTGAGCTGCTGGGTATAGGGGAGTAGAGGCCTGCAGAGACTTGAGTGTAGTGGATGGGTGTAGGGGAAATGGGAGTGGGACAGAGAGAGTCACGTGCAGGGAGCAGCCAGGTGCTCCGCACCCTGGAGCCAGACTCTGCACCTTTCCTACTTGCCCCCCCCAACAATTTCTATGCTGGGAGAGACTTAAAATAATCCTTCATCTCTTGAGCTGTCTTGAAGGAGAGTTGGTTCTTTTCGGTCAGAAGAACCAAATTAGAACACACAGCCCGTAAGTACTGGTAAGGGGATTTGAACCGCGGTCTGTGGGAACAGTCTCTGTTCCTGTCACTGCACCCCTTGGCTATATTACAAATGCTGCTCTGACCCACCGTGGCCCACGAGGTCACCTTACTGGATCTGGAAAAGAACCAACAATGGACCCGTGTCCTGAACTCATGTCCCCAGTCTTGGTTTACTTTCAGAGCCCTGAACAGGAAGGTGGGGGTTAAGAAAATCTCAGGCAACTGGAAAGTCTCCAAACCAGTCTGGGGAAGGACTCCAGCTTCCAGGCAGAAGGTGCTACAATGGGGAGGGGGTGGGGGTGGGGCAAGGATAGCTTCTTGGCAGTGCAGAAGGGCCCCGGGCTCTTCCACGACTGGAACTGGTCTTCCCCCTACTTGCTAGCTCCAGTTCTAAGACCGCGCCTGACATACAGTCGAATGAGTGAATGAATGATTGATGAATGAGTGAGTGGCTAAATGACTGGCAGAAGTGGGTCACGGCCCCTCTTCAAACGTGTGCATCATTCTTCAGTCATCTTCCCCAGTTAAGGAACACCTGTGTCTGTCTCTGAGCAGCAATTCATGCAGCACTATGAGTACTGTGGACAGTGACTAGTCACCTTCAGCTTCAACAGTACCGGAGCTGATGGAGTGATGCCCACGATAATGCCAGAGTTCCGAGACGACACACGGACAACCCTGGACTGCACTTGCCCTGTTTACAAAAACACCGCTCCCTTTGTCTTCCTCTGGAGAGAGTGAGGTTTTCATTTTAAGAGGCTGACTAAAAGCTGCAGAGCCACTTCCTGGGCAGTCTTCCAAGTGACTAATCTCTCTCCCAGCGCTCCCCAGAGCCCCAACCCAGGCTGCCTGGGGCGGGGCCTCCAGCTGGCTGTGGCCGTGGCCGTGGCTGTGGCCGTGGTGGTTGGAGCTACCGCAGGAGCAGTTATCTGCAGCCCGCCAGAAAGGCTGGGCCCTAGGCCCTCCCGGGGCACGGATAACGGCTTTGGCCCTTGCACTGAAGTGACATCTGAGTTTGTGATTGGCCAGGCTGGTGTGTGTGAAATACGGGCGATGTCTGCCACACTTCTGAGTATGGCATTTCTTCCTGCCGAGTACCCCGGGCTGTGGGTAAGTCTAAAGCCTTGCGGTCTGCCCTGGGTGGTTGTGAAATGTCAAAGCCGAGCACTGTGACTTTCCAAGGGCATGACTTAGCATATTTCATCATCCTGCGGGGCCTCAGTTGCCTTTTCTGTGAAGTAGAGATGGTATTCTCCTATATTATGGAAGGATAGGAGAATGTAGCCATCCTAGGCTGTTGCAGGACCAAGAAGAGAGAACCTGTCAAGAGTATCTCCTTTGGTACCTGGCATATAGTAGAGAGTGCAGCACTCTCATGATTTCTCAGCATCAGTCAAAAAAAAAAAAAAGGTTTCAGTGACAAAGTCCCTGTTTTTATCTCTAAATGGTATAATATTTTTCTGAAAGACTCAGTGGCTATATTCTGCTTCTTCACCAAAGAACCAAGCCTTCGGGGAAGATAATGCCAAAGGAAAGTTTGTCAGACTATATTCCCTTTCTCTTTTTCCCTTCTAGACCCTGACTGCACCTGCCCCATTTGCCGATGAAACCAGCTGCCAGTGCCAAGCACCCCATGAAAAATTGACCATTGCTCAGGCCCGCTTAGGAACACCAGGTGAGGCTGTACTTCTTGTTCTCTGAGTGGGCCCTGTCCTGACCTTTAAAGTAGCAGAGGGGCACCTGGGTGGCTCAGTCGGTTAAGCGTCTGCCTTCAGCTTAGGTCATGATCCCAGCGTCCTGGGATCAAGCCCCACATCGGGCTCCCTGCTTGGTGGGGAGTCTGCTTCTCCCTCTCCCACTCCCCCTGCTTGTGTTCCGTCTCTCTCTGTCAAATAACTAAATAAAATCTTAAAAAATAAAGTAACAGAGTAGGCCCATCATTACTTGAGCACTTTCAATCGGAGAGTTGAATCTAGAGATTTATAGCACAGTGCAAGAAGGATAAACACCTATACTGAGAAACTGGACCAACCAAAGTAAGCAGGTAAAAGAGCAGGAAATGGAGTCCCAGGCCTGCCATCTCCTAGCTCTACAGCTTTGTGCAAGTCAGGAGAACGATCTGAATCTGTTTCATTTTGTGTCAGTACGAACATTGATACCTGCCTGCTTCACAAGTTTTCGGGGGTGACAAGATTTGGTTCAAAACACCAAAGCAGTTTTTAAACTGTGAAGGCTTATACAAGCCTAGGCTATTATAATTATTATCATTTTTAATGCGTTTTAAAAATGTTTCTCTGATGGGGCGCCTGGGTAGCTCAGTTGGTTAAGCGACTGCCTCCAGCTCAGGTCATGATCCTGGAGTCCTGGGATCGAGTCCCGCATCAGGCTCCCTGCTCAGCAGGGAGTCTGCTTCTCCCTCTGACCCTCCCCCCCTCTCATGTGCTCTCTCTTTCTCAAATAAATAAACAAAATCTTTAGAACAAACAAACAAACAAAAAACGTTTCTCCAAGGGTACCTTAAAGAGCCTGGGCTCTACGCTAAACGTTTGTTGATTCATTAACTCCTTTATACCAGAGATGCCTAGAGATTGAAAAAGACCTATGAAGGACCATCCCGAGAGCTCAGGCATACCTCGTTTCGTTGCACTTCGCTTCAGTGTGCTTCTCAGATGCTGCAGGGGTTTTTTGTTTTGTTTGTTTGTTTTTACAGATTGAAGGTTTGCGGTAACCCTGTGTCGGACGAGTCAGTGGGCGCTATTTTTCCAACAGTATTCGCTCATTTTGTGTCTCTGTCACACTTTGGTCATTCTTGCGAGAGTTCAAACTTTTTCATTATTCTATATGTTAGGGTGATCTGTGATAAGCAATTATGACTTGCTGAAACCTCAGATGACAGTTGGCAATTTTTACTATCAGGTGTTATTTTTAATTAAGGCATATACATAGAACTTTTTTTTTTTAGATATAATGCTATTGCATGCTTAATATACTACAGTATAGTGTAAACATAACTTTTTTTTTTTTTTTTAAGTAATCTCTACACCCAGCTCGGGACTTGAACTTACACCCCTGAGATCAAGAGTTGCACGCTCTACCAATTGAGCCAGTCAGGTGCCCCTAAACATAACTTTTACATGCACTGGGAAACCAAAAAATTCACTTGACTAGTTTTTTTTTAATTTTTTATTGTTATGTTAATCACCACATTACATCATTAGTTTTTGACGTAGTGTTCCATGATTCATTGTTTGTGCATAACACCCAGTGCTCCATGCAGAACATGCCCTCTTTAATACCCATCACCAGGCTAACCCATCCCCCCACCCCCTCCCCTCTAAACCCTCAGTTTGTTTTTCAGGGTCCATCATCTCTCATGGTTCGTCTCCCCCTCCGACTTACTCCCCTTCATTCTTCCCCTCCTGCTATCTTCTTCTTTTTATTTTTTCTTAACATATGTTGCATTATTTGTTTCAGAGGTACAGATCCGTGATTCAACAGACTTACACAATTCACAGCACTCACCATAGCACATACCTTCCCCAGTGTCTATCACCCAGCCACCCCATCCCTCCCACCCTCCACCACTCCAGCAACACTCAGTTTGTTTCCTGAGATTAAGAATTCCTCATATCAGTGAGGTCATATGATACATGTCTTTCTCTGATTGACTCATTTCACTCAGCATAACACCCTCCAGTTCCATCCACGTCGTTGCAAATGGCAAGATCTCATTCCTTTTGATGGCTGCATAATATTCCATTGTGTATATATACCACATCCTCTTTATCCATTCATCTGTCGATGGACATCTTGGCTCTTTCCACAGTTTGGCTATTGTGGACGTTGCTGCTATAAACATTGGGGTGCACGTACCCCTTCGGATCCCTACATTTGTATCTTTGTGGTAAATACCCAGTAGTGCAATTGCCGGATCGTATGGTAGCTCTATTTTCAACTGTTTGAGGAACCTCCATACTGTTTTCCAGAGGGGTTGCACTAGCTCACATTCCCACCAACAGTGGAGGAGGGTTCCCCTTTCTCCGCATCCCCGCCAACATCTGTCGTTTCCTGACTTGTTTTAATTTTAGCCATTCTGACTGGTGTGAGGTGGTATCTCACTGAGGTTTTGATTTGGATTTCCCTGATGCCGAGTGATATTGAGGACTTTTTCATGTGTCTGTTGGCCATTTGGATGTCTTCTTTGGAAAAATGTCTGTTCATGTCTTCTGCCCATTTCTTGATTGGATTATTTGTTCTTTGGGTGTTGAGTTTGATAAGTTCTTTATACACTTCGGATACTAGCGCTTTATCTGATATGTCATTTGCAAATATTTTCTCCCATTCTGTCGGTTGTCTTTTGGTTTTGTGGACTGTTTCTTTTGCTGTGCAAAAGCTGTTTATCTTGAAGAAATCCCAATAGTTCATTTTTGCCCTGGCTTCCCTTGCCTTTGGCGATGTTTCTAGGAAGAAGTTGCTGCGGCTGAGGTCGAAGAGGTTGCTGCCTGTGTTCTCCTTTAGGATTTTGATGGACTCCTGTCTCACGTTTAGGTCTTTCAAGCATTTGGAGTCTATTTGTGTGTGTGGCATAAGGAAATGGTCCAGTTTCATTCTTCTGCATGTGGCTGTCCAATTTTCCCAACACCATTTGTTGAAGAGACTGTCTTTATTCCATTGGACATTCTTTCCTGCTTTGTCAAAGATTAGTTGACCATAGAGTTGAAGGTCCATTTCTGGGCTCTCAATTCTGTTCCATTGATCTATGTGTCTGTTTTTGTGCCAGTACCATACCGTCTTGATGATGACAGCTTTGTAATAGAGCTAGACGTCCGGAATTGTGATGCCGCCAGCTTTGCTTTTCTTTTTCAATATATTCCTCTGGCTATTCGGGGTCTCTTCTGGTTCCATACAAATTTTAGGATTATTTGTTCCATTTCTTTGAAAAAAGTGGATGGTATTTTGATGGGGATTGCATTGAATGTGTAGATTGCTCTAGGTAGCATTGACATCTTCACAATGTTTGTTCTTCCAATCCATGAGCATGGAACGTTTTTCCATTTCTTTGTGTCTTCTTCCATTTCTTTCATGAGTATTTTATAGTTTTCTGAGTACAGATCCTTTGCCTCTTTGGTTAAATTTATTCCTAGGTATCTTATGGTTTTGGGTGCAGTTGTAAATGGGATCGACTCCTTGATTTGTCTCTCTTCTGTCTTGTTGTTGGTGTATAGGAATGCCACTGATTTCTGTGCATTGATTTTATATCCTGCTACTTTACTGAATTCCTGTATGAGTTCTAGCAGTTTGGGGGTGGAGTCTTTTGGGTTTTCCACATACAGTATCATATCATCTGCAAAGAGTGAGAGTTTGACTTCCTCTTTGCCGATCTGGATGCCTTTGATTTCTTTTTGTTGTCTGATTGCTGTGGCTAGGACTTCTAATAGTATGTTGAATAGCAGTGGTGAGAGTGGACATCCCTGCCGCGTTCCTGACCTTAGGGGAAAAGCTCTCAGCTTTTCCCCGTTGAGAATGATATTCGATGTAGGTTTTTCATAGATGGCTTTTATGATATTGAGGTAGGTACCCTCTATCCCTATACTCTGAAGAGTTTTGATCAAGAAAGGATGCTGTACTTTGTCAAATGCTTTTTCTGCATCTATTGAGAGGATCATATGATTCTTGTTCTTTCTTTTGTTAATGTATTGTATCACGTTGATTGATTTGCGGTTGTTGAACCAACCTTGCGGCCCAGGGATAAATCCCACTTGGTCATGGTGAATAATCCTTTTAATGGACTGTTGGATCCTATTGGCTAATATTTTGGTGGGAATTTTTGCATCCATGTTCATCAAGGATATTGGTCTGTCATTCTCCTTTTTGATGGGGTCTTTGTCTGGTTTTGGGATCAAGGTAATGGTGGCCTCATAAAATAAGTTTGGAAGTTTTCTTTCCATTTCTATTTTTTGGAACAGTTTCAGGAGAATAGGTATTAATTCTTCTTGAAATGTCTGATAGAATTCCCCTGGGAAGCTATCTGGCCCTGGGCTTTTGTTTCTTGGGAGATTTTTGATGACTGCTTCAATTTCCTTAGTGGTTATAGGTCTGTTCAGGTTTTCTATTTCTTCCTGGTTCAATTGTGGTAGTTGATACATCTCTAGGAATGTACCCATTTCTTCCAGGTTATCTAATTTGCTGGCATAAAGTTGCTCATAATATGTTCTTATAATTGCTTGTATTTCTTTGGTGTTGGTTGTGATCTCTCCTCTTTCATTCATGATTTTGTTGATTTGGGTCATTTCTCTCTCTTTTCTTTTTGATAAGTCTGGCCAGGGGTTTATCTATCTTGTTAATTCTTTCAAAGAACCAGCTCCTAGTTTCGTTGATTTGTCCTACTGTTCTTTTGGTTTCTATTTCATTGATTTCTGCTCTGATCTTTATTATTTCTCTTCTCCTGCTGGGTTTAGGCTTTATGTGCTGTTCTTTCTCCAGCTCCTTTAGGTGTAGGGTTAGGTTGTGTATTTGAGACCTTTCTTGTTTCTTGAGAAAGGCTTGTATTGCTATATACTTTCCTCTCAGGACTGCCTTTGCTGTATCCCAAAGATTTTGAACAGTTGTGTTTTCATTTTCTTTGGTTTCCATGAATTTTTTTAATTCTTCTTTTATTTCCTGGTTGACCCATTCATTCTTTAGTAGGATGCTCTTTAGCCTCCATGTGTTTGAGTTCTTTCCGAGTTTCCTCTTGTGATTGAGTTCTAGTTCCAAAGCATTGTGGTCTGAAAATATGCAGGGAATGATCCCAGTCTCTTGGTACTGGTTGAGACCTGATTTGTGACCTAGGATGTGATCAATTCTGGAGAATGTTCCATGGGCACTAGAGAAGAATGTGTATTCCGTTGCTTTGGGATGAAATGTTCTGAATATGTCTGTGAAATCCATTTGGTCCAGTGTGTCATTTAAAGTCTTTATTTCCTTGTTGATCTTTTGCTTAGATGATGTGTCCATTTCAGTGAGGGGGGTGTTAAAGTCCCCCACTATTATTGTATTGTTGTCAATGTGTTTCTTCGCTTTTGTTATTAATTGCCTTATAAAATTGGTTGCTCCCATGTTAGAGGCATAGATATTTACGATTGTTAGATCTTCTTGTTGGATAGACCCTTTAAGTAGGATATAGTGTCCTTCATCTCTTATTACAGTCTTTGCTTTAAAATCTAATTTGTCTGATATAAGGATTGCCACCCCAGCTTTCTTTTGGTGTCCATTAGCATGGTAAATGGTTTTCCACCCCCTCACTTTCAATCTGGGGGTGTCTTTGGGTCTAAAATGAGTCTCTTGCAGATAGCATATTGATGGGTCTTGTTTTTTAATCCAATCTGATAGCCTGTGTCTTTTGATTGGGGCATTTAGCCCATTTACATTCAGGGTCACTATTGAAAGGTATGAATCCAGTGCCATTGCATTGTCTGTAGGTGACTGTTACTGTACATTGTCTGTGTTCCTTTCTGATCTATGCTGCTTTTAGGCTCTCTCTTTGCCTAGAGGACCCCTTTCAAAATTTCTTGGAGGGCTCGTTTCGTGTTTGCAAATTCCTTTAGTTTTTGTTTGTCCTGGAAGCTTTTAATCTCTCCTTCTATTTTCAATGACAGCCTAGCTGGATATAGTATTCTTGGCTGCATATTTTTCTCGCCTAGTGCTCTGAAGATCTCATGCCAGTCCTTTCTAGCCTGCCAGGTCTCTGTGGATAGGTCTGTTGCCAATCTAATATTTCTACCATTATAGGTTACATATCTCTTCTCTCGAGCTGCTCTCAGGATTTTCTCTTTGTCTCTGAGACTTCAAGTTTTACTATTAGATGTTGGGGTGTTGACCTATTTTTACTGATTTTGAGAGGGGTTCTCTGTGCCTCCTGGATCTTGATGCCTGTTTCCTTCCTCACATTAGGGAAGTTCTCTGCTATAATTTGCTCGAATATACCTTCTGCCCCTCTCTCTTTCTTCTTCTTCTGGGATCCCAATTATTCTAATGTTGTTTCATCTTGTCGTATCGCTTATCTCTCGAATTCTGCCCTCGTGATCCTGTCGTTTCTCTCTCTTTTTCTCAGCCTCTTTATTTTCCATCATTTGGTCTTCTATATCGCTGATTCCTTCTTCTGCCTCATTTATCCTAGCAGTTAGTGCCCCCATTTTTGATTGCACCTCATTAATAGCCTTTTTGATTTCGACTTGGTTAGATTTTAGTTCTTTTATTTCTCCAGAAAGGGTTTCTCTAATAACTTGCATGCTTTTTTCAAGCCCAGCTAGTATCTTTAAAGTCATGATTCTGAACTCTAGGTCCGACATCGTACTAATGTCCGTATTGAGTAGGTCCCTGGCTGATGGTACTACCTCTTGTTCTTTTTGCTGAGGTGATTTTTTTCATCTTGTCATTTTGTCCAGAGGAGAATAGATGAATGAGAGAACAAAATGCTAACAGGTTAACAACCTCCCCAGCAAATATACTCTATACAAATCAGAAAAGACCTGAAACCAGGGGAAAAGAAGGGAAAGAAAGAAAAAAGAAAAAGAAAAAAAAAGATAAAAACAAAAACAGAACAATACAAAAAAAACAGAATATGATCAAATATGATCAGGCTAGTGCATAGATCAGTGCCACACACTAGATTTTGGGCATATTTTGGTCTGTTAGAAAAAGGTGCTTCCTAAAATTTTAAAGGAAGAAAGACATATATGTACAAAACAAGGGTTGATACAATGAAGGGATGGAAGATGACTGTAAAGATGAAAATTATAAAAGATTTTATAAAAGGAATTGATAAGTTGTTTGAAAAAAGAAGAGGGGCGCCTGGGTGGCTCAGTCGTTAAGCATCTGCCTTCGGCTCAGGTCATGATCCCAGGGTCCTGGGATTGAGCCCCACATAGGGCTCCCTGCTCTGCGAGAGGCCTGCTTCTCCCTCTCCCACTCCCCCTGCTTGTGTTCCCTCTCTCGCTGTGTCTCTCTCTGTCAAATAACTAAAATCTTTAAAAAAAAAAAAAAGATTTAAAAAAAAAAAGGGAGAGAATGTGATCAGGCAGGAGACTAGAACAAAGCCATACACTAGTGAGTTACGGTATATTTTGATCTGTTAGAAGAAACTGTATCTTAAAATTTTAAAGAGAGAACAACTTATATATATATGCCAAAAATAAGGGTAACTAGTATGAAGGGGTAAAATATTCTAAAAATGAAAAATAAAAAATGTTTTTTTAAAAAAAGGGATTGATAAGATGTTGGTTGAAAAAGGGAAAAAGAAAAATTAAAAAAAAAACAGTTAAAAAATTAACTTTGAAAAACTAATGAATCATGGTAAAAAAAGCCGTGAATTCTATGTGCAGTATTCCCCTAGCGCTGGAGTTCTCCCGTTCTCCTTGATCGGTAAACTTGGTCTTGGCTTGCTGAAGTTCTGGGGGAACTGGAGATCAGTGCTGATCTTCTGGGGGAGGGGCCTGTTGCCATGGTTCCCAAATGTCTTTGCCGGAGGCGGAATTGCCCCACCCTTGTCGGTCTGGGCTAAGCAAGCTGCTCGGGTTTGCTCTCAGGAGCTTTTGTTCCCTGTAAGCTCTGGTACAGCTTTGGAGGACCAGGGCGAAAATGGTGGCCTCCCAATCTCCACCCAGAGGAGCCGAGAACTCGGGGCCCCGCTCCTCAGTGCGCCCCCAGAGAAAAGCAGTCACTCCCGTCTCCCTGGTCTCCGGCCGCACTCCGTGCTCTCCCGGCCCGTGACCGAGCGTTTCTATCTCTGGCACCCGACCCCGTGTGGAGTCTCCAAACCCAGCAGATCCCTACGGTGCGCTCCCGCGCCGCTCCTCCCGGGAGAGGAAGGG
The DNA here is from genome assembly GCF_037043125.1 of Eumetopias jubatus. Classification (NCBI taxonomy): domain Eukaryota; kingdom Metazoa; phylum Chordata; class Mammalia; order Carnivora; family Otariidae; genus Eumetopias; species Eumetopias jubatus. Next base: position 106,876,005 of record NW_028274817.1, read on the forward strand.
GAGTCACCCCGGCTCTGCCGCTTGTTGGGTCCCTGCTGGAGGAGCAGTGGCCCAACTGGGCCGCGGATCACGGTTTATGGCAACCCCGAGGTGAGAGCCCGCGCCTCGGCTCCGTCTCTGCAGCCGGCTTCCCCGCTCCGATACCTGGGAGCTCTGCCGCACTCAGGCACCCCCGGTCTTTCTGTGACCCCGAGGGTTCCACCCCCCACTTAGCCACTGGAGCGACGTCCCTCAGCGGAGCCGACTTCTAAAAGGTCCGATTTTGTGCTCCGCGGCTCTATCACTTGCCAGTAGCGGCTGAGGGGGCTCCCTCCCCCGCCATCTATCCTCCCGAATATCGCCTCGGATTCACTTCTCCGCACGTCCTACCTTCCAGTAAGTGGTCGCTTCTCCGTTCAGAGAGTTGTTGCTACTCTCTTCTTCGATCTCCTGTTGAGTTCGTAGGTGTTCAGAATGGTTTGATCCCTATTCAGCTGAATTCCTGAGACCAGACGAAATCCAGGTCTCCTACTCCTCTGCCATCTTGCCTGCCCATCACTTGACTAGTTTTATCGTGGTATTTGCTTTATTGCAGAGGTCTGAAAATGAACCTGGTATATCTCCAAGGTACACCTCTAATTAAAGAGACAACCCGATATGAAATAAAACCCCCAAATAATATGCACGTGTGTGCTTAGGGGTTTAACCTCACAACACAGATAACTGTATGTTTTAAGAAGGGCAGATTCATTGGGCCTGGAACAGTCAGGCGAGACCTTGTAGCCAACCTGAGCTGCTCGTTTTGGGAGATGTTAGATTGGGACTAGGTGGGCAGCCAACAAGGGTATCACAGGTCAGTGGAAGCAGAAGAGTGAAGGCACAGGGATAGCTGTGTAGGAGTAAATGAGTGGCATTCCAGGTGATGTGGCTGGAGTGAAAACTAAGACTAGTAGAGCAGCTGAGCTTTGAGACACTGAAGATGGCATGACTTGGTTTCCACTCACCATGGCAAAAAGCAAACATCCCTGGCTTAAGAGAATCCGTGGGACAAAGGACAATTTGCTTAATAATAATGGGTATTTATTAAGTGCTTACTATTGCTAAGTTCTTTAGATGTACCATGTCCTTTCACTCTACAATTGTAGTACTTTATTTTCCAGAGGAGAGAATGAAGGCTTTCGAGAAGCCATGAATCTCGCAAGGTGAATGAGTGAGCCGCTGCCAGTGGTCCTCACACTGGAGGCGCATCAGAATCACCTGGAGGGCTCATCAAACTAGATGGTTGGGCCTCACCCCCAGAGTTTCTGATTCAGTCCCAATGGGGTGGGGCCTAACCATCTGCCTCTCAGCACCCCAGGCGCTGCTGCTGCAGGGTGACCCACTTGAGCCCCACGGGTGGGTGGTCAAGCTGGGGTTTGACATCAAACCCATTTGTGTTCACGCTTGGGCTCTCGATCATGACTCTCTGTTTCCTTTTGAAGAATAGCTTCAAGAGAGTGAGGTGAGGAAGCGAGGGCGGGCAAAGTTAATAATCAGCTTTGAGAACGGCAAGAAGAGCCTTGGGGAGGTAGCTCTTAGCGGCTAAACCAGTTGTTCCCACACTTAAGTGTGCAACAAATCACCTGGCGGCTTGTTAAAGGAGCAGATATCCTGGGGCACCTGGGTGGCTCAGTCGGTCAAGCATCTGCCTTCTGCTCAGGTCATGATCCCAGGGTCCTGGGATCGGGCCCCGTGTTAGGCTCCCTTCTTAGCGGGGAGTCTGCTTCTCCCTCTCCCTCTGCCCACCCCTCCCCCCGCCCCACTCATGCTTGCTCACTTGCTCTCTCAAATAAATAAATAAAACATCTTTGAAAAAAAACAGATTTCCTGCTCTCTCTCCCTTTCCCCTGAATCTGGGATGGGGCCCAAGCATCTGTGTTTCGTAACTAATAGCCAGGTGATTGTGAACTTAGTGGTTTACAGACCATACACTGAGAAATGCTGACCCCAGCAATAAATCCAAAAGCCACAATGGAAGTCCGGGTGATTATGAAAGAACTAATATAACCTACAGTGAAAGACTGAGCTTCAGGCCACTGAAGAAGAGGACCCTACTTTGCTAGGGAAAGGGAGGTGGAACTCCCCGTACATCTGCTAGGTGCCGTGTACCGTGTACTCTGTCTCATCTGGCCTTTGTGTCTGGTCTCGTACCCATGTGACAGCAAAAACGGTGACATGGGTGATCTTGTGTCCTTCCTTGAGGACTTGGAGAATGGAAAAGTAACTTGTCAAATGTCCTAGCTGACTGGGTGGAGCTAGGATTCGCCCCGAAGTCCCTTTTACCTCATATCTCTGCACGGGCCACAGCTGACCGCAGAGCTCAGTGAAGACACAGGCTTCGAACTGGAGGGTGGCAGGTGAACGAGACAGACAAGACAGACAGACAGTGGCTGTGATCTTCGTAGCGGCAGTGCTGTCTGCCTCGCCCACTGCTGTTTCACCAGCACCTAGAGACCTTCTTGTCAAATCCTGTGTGCTCAGTAAATACTTTGTGAGTGACTGAGTGAATGAATGGAAGTTTGGGACAAGAGGAGGAGCTTGCCTTCAGGAATAAAATCAGAGTTGGCTGTGATGCTCTGAGCTGGCGTCAAGCTGATGGGATTACATTGTGCACCAGTATGTTGTCTGACCGCCAAGCGGTTTAAATGCCAAGAACCAAGTTAGAATAAGATGGTGGTGCATTTTGAAACAGCTGTGTCGTGGGCTCTGTAGAACATGGGTCTCTGCAGGAGTGAGATGGAGCAGAGGTGAACTTTTCGTACTAGGAGAGAAAGTCTCCTGTTGTCTCAGGTGAGGACCCTGGGAAGTTATCCAAGAGAATTTGTGATGTTGATGGGCACCTGGCTGGCAGAGAGGGGGAGGGCCCCATTTTTGTTAGAAACTCCTTTATTTAGAATGTCTAGCATCCATGTAAAAATGTGACAAGATGGCAGTTCTTTGATTAGTAGAAGGCACGTGATAGTCTTAGACCACACTCTGATAACCATTGTTTTATTACAGTAGTGGTCCTCATCGCTGCTTCGAATCCTCTGCCTTGTTCAAGCAGCTATCACCTGCCAGGTGTGTGATGGAGCAGATCTGGGGTGGGGATGGGGCTGGGGATGGTGCATCCCTTAACGAGTTCCCTGCTGATGCTGCCTATCCTGGGACCCCACTGCCAGAACCACTGACGAAGAGTAACTGTTGGTAATGACTGGAGGGAGTGACAGGGAGATTATCCAAATATAATTGTTGGGGCATTGTGCTGTTAGTAGAAAACAAGAAAAACATCATTGCTTTTTTGGAACGTTTGGTAATTTTCAAGACTACTAAGTAATTACCTTTTTGTGGTGCTGTCTTGAGCATTCCATCAAAAAGACAAAACAGACCCACATTTGGGGTTTATAATGTACTTCAAGATTATAGTTATAACAAGTCTTTATCTCCTTCACTGGCCCTATTTTATGACTTAGTACAATTGCCTACAATATGTTGCACAATTGTCGGTCTGCCCAAAGAGGGGCTGGCATATAAATTCTAAAAGAGGTAATAAGAAACTCTGCTCATCGCTCTTAGCTCCTGTACGTTCTCTGTGAGCCACAAGAGAAGGAACACAGTAGAACAATTGGAATTGGCACCTTTGATCTGAGCTCAATTAGTCCAGCTGTGGAACTATGAACCTGCAAGGTTTCATATCTATCAGAGACCAAGAATCACTACTCTGTCTTCAGATAAAGGAGAAGTCCAAGTGATTGTTTCATAGGTCCCTTTTCATCACAGCTGCCTTTTATCTTAAAAGGAAATTCAGTTCTAATTGCCTATTTTCTTTCTCAAAGGGGGATTTGTATTGTTCCATTTCCACGGTGTGTAGAGTTTGCCAAATTCATTTTTTCAAGAACTACCTCAATGAATTTTGCCTTATTTGTGTGCACCTGTACTATAATTTTCTTTAAATATACCCTTTTTTGAAAAGAGTTACTTATTTATTTTAGAGAGAGCAAGCGAGAGAGAGCACGAGCAGGAGGGATAGAGGGAGAGAGAATCCGAGCACACTTGGCACTGAGCGCGGAGCCTGACGTGGGCCTCGATCCCACACCACGACCCTGAGATCAGGACCTGAGCCGAACCCAAGAGTCAGATGCTTAACCAACTGTGCCACCCAGGCGCCCCTAAATATACTTTTTTAAAATTTAAATTTAATGTATTTAAAAAGTTAACATCAATCACTATCAGTAAAAGCTGGCTATAAGTAGAAGGAAATTATCAAGTTTATATAAAGCTATTGTAAACTTGATAGAATATGTAACTATTAGATTTTTAAGGGCTAATTTTTGTGCCACCATTTTTGCACATCAATTGTACACAAAAACAATACTAGTGACCGTAGTTAGTGGGTGTTTAGTACTAATCCCTCTCTTTTTAAAAAGAATTCATATTGGAATGTAGCTTTCTGGAAGGCGCCATGAGTTAGAAGAAAGGGCAGTGAAGTTTGGCTCGTACTCGCATTTCGTCACAGCTTCATTGTATGATATTGGGTAAGCTGCTTAACTAGGCTGAGCTTCCATTGCCCCTCTATGAAATAAGGATAGTAAGTCCATTCTCTCCCACACACATTAGAATTGATGCAAAGATTGAGTGAAAGATAGGTGCTTGGTAAATCATACGGACTTTTAAAGCACTGTTTAAATGTAGGTTAAAAGCCATAATCAAAAATGAATAGTCACCCATTTGTTGTTGCCTGAGTCTGAAGGAATACCAAGAAAAGCCATAACACAGCCCACCAAAATGTGAGTTCAGGTATAATGCAGTTGGTGATTGCCTTGTGTCCGGCCATATGGTAGGTGGATGTTCAACTTTTTCTAACTGCCCAACTGCTTTGCGGCGTGATCGTACCATTTTACGTTCCCACTGGCATTGTTCGAGAGTTCCAGTTGCTCTATACCCTCGCCAAGAATTGGTAGGGTCAATATATTTTTAAACTCTTAGCTATTCTAGGGGTATGGAGTAGTCTATCATTCTAGCTTTAATTTCTATTTCCCTGATAACTAATGATATTAAAGATCTTTTCATGATCTTATTTGCCATTCATATATTTATTTTCTTTGGTGAAGTGTCTGTTCAAATTTCTTGCCCTTTTTAAAATGAGGTATTTCTTATTGAGTTTTGACAGTTCTTTTGTATTCTAGATACAAGGCTTAGTTCAGATATATATTTTGCAAATATTTTCTCCCTGTCTGACTTGCCTTTGTATTTTTGTAAAAATGTCTTTTGAAGATGTGAGTTTGAAGTAAGGTTCAATTTATTGTTATTTTTTGGCTTTATAATGTGTCCTTTTGGGGCCTATTCAAGAAATTTTTTTAAAGATTTTATTTATTTGAGAGAGAGCTAGAGAGTGAGCATGAGTGGGGGGGAAGAGCAGAGGGAGAGGGAGAAGCAGACTCCCCGCTGACCAGGGAGCCTGACATGACAAGGGGCTCGATCCCAGGACCCTGAGGTTATGACCTGAGCTGAAGTCAGAGGCTTAACAGACTGAGCCACCCAGGTGCCCCCTATTGAAGAAATTTTTGCCAAACCCATAGTCACTAAGATTCTCTCCCCATTTCTTCTACAAGTTTTACAACTTTAGTCCATACATTTAGATCTATGATCCATTTTGAGTTAATTTTCATATATGGTGTGAGGCAAGCACAGCCCCCTCACCATTTCATTTGTTTATAAGTGCTGAATAACTTAGAAAAATTTGCAGTGTAAGATCCAGGAAGTTAAAAAAAAAAAAGTCAGATTTCCCCACAATACTATACCATGGTCATTATTTGTATCCATGATTTTTTTTTTAAGATTTTATTTATTTTTTGACAGAGAGACACAGTGAGAGAGGGAACACAAGCAGGAGGAGTGGGAGAGGGAGAAGCAGACTCCCCACTGAGCAGGGAGCCCGATGTGGGGCTCGGTCCTAGGACCCCGGGATCATGACCTGAGCCGAAGGCAGACGCTTAACGACTGAGCCACCCAGGCGCCCCTGTATCCATGATTCTTAAGCAAATATTCAGCATCGTTTTGGTGTTATGTGTAGTTCATTATATGGAAATTATTTGGAACATAGCAATCGACATGTGCTATACAGATAGGCATTTTACCAGAACATCACATTTATCTGCTAGACCTCACTCTGTCCATTCAGGATAAACAGCAATTTATTTGAAATACTTCTAAGAATTTATAATTGTCTGTGGGCAGAAAATTTATAATGCCATTGTATTCATTTTCTATGCTGCATAACACACTGTCACAGAATTAGTGGCTTAAAACAATGCAGATTTATTACGTCATAATTTCTGTGGGCCGGGAGCCTGGCTAAACGGAGTCCTCTGCTCAGGGTCCCGCAAGGTTGCGTTTAAGGTGTCACCCAGGACTCATCTCTCACCTGGAGGCTTGATGGTGATAGACCTGTTTCCAAGCTCACTCAGGTTATTTCCTTGCAGCTCTAAGACTAAAGATCTAGCTTTTTGCTGGTTGTCAGCCAGAGGCCACCCTCAGCCCCTAGGAGACACCTGCAGTTCCTTGCCATGTGGCCCTATCACAACACGATAGCTTCCTTCTTCAAAGCCACCGGGAGAGAAAGAGTGAATCTTACATAGTGTAATGTAATCATGGGAGTGCCATCCAACCTCTTTGCCATACTCAACTGGTTAGAAATAAGTCACAGGTCCTACTCACATTTCATTTTTTTTTAAAGATTTTATTTATTTATTTATTTGACAATGAGAGCGAGCACAAGCAGGGGGAGTGGCAGGTGGAGGGAGAGGGAGAAGCAGGCTCCCCTGCTGAGCAGGGAGCGAGATGCGGGGCTCCATCCCAGGACCCTGGGATCAGGACCCGAGCCGAAGGCAGTTGCTTAACCAACTGAGCCACACAGGCGCCCGCCCCACTCACATTTCAAAGGGAGGAGTTGGCACCAAGGCATAGACACCAGGTGGCAGGGATCCCTGGGAGGCCCCTTAAGGTCTCTCCACCATGGCCATGGTGTAGTTGGGTTCCCACTCGGGGTCATTGCCAGACCTCCAGCTTCACCAGCCAGTGGTTCCCAACATAGATGCTCTGGAGAATGCCCAAATGCTTAAAAAGATGTCCAGAAAAATCTGAAACAAAAGAATAAAAGAAATAAACATACAAAGTAAAAAAAAAGCCACACTCTTAAAAACTTTAGAGAATTTCATACATACACAAAGGTAGAACAATATAATGAACCTTCATGTGTCTGTCATCTATAGCTAACAACCACCACCCCATGCCAGTCTTACCCCATGCATGCCCCCATCCACTGCCCCTTCTTGAATTATTTGAAACAAAGCCCTGCGCTTCCTATCATTCCATCCATAAATATTTCTGTATAAAGGTCTTTAAAAACCAGTTTTTAAAAACATAATCATTATACCATTTTTTCACCTAAAAATTAACAGTAATTCTTTAATATCACCAAATATCCAGTGTTCCAATTTCTGATTATCTTATGTCCTCATTTACTGATAGTTAATTTGAACCCAAATCCAAATAATATCTATACATTCAATATGTTGATAAGTCTTTTATTTATTTTTAAAGATTTTATTTATTTATTTGACAGAGAGACACAGCGAGAGAGGGAACACAAGCAGGGGGAGTGGGAGAGGGAGAAGCAGGCTTCCTGCCGAGCAGTGAGCCCGATGCGGGGCTTGATCCCCAGGACCCTGGGATCGAGACCTGAGCTGCTTAACAACTGAACCACCCAGGCACCCCTTGATAAATCTTTTCAATCTCTCATCTGCAGACCCACTTCCATTCCATCTTTCTTTGTCTTTTTTTTTTTTTCTTGAAGCACTCATTTGTTAAGATTGGTTTTTGGTTTGGGGTGTTGTTTTTTTTTGGTCCTGTTTCCCAGTCTGGAAATTGCTGACACGCTACAATTTTAAAAAGTGAGCTTATTGCAAAATCAACTCCACAAATACTCTTCAAAGATTTACTAAATGGTCTTTTTCTCGGTAATTATGTCATCTTTCTTTACTTTTCTTTCCTCCCTGCTTCCTGAATTCATTTATCTTGATCACCTCTGAATCAATAACAAAAAGTTTTGCAAAACTGCCATCTGCTTTCCCCTGGGATTTATATCTTAAAACAAATTTTCCTCAATTGAATTCAAATTGAATAAGAACATTGAAACCAAGGATCCCTCATTAGACAGTTTGTTATTTCAAAGCATTTTCTATTTACCATGCCGTATTTAGAATCCAGTATAATCCTGTGAAGGCAATTCTGTTTGTTCAGAATGGTGTATAATTGGGAATAATTGCAATTCCCGATCTGACATAAAGTCTCTCGAGTTCTTTTTTATTAGAGAAATTTAATTTATTAGAAACATTGTACCATCTGAATCTATTAATGTAACATTCCTTTTAATTTATATGCCAAATTAATGAGGTTGTACTACATCAAGAAGTAATCACAATTTTAAATCTGTCTTAAAAATCATTCACCAAAAGTTTGCATTCTTTTTTAAATTTATTTTTATAACATCATTATAATACATGCATGTACTGGAAAAAGTCAGTAGGACTCTTAGGCTTATTAAAAAAAAAAACAAAAAAAAAAACACCCAGTGACTCAACAATCCCTTTCCCTACCTGCCCTAACCCCAATTCTTGTTTCCTACAGACACTCACCGTTTGATGATCTTAACTTTCCAAAATGTTGTGCACATCTCTCATCCACTGTCATTGCCTTTCTTGTTTCCTCTGCCCTGGGGGATTATACCTTTTAATTTATTTGGGGGGGCATATACCTTTTTAATTCTTTACCTGTAATTCTTGTGTTATTTGGGAGAAAGTGGAAATAAATGCATATATGTTCAGTTTGCCATATTTTCACTTCCTAGTTCCCTTGTCGATAGTCCAGAATGGTGTAAAAGTTGGCACCCAACCCCTCTACCCCCAATGTCTCCGTGTTGTTGGAGGAGGTGGGTCTTTGGGCTGTCTCAGCAAAGTGTCATCCTGTAGTTCCTAGTGCCGTCGCCTGGCTCCCAGGGGGCTGTGCTGAACGTATCCCTTTGTCATGGAATGGCACTTCCCAGAGCACCATATGGCCCCGTGAGAATGTCTCGTGAGGCCTCTTCTCTCTTGACCTTTGTCCCTCAGAGGGACTGTAGTGTTGGTCGCTGGCCTGCAACACTGAGGGCCACCCCCACATGTCACCTGACTCTTCTGTCTTTGGGGCACGTGCCCCCCCCCATCTCTTATGACGCCAAAGAGGTTAGGGAGTGAGCTTCGTGCAGTGTGGCGCCCTGGAGGGAAGTAAGCCCAGGTTGGCAGCATTCGCGCGTTCCTGTGGTGCACGTACCGCCACAGCTGCTTCCGGGCTTCCGGGCTTCCGGTGGGGCCTGGAGCTGGGAGGAAAGGCGCGCGCCTGTCTCCCGGAGCTGCACGAGCAGACTCCCGCGCGATGCTGCCTTGGGGAGCGGATCTCGGGGGCCTTCATTCAGGACTGCCCGAGTCAAGAATGAAGTCGTTTTTCCTCTTCATTAAGCGACTCGGTTACTCCTGCCTCGATAGCCCCGCTGGGCTGACTCTGCCAAGCCTTTGTTGATGCCTGGGCTGTCTGAATCGGCCTGCTCAGACACCCCAGACTCGACTCTGGGTTCAGAGAACTCCGGGCCGCTTTGTGTTTGTCTCTCCTGTTGGCTTAAAATGTGTGTTCTGGGTCACTCTTAGTTCTGTTTTTATTCCACTTTGCTAGCCTCCGAAGAGCCTCTTTGTAGAAGTCACTGTGTGCCCTAATAAGAGACTGATGGTACCCAGACATGGTGTTTTATCCAGGTAAACCTCCTCACACTGGTGTCCTGAGGACAGAAGCATCAGGTCACAGGGCTGCCTTATTCTGCGGTTGTGTTGATGACACTTTGTTTCTTCCACAGTTGACAGGCCTGTCAGAGTCTATGCGGATGGAATATTTGACCTCTTCCATTCCGGTCATGCAAGGGCACTTATGCAAGCAAAAACACTGTTTCCCAACAGCTACTTGTTGGTTGGAGGTAAGAATTGCATTTTCTCTTTGTCTAGAAAATCCCTTTATAATGTGCCTCCTGAAAAGGATCCCTTTCAGAGTTCCATTATTAAAATCTCACATGGTTATTACTCCCACTTCAGCTGATACTGGCTCACTTGTTGGCTGTCTGAAATTTAACGTGACGTTTAAACAGCCATAGGGGAAATTACATCATGGGATTAGACACCACTGACTCCCAGAGAGAGACAGACTAATAATACCACCAAGTGCAACCGCTTCATGTTTCCCATTAATGCCTTTCTTCTTGTGATTGAGGCATGATCAAATTTACGTTTCTAAAATTTTCTGGAAGGTTAGGAGAAAAGCAATGTTATTTTGATTTCAAATCCTAGAGAGCTGAGGGGCTTAAGGATGATTAAGGGTAAACAAGGTCATTGTCTGTTTGCTTTGTGTGGCCCACAGCACTTCGGATGCTGCTGTGCTAAGTGTAGTGGCTGATGATAACCTAGTTAATGGAGCTTATGTATTGTGTGTTAAAGAAATGGAGATTTAGATACCTGGGTAATTTTGGTTCACAGTGAAGAAAATGGCTTCATAAGCTTGTGGAAGAAGGGTGGTTGGATGTGGATGGAAACTTTCCTCCTCCAGAAGGCCTACTACCCATTTCAGTTTGGGTAAAGGGGATAGTGCCTGCCTGGGGACACCTGCATCTCACCTCTGTAGCTTCTGGAAGCACCATAGCCTTTCATGGTGATCAGTTTTTGTGCCATTAGCTGAACTAGGCACTGTCAACCCTGAAACCCCTACTGTGAGGAAAAAGGTGCTGTTAAGAGACCATGTCTCTGTTTTTTGTTTTTTGTTTTTTTAAGATTTTATTTATTTGACAGAGAGAGACACAGTGAGAGCGGGAACACAAGCAGGGGGAGTGGGAGAGGGAGACGCAGACTTCCCGCGGAGCAGGGAGCCCGATGCAGGGTTCGATCCCAGGACCCCGGGACCATGTCCTGAGCTGAAGGCAGACGTTTCACGACTGAGCCACCCAGGTGCCCCCATGACTCTGTTTTTAAAGTATTTTGTTACCTTCTGCAAGTTTAAGACTATGTTTTGGATATTTGAGAGGCACCTTTCTACAGATTTTACTGAGGATGGTGACGACGTGGTTATTGAATGGAGTTCTTTCCAGAAGGAAGAGATGATAAAAGGCAGTGAGTACTGGACAAGTCATGCAGAGGGCACCCAAGGCAGGCAGAGAACCCATCTGTTGTTCATTTCCGTTTATCTCGAGTGGAAAACCATTTCTAGAAGGAGCACTACCACCTGGAGTGTGGACCTGAGCTGCTGAGGCCCTGGGGAGACGTCTGCGGTGTTTTGGTGACCCAAGTTGGGAGGTGGTTTGATGTGGGTCACGCTTAGTGGGAACACCCGCCATAGCTGTGGGTGATCACGTTAGGGTGATACCAGGGGCATGGTATCAGAGCTCACTTACTGTGAGGGGCATCACTGTAGCAAACATGTTTGGATAAAATTGTGGACAAGTACAGTCTTCCTTTGAGCTGTGTAGCAGTTGCCTTCCTCTAAAATGCAGCATCTATCCCAGCTGTTCTAGAAATGCTTTGTGATGAGAAGAAAAACAAAGTTAGTTTCTAGACGCGAATGATTTAAAACAGTAGTGCAGGGTCATTCAGAAATCCTGCGTGTTGTGCCAAAAATCTCCCACGAAGCTGCCCCACACCTTGCAAGATGTTTGGCATCGTTGGCACCTTTCCCACTAAATGCCAGTAGCTGCCTCCAATCATGCAACTAAAGATGCCCCACCAATTTCCTGAAATGCTTCGTAGGGGATGATGAGGCCCCTGCTGATAAACATTGTCTTAGACTAGGAGTCTTCAAACTTTGTTCCCCACAATCCCTAAAAGAATTTTGAAAAACTAAATACCTTTTTGCAGTTTTTTTAAGTTGACATCTAAAATTTTCTATCCTAAGTTTATTTTTATTTTTTAAGATTTTATTTATTTATTTGGGAGAGAGAGAGACAGAGTTAGTGAGAGAGAGCACAAGCAGGGAGGGGAGGGAGAAGCAGGCTCCCCCCTGAGCAGGGAGCCTGATGCGGGGCTCGATCCCAAGACCCTGGGATCATGACCCAAGCCTAAGGCAGATGCTTAACTGACTGAGCCACCCAGGTGCCCCTTCTATTCTAAGTTTAAATAGTTGTAAAAGACGTAATTTCTTTAATATTGTAAGTGTTGACATTTTCAAACCTCAACAAATTTTTTTTAAAGATTTTATTTATTTCCCTGTCAGAGAGAGAGAGCACAGAAGCAGGGGGAGTGGGAGAGGGAGAAGCAGACTCCCCGCTGAGCAAGGAGCCCGATGTAGGGCTTGATCCCAGGACCCTGGAACATGACCTGAGCCGAAGGCAGATGCTTAACCAACTGAGCCACCCAGGCATCCCCTCAATAAACATTTTTTTAGGGAAGTTTTATGTTCACAGCAAAATTGAGCAGAAAATACAGAGAATTACCATATGCCCAAATATGCATAGCCTCCCTCGTCATCAACATCCCAGACCAGACTGATACATTGGTTACAGTCCAATGTAACCTACACTGACACATCATCGTTACCCAGAGTCCACAGCTGATGTTAGACTTTTCTCTTAGTGTGGCACATTCTATGGGTTTTGGCAAATGTATAACGACATGTATCTGCTATTGTCATATTGTACAAAATTAGTTTCACTGCCTTAAAAACTCTCTGTGCTCTGCCTATTCATCCATCTCTCCTCCCAGCCCGTGGCAACCACTTATCTTCTTACCATCTCTATAGTTTTTTTCCAGAATGTTATATAATTGGAATTTTACAGTAGGTACCTTTTTCAGATTGGCTTTTTTCACTCAGTGATACATATTTAAGGTTCCTCCATGTCTCTTCATGGCTTGCTAGTTCACTAGTTAGTGCTGAATAATAAAATAATACTCCATTGCCTGGATGTACCACAGTTCGTCCATTTACTTAAGTAAAACTGGGTTGCTCCCAAGTTTTGGCAATTATGAATAAAGCTGCTATAAACATCCGTATGCAAGTTTTTATGTGGACATAGGTTTTCAACTCCTTTGGGTAAATACCAACCAAGGAGCATGATTGCTGGATCGTGTGTTAAGTTTTGGGGCTCCTGGGTGGTTCAGTTGGTTGAGTGTCTGACTCTTGGTTTCAGCTCAGGTCATGATCCCAGGGTTGTGGGATGGAGCCCCAAGTTGGGCTCTGTGATCAGTGCAGGGTCTGCTTGAGGCTCTCCCCCTCTCCCTCCCACTTGCACGTGTGCACTCTCTCTCTCTTTCTCTAAAATAAATAAAATCTTAAAAAAATAACAGTATGTTAAGCTTTGTACAAAACTGCCAAGCTGTTCCAAAGTGGCTGCCCCACCTTGCATTTCCTGCAGCAGTGCGTGAGAGTTACCACTGCTCCATACCCTCACCAGCATTCGGTGCTGTCAGTGTTTTGCATTGTGGCCATTGTAATAGGTCTATAGGGGTATTTCATTGTTGTCTTAGTTTTCAATTCCCTGGTGACATAAGATATTGAACATCTTTTCATATGCTTACTTGCCATCTGTATATCTTCTTTGGTGAGGTGTGTGTTCAGATCTTTTGTCAATTTTTAAATCTGGTTGTTCATTTTCTTATTGGGTTTTAAGTGTTCCTTGATTAGTTTGGATAACAGTCCTTTATCTCTTCTATCTTTTTTAATTATTTTTTCCCAGCCTGTGGGAATGTCATTCCAGTCTTTCACAGGGCCACAGTTCCTAATTTTAACTAAGTCCAGTTTAGTACTTTTGTTTTCGATGGTCCGTGTCTTTCGTGTTGTATCTAAAAATCACTGCCGTACCCAGGGTCATCTAGGTTTTCTGCTAGGAGTTTTAGACTTCTGTGTTTTACATTTAAATCTGTGATCCCTTTTGAGTTAATTTTTGTGAATATTATAAGATTTGTGTCTAGAGTATTTTTTTTGCATGTGGATGTCTGGTTTTTTAGCACCATTTGTTGAATACACAATTTCTGCTGTATTGTTTTGCCTTTGCTCCTTGGACTGTGTTTATGTGGGTCTATTTCTAGGCTCTCTTTTCTGTTCCATTGATCTGTTTGTCCATTCTCTCACCAGTTCTATACCTTCTTGATTACTTTAGCTTTATAGTAAATACTGAAGTTGGTTAGTGTGAGCCTTCAAATTGTGTTCTACTTCCCCAATATTGATGTGGCTGTTCTGGATCTTTTGCCCCTCCTTATAAACTTTAGAATCAATTTGTCAAGTTGTTGCTACAAAATAAGTTGCTGTTATTTTGATTGGGATTGCGTTGAATCTATAGATGCATTGACATCTTGACAATACTGAGTCTTCCTATTCATGAACATAGAATATTTCTCCATTATTTTGTTCTTTGATATCTTTCATCAGAGTTTTGTAGGTTCTTCATATAGATCTTGCACATATTTTGTTAGATTTATACCTAAGTACTTCATTTTGGGGAGGGAAGGGGCTAATGTAAATAGTAATTCATTCTTAATTTCAAAACTCGTTCATTGCTGGTGTGTAGGAAGGTGATTGACTTTTATATATCAAACTTGTATCCTGCAACCTTGCTGTAGTTGCTTATTAGTTCTAGGGAATTTTTTTGGTAAATTCTTTCACATTTTCTACACAGGTGGTCATATCAGGTGGTTCTATTTCTTCCTTCCCAGTCTGTATACTTTTTATTTCCTTTTCTTGGCTTACTGCATCAGCTAGGACTTCCAGTACAATGTTGAAAAGCAGTGGTAAGAGGGGATGTCATTGCCTTGTTCCTGATATTAGCGGGAAAACTTCAACTTTCCATTAAGTGTGATGTTAGCTGTAGATTTTTTGTAGATAGTGTTTATCAAGTTGAGGAAGTTCCTCTCTATTCCGTTTTCTGAGAGTATTTATCATGAAGGAGTATTGGATTTTATCAAATGCCTTTTCTGCATCTATTGATAAGATCTTGTGGTTTTCCTCTTTAGCCTGTTGATGTGATGGATTACATTAATTGATTTTCAAATGTTGAACCAGCCTTGCATACCTGAGATAAATCCCACTTGGTCATGGTATATAATTCTTTTTATATATTGATAGATCTGAGGTATTAATATTTTGTTGAACAGTTTTGCATCCATTTTCATGAGACAACTTGGTCTGAGTTTTTTTTCCTTACAATGTCTTCTTTTGATTTTGGTATTAGGGAAATGCTGGTCTCATAGAATGAGTTAGGAGGTATTCCTTCTGCTTCTGTCTTCTGGAAGAGATTGTAAAGAAATGGTATAGTTTATTCCTCACATGTTTGGTAGAATTTACCAGTGAACTCGTCTGGGCCTGGTGTTTTCTCTTTTAGAAGGTTATTAGATATTGATTCAATTTCTATTCAGATTGTCTATTTTTTCTAGTGTAAGTTTTGACAGCTTGTGTCTTTCAAGGAATTTGTCCATTTTGTGTAGGTTACCAAATTATGGAGTTGCTCTTAATATTCCTTTATTATCCTTTTAATGTTCATGAGATCGGCAATAATGTCCCCTCTTGAATATCCTATTTTAATAATTTGAGTATTTTCTCTTTTTTCTTAACTAGAGGCTTATAAATTTTATTGATCTTTTGAAAGAACCAGCTTTTCTCTATTGATTCCTGTTTTCAATTTCATTAGTTTCTGTTCTGATTTTTAGTATTTCTTCTGCTTACTCTGGATTTAATATGCTCTTCTTTTTCTAGTTTCCTAAGGTGGAAGCTTAGATTATTGACTTCAGATATTTAGACTTTTTAGACTTTGTTTTTTTTCCCCAATTATACATTTATTTATTTTTATTTTTTTTTAAGATTTTATTTATTTGAGAGAGAGAGAATGAGAGATAGCACGAGAGGGAAGAGGGTCAGAGGGAGAAGCAGACTCCCCG
This sequence comes from Eumetopias jubatus, assembly GCF_037043125.1. Classification (NCBI taxonomy): domain Eukaryota; kingdom Metazoa; phylum Chordata; class Mammalia; order Carnivora; family Otariidae; genus Eumetopias; species Eumetopias jubatus. The sequence goes on from NW_028274817.1 coordinate 106,891,991, forward strand.
CTGAGCAGGGAGCCCGATGTGGGACTCGATCCCGGGACTCCAGGATCATGACCTGAGCCGAAGGCAGTCGCTCAACCAACTGAGCCACCCAGGCGCCCCCCAATTTTACATTTAATGCTACATATTTCCCTCTAAACTGTTTTCCCTGCATTCCACACATTTTGATAAGCTGTGTTTTCATTTTCATTTACCTCAAAAGATTTAAATATTTCTGTTGATGGGGCTCCTGGGTGGCTCAGTCGTTAAGCATCTGCCTTCGGCTCAGGTCATGATACTGGGGTCCTGGGATCAAGCCCCGCATCGGGGTCCCTGCTCAGTGGGAAGCCTGCTTCTCCCTCCCCCACTCCCCCTGCTTGTGTTCCCTCTCTTGCTGTGTCTCTCTCTGTCAAATAAATAAATAAAATATTTTTAAAAAGTAAAATAAATATTTCTGTTGAGATTTATTTTTTTTTACCTGTGTGTTATTTAGAAGTGCATTACTTAATCTCCAAGTATTTGGGGATTTTCCAGCTATCTTTCTCTTTTTGATTCCTAGTTTAATTCCTCTGTGGTCTGAGAACAGACATTGTATGATTTCTATTCTTTTAAATGTGTTATGGTGTGTTTTATGGCCCAGAATGTTGTCTGTCTTGGTGAATGCTTCATGTGAGCTTGAGAAAGCTGTATATTCTGCCGTGGTTGGATGAACTAGTCAGTAGATGCCAATTATATCTGGCTGATTGATGGTGCTGTTGAGTTAAACTGTGTCGTTGTTCATTTTCTGTCGGCTAGGTCTATCTGTTTCTGATAGAGGGGTGTTAAAGCTTCCAACTCTTATAGCGGATTCATCTGTTTCTCCTTGCAGTTACAACAGTTTTTGCCTCATATATTTTGACTCTATTTTTCGGCACATCCACATTAAGGATTGCTATGTCTTTGTGGAGTATTGACCCTTTTATCATTATGTAATGCCCCTTTCTTCTTGATAACATTCCTTGTTCTGGAGTCTACACTGTCTGAAATTAATGCGCCTACTTCCATGTTCTTGATCCTTTTTAATGTATATATGTTTTCATATTTAAAGTGGGTATTTTGTAGACAGTATACAGTTGGGTCTTGTTTTTTATCACAATCTCTGTCTTATAATTGATAAATGTAGACCATATGTGTTCCAAGTGATTTTTGATATAGTTGGTTTAATATATCCCTTATTTTTCCCTGTTTTCTATTTGCTGCTTCTGTGTTTTGTTCCTACTTGTATCTTCCACACTTTTCCTGCCTTTTGTAGTTTTAATTTAGCATTTTATATGATTCCATTTTCTCTCCTTTCTTAGCATATCGATTATACTTCTTTTTTCACTTTTTTAGTGGTTGCCCTAGAGTTTATAATATACATTCTAAACTAATCCAAGTCCACTTTCAAACAACACTATACTATTGGTACAAGTACCTTGTAAAAACAAAATATTTCTTTTTTTTAGTTTTTTAAAAAGATTTTATTTATTTATTTGACAGAGACACAGTGAGAGAGTGAACACAGCAGGGCGAGTGGGAGAGGGAGAAACAGGCTTCCCACGGAGCAGGGAGCCTGATGCGGGGCTTGATCCCAGGACCTTGGGATCATGACTTGAGCCGAAGGCAGATGCTTAACCAACTGAGCCACCCAGGTGCCCCAAAACAAAATATTTCTTATTCCTCTTTCCCATCCCTTGTATGATTGCAGTCATTCATTCATAATTGAATATACTGTTGCTGTTACTATTTTGAAAAAATTGTTCATCTGTTAAATGAATTAAGAATAAGAGAAATAAAAGGTTTTATCTTATTCATTCTTGAATCCTCCTTTCTTTATGTAAATTTGAATTTCTGAACCATCATTTTCCTTCTCCCTAAAGAACTTTATTTTTTTAAATATTTTATTTATTTATTTGACAGAGACATAGAGAGGGAACACAAGCAGGGGGAGTGGGAGAGGGGGAAGCAGGCTCCCCACCAAGCAGGGAGCCTGATGTGGGGCTCGATCCCAGGACCCTGGGATCATGACCTGAGCTGAAGGCAGATGCTTAATGAGTGAGCCACCCAGGTGCCCCGAACTTTTTTTTTTTAAAGAAGAAATTTTAAAAACATTTCTTGCAAGGCAGGTCTACTGGAATGAAATTCCCTCATTTTTTGTTTGTTGGGGGAGGTCTTTATTTCTTCTTCTCTTTTGAAGGTTAATTTTACAGGGTACAGAATTCTAGGTTGGTGGGGTTTTTTTCTCTCAATACTAAATATTTCACTCCATTCTCTTCTTGCTCCCATTGTTTCTGTGGAGACATCCATTGTATTTTTATCCTTGTTCCTCCAAATGAGAGGAGTGGGATTTTATGATTTGTGGATGAATGTTTATTGCTAGAATGAGATAGGGTTTAGCATTGATTTTATTCCTCTTCTTCCTTATTATAGATTTAAGTGCTGAAGTATTTTGTTTACACAAATATTTAGATGGGAATGGAAGAAGTTTGTTATAGTGATGCCACTCAGACTTTGAACTCCTTAGTTATTTGCCATGTATTGCAAAAATAATTTGTTGTCAACAAAATAATTTTAATGGTCTATCAAGTGACAATTTATTAAAGTCCTCTTTCCAATTTGATGCAAGGAATGGATTAGAAATGACCTGACCTGCAAGATTTGTTTCCAAGCTGTGAGAATCATTTGCTTTCTTTCTTTCTGGGAAGTAGAACAAAAAGGCTTTACCAAGGCTTACCCAATGATTCCTAATTATAACCCTTACTCTTTTACTTGAAAGCAATTTGCTTAACCAGATATACTTAGAAAGGGTTGGGGAGGTGAAAATATTGGTAATTTCATTATACCTTTGTCAATCCAGTAATTTTTGATAAAATGGTTTTTTTGTTTTCTTAAAACTTAAAAAAAAAACAAACCTGGAAACCTTGGGGCTGCAGGTTTTGCTTACTAAATCTGCAGAAAACACCTAACCTAATTGGCAAAGGTAGTCCTTACTGTCAAACCTGCTAAAAAACCTGGAGAAAAGGTCTTTTCAATTCAAATATATTAATGTGTTTCAGGAAGCCTTATAAAAACCACTGAGAAATACATTATAGATTGCATGTATGAAATAGAATGAAATAGAATCAGTCAAGATTAAAATTATGTAGCTCTAATAAGTTGTAAGCAAGACAATAAATCATGCTTAATTTATAGTAATGCAATGTAATTTATAGGTAAAATAGTACCATATTTATAAGGAGAGGCATATGATAAAAGACATGTTATTTCTTCTCTAAATATTAGTGTGTGTGTGTGTGTGTGTGTGTGTGTGTGTGTGTGTGTGTGTTAAACTCTGGCATTTGGGGTTTGGGGAAAATTAAATAAAATCGAATGTAAAAATCAGAAATGACTTCCTTATCTTTATTAGATACCATGGGTATACTTCCCTTATGTATTTAAGAATAGAAAAGGGAATATACTACTAAAAAATAATTTGGCAGTACATATTTTGTGCTAGGAGGAGATAGAAAATAATTCACATTTTAGAAGAGGAAATAGGTAAGGATTATCTATAAATGGAGTAAGTTTTATAATGTGATCTGATAAAATATATTTTAACTTCCCTTTAAAATAATGCATATGAAATCTTTAAAAAAGTCTGTAAATGTTTTATCCATGTGCTTATACCAAAGTATTTTTAGAAAATTGATAATTCTAAAAAATATTCCAGTTACATTTCTAAGATGCAGTGGTATCAGCCTATACAGCTTTGCCTTATTGAGATGATTTTGAAGTGAAAAGCTGAGAAAAATGCTTACTCTTAACTAAAAAAGAAAAGGCATTTCTAGGATTCAATATGAATATTGAGAATAGCTGGAAAAATGCTTACCCTTAACTACATGAAAAAGCCATTTTTAGCATTCAATATTTCTTTACATTGCTCCTTTTGCTTTGGATTCCTGGGCCTTATCCCTCAAGATCCTTGGGTCCTTTGACAATAGTTAGGAGAATGAAAAGGCACAGTTGTTAGGCAACAATTTGCATTATTCCCCACTCTACCATAATTAGTTTCCAACACCTGGCTTTACCTATAACAGAAATCTTTGTAAGACAGGAAGCTTTTAGAGATCCATGGTGTTTGCAGTAGTCATTAAGCAAGATTTCCCTTTGGTTTGGCCTGAAGCCTTAACTCCCTGCCCCTTGCAATGTAGCACAGTAAGAGCTTGATGGTGTCTTTTTTTTTTTTTTTTTTTTTTTTTTGATGGTGTCTTTCTTTTGGGTAGTGGAATAAAGGTGGTTTTGGACACAGGAGCTTTCTTTGGGACCATTAATGTTAGGAAAGAGTACCTTTGCAAATTGAGTATCTGGAAATTGAGTTCTTTAAAGCTTCTTGTGTTTGGATATCTCTTAAAAAGTCTTGGTGTATCCCCAGGAGTATGTGTGCCCTAGTTCGAAGACCGTTACCTTTAGGCTCTTTTTTGAGTATCTCAGGCCACTTTTAATGGCAGACAGTTCTACACTGAGGAAAGTTAGGGAGTCCTTTATAAACCGGTGTTCTTTGATTTTGGTGGAAAGATGGGCTCTTGCAATGATGTGTGTTGTTAGCAGATAAAATGTTTATGGTGAATTGAAAGAACCCACTGTATTAATGGTGGGGCCCCGTACGTCTACAGGTAGGTTTGCTGTAGGAGTTTCCCTGGGTGGAGCAAGGGCTTCTCTCGTGAAACCACTCTTGTCACGGCAAGTGCACAGAAAGCTGCTTGGCATAATACTTGGTATTTGGTAGAAATAATTGATTCAAAGACTAGAAACTGTGATAAGTGGAAGTACTATGGTCTGCTTCTCAACCTTGGGCAAAAACTGACACAAAATGCCATGGTTACATACTATGATTATAATATCTGCATTTCTAAATTTTAAGCATTATGGCCAGTAATAATTTGAAAACTCATTTATGTAAGCTTACCTCATTGGCATTATTTTGGTGAATTGAAACTACCAATTGTAAAGCCCTTTTTTCTTTTTTAATTTAAAAGCTAATGTCATTTAACAAGAAACAACAGGTGTTGGTGAGGATGCGGAGAAAGGGGAACCCTCTTACGCTGTTGGTGGGAGCGTAAAGTGGTGCACCCACTCTGGAAAACGGTATGGAGGTGCCTCAGAAAGTTAAACATGGAGCTATCCTATGATCCGACAATTGCACTACTGGGTTTGAGGTGCCTCAGAAAGTTAAATATGGAGCTATCCTATGATCCGACAATTGCACTACTAGGTTTTTACTCAAAGAATCCAAAAATATTAATTCAGAGGGATACATGCACCCTGATGTTTATAGCAGCATACCTACAAAAGCCTAATTATGGAAACAGCCCAAGTGTCCATCAACTAACGAATGGATAAAGATGTGGTATACACACACACACACACACACACACACACACACACACACACACACACACACACAAATGGAATATTAACGCAGCCATCAAAAAGAATGAAATCTTGCCATTTACAACAACGTGGATGGAACTACAGTGTATTATGCTGAGTGAAATAAGTCAGTCAGAGGAAGACAAATACCATATGATTTCACTCATATGTGGAATTTAAGAAACAAAACAAATGAGCAAAGGGGGGAAAAAAGAGAAAGAGGCAAGCCAAGAAACAGACTCTTAACTCTAGAAGACAATCTAATGGTTACCAGAGGGGAGGTGTGGGGGGGAGATGGGTGAAACAGGTGATGGGGATTAAGGAGGGCACTTGTGATGAGCACCTGGTGTTCTATGGAAGTGTCGAATCACTATATTGTACACCTGAAACTAGTATTACACTGTGTTAACCTAAATTTGAATAAAAAAATAAGTTAATATAATTTAAAAACAAGTCAAGAAATTGAAATTTATATCAGTTTTTTCCCTAAAATATTTCTTTTTTTAAATTTTATTTTATTACATTATGTTAATCACCATACATTACATATTAGTTTTTGATGTAGTGTTCCATGATTCATTGTTTGCGTATAACACCCAGTGCTCCATGCAATACGTGCCCTCTTTAATACCCATCACCAGGTTAACCTATCCCCCCACCCCCTCCCCTCTAGAACCCTCAGTTTGTTTCTCAGAGTCCACAGTCTCTCATGGTTCATCTCCCCCCTCCAATTTCCCCGCCCTTCATTTTTCCCTTCCTACTATCTTTTTTTTTAAACATATAATGTATTATTTGTTTCAGAGGTACAGGTCTATGATTCATCAGTCTTACACAGTTCACAGCGCTCACCATAGCACATACCCTCCCCAATGTCCATCACCCAGCCACCCCGTCCCACCGACCCCCCACCACTCCAGCAACCCTCAGTTTGTTTCCTGAGATTAAGAGTCTCTTACGGTTTGTCTCCCTCTCTGGTTTCATCTTGGTTCATTTTTTCCTCCTTTCCCCTATGATCCTCTGTCTTGTTTCTCAAATTCCTCATATCAGTGAGATCATATGATACTTGTCTTTCTCTGACTGACTTATTTTGCTTAACATAATACCCTCTAGTTCCATCCACGTCGTTGCAAATGACATTCATCTGTTGATGGACATCTTGGCTCTTTCCATAGTTTGGCTCTTGTGGACATTCTGCTATAAACATTGGGGTGCACGTACCCCTTCGGATCACTACATCTGTATCTTTGGGGTAAATACCCAGTAGTGCAATTGCTGGGTCATAGGCTAGCTCTATTTTCAACTTTTTGAGGAACCTCCATACTGTTTTCCAGAGTGGTTGCACCAGCTTGCATTCCCACAACAGTGTAGGAGGGTTCCCCTCTCTCCACATCCTTGCCAACATCTGTCCTTTCCGACTTGTTAATTTTAGCTATTCTGACTGGTGTGAGGTGGTATCTTATTAAGGTTTTCATTTGGATTTCCCTGATGCCGAGTGATGTTGAACAATTTTTCATGTGTCTGTTGGCCATTTGGATGTCGTCTTTGCAGAAATGTCTGTTCATGTCTTCTGCCCATTTCTTGATTCAATCATTTGTTCTTTGGGTGTTGAGTTTGGTAAGTTCTTAATAGGCTTTGGATACTAGCCCTTTATCTGATATGTCATTTGCAAATATCTTCTCCCATTCTGTTGGTTGTCTTTCGGTTTGGTGGACTGTTTCCTTTGCTGTGCAGAAGCTTTTGATCTTGATGAAGTCCCAATAGTTCATTTTTGCCCTTGCTTCCCTTGCCTTTGGCGATGTGTCTAGGAAGAAGTTGCTGCGGCTGAGGTAGAAGGTCATTTTCCTGACCTTAGTTGCTGCCTGTGTTCTCCTCAAGGATGTTGATGGATTCCTGTCTCACATTTAGGTCTTTTATCCATTTTGAGTCTATTTTTTGTGTGTCGTGTACGGAAATGGTCCAGTTTCATTCTTCTGCATGTGACTGTCCAATTTTCCCAACACCATTTGTTGGAGAGGCTTTTTTCCATAGGACATTCTTTACCGCTTTGCCGAAGATTAGTTGACCATAAAGTTGAGGGCCCATTTCTGGGCTTTCTATTCTGTTCCATTGATCTATATGTCTGTTTTTGTGCCAGTTACCATACTGTCTTGATAATTACAGCTTTGTAATAGAGCTTGAAGTCCGGAATTGATGCCACCAGCTTTGCTTTTCTTTTTCAACATTCCTCTGGCTATTTGGGGTCTTTTCTGGTTCCACAAAAATTTTGGGATTATTTGTTCCATTTCTTTTAAAGAGTTGATGGTATTTTGATGGGGATTGCATTAAATGTGTAGATTGCTCTAGGTAGCATAGACATTTTCGCAATATTTGTTCTTCCAGTCCATGAGCATGGAACATTTTTCCATTTCTTTGTATCTTCCTCACTTTCTTTCATGAGTATTCTATAGTTTTCTGAGTACAGATTCTTTGCCTCTTTGGTTAGATTTATTCCTAGGTATCTTATGGTTTTGGGTGCAATTGTAAATGGGATCGACTCCTTAATTTCTCTTTCTTCTATCTTGTTGGTGGTGTATAGAAATACCACTGATTTCTGTGCATTGATTTTATATCCTGCCACTTTACTGAATTCCTGTATGAGTTCTATCAGTTTTGGGGTGGAGTCTTTTGGGTTTTCCACATACAGTATCATATCATCTGCAAAGAGTGAGAATTTGACTTCTTTGCTGATTCAGATGCCTTTGATTTCTTTTTGTTGTCTGATTGCTGAGGCTAGGACTTTTAGTACTATGTTGGATAGCAGTGGTGATAGTGGACATCTCTGCCATTTTCCTGACCTTAGGGGAAAAGCTCTCAGTTTTTCCCCATTGACAATGATATTCTCTGTGGGTTTTTCATAGATGGCTTTTATGATATTGAGGTATGTACCGTCTATCCCTACACTCTAAAGAGTTTTAATCAAGAAAGGGTGTTGTACTTTGTCAAATGCTTTTTCTGCATCTATTGAGAGGCGCATATGGTCCTTGTTCTTTACTTTATTAATGTATTGTATCACATTGATTTGCAGATGTTGAACCAACCTTGCAGCCCAGAAATAAATCCCACTTGGTCGTGGTGAATAATCCTTTTAATATACTGTAGGATCCTATTGGCTAGTATTTTTGTGAGAATTTTTGCATCCATGTTCATCAGGGATATTGGTCTGTAATTCTCCTTTTTGATGGGGTCTTTGTCTGGTTTTGGGATCAAAGTAATGCTGGCCTCATAAAATGAGTTTGGAAGTTTTCCTTCCATTTCTATTTTCTGGAACACTTTCAGAAGAATAGATATTAATTCTTTAAATGTTTGGTAGAATTCCTCTGGGAAGCCATCTGGCCCCGGGCTCTTGTTTGTTGGGAGATTTTTGATGGCTGCTTCAATTTCCTTACTGGTTATGAGTCTGTTCGGGTTTTCTATTTCTTCTTGTTCAGTTTTGGTAGTTTATACTTCTCTAGGAATGCATCCATTTCTTCCAGATTGTCTAATTTGCAGGCATATAGTTGCTCATAATATGTTCTTATAATTGCTTGTATTTCTTTGGTGTTGGTTGTGATCTCTCCTCTTTCATTCATGATTTTGTTGATTTGGGTCGTTTCTCTCTTCTTTTTGATAAGTCTGGCCAGGGGTTTATCAATCGTAGTTCTTTCAAAGAACCAGCTCCTAGTTTTGTTGATCTGTTCTACTGTTCTTTTGGTATCTATTTCATTGATTTCTGCTCTGATCTTTATTATTTCTCTTCTCCTGCCGCGTTTAGGCTTTATGTGCTGTTCTTTCTCCAGCTCCTTTAGGAGTAGGGTTGGGTTGTGTATTTGAGACCTTTCTTGTTTCTTGAGAAAGGCTTGTATTGCTATATACTTTCCTCTTAGACCGCCTTTGCTGCATCCCAAAGATTTTGAACAGTTGTGTTTTCATTTTCATTCGTTTCCATGAATTTTTATAATTCTTCTTTAATTTCCTGGTTGACCCATTCATTCTTTAGTAGGATGCTCTTTTGTCTCCATATATTTGAGTTCTTTCCGACTTTCCTCTTGTGATTGAGTTCTAGTTTCAAAGCACTGTGGTCTAAAAATATGCAGGGAATGATCCTAATCTTTTGGTACCGGTTGAGACCTGATTTGTGACCTAGGATGTGATCTATTCTGGAGAGTGTTCCATGAGCACTAGAGAAGAATTCTGTTGCTTTGGGATGGAATGTTCTGAATATATATGTGAAGTCCATTTGGTCCAGTGTGTCATTTAAAGCCTTTATTTCCTTGTTGATCTTTTGCTTCGATGATCTCTCCATTTCCTTGAGGGGGGTGTTAAAGTCCCCCACTATTATTGTATTGTTGTCTATGTGTTTCTTTGATTTTGTTATTAATTGACTTATATAATTGGCTGCTCCCATGTTAGGGGCATAGATATTTACAATTGTTAGATCTTCTTGTAGGATAGACCCTTTAAGTAGGATGTCGTGTCCTTCCTCATCTCTTGTTACAGTCTTTGGTTTAAAATCTAATTTGTCTGATATAAGGATTGCCACCCCAGCTTTCTTTTGATGTCCATTAGCATGGTAAATGGTTTTTCAGCCCCTCATTTTCAATCTGGAGGTATCTTTGGGTCTAAAATGAGTCTCTTGCAGGCAGCATATTGATGGGTCTTGTTTTTTTTATCCAATCTGATACCCTGTGTCTTTTGATTGGGGCATTTAGCCCATTTACATTCAGGGTAACTATTGAAAGATGAATTTAGTACCATTGTATTGCCTGTAAGGTGACTGTTACTATATATTGTCTCTATTCCTTTCTGGTCTATGTTACTTTTAGGCTCTCTCTTTGCTTAGAGGACCCCTTTCAATATTTCTTGTAGGGCTGGTTTGGTGTTTGCAAATTCTTTTAGTTTTTGTTTGTCCTGGAAGCTTTTTATCTCTCCTTCTATTTTCAATGACAGCCTAGCTGGATATAGTATTCTTGGCTACATATTTTTCTCATTTAGTGCCCTGAAGATATCATGCCAGTCCTTTCTGGCCTGCCAGGTCTCTGTGGATAGGTCTGCTGCCAACCTAATGTTTGTATCGTTGTAGGTTACAGACTTCTTGTCCCGAGCTGCTTTTGGTATTTTCTCTTTGTCTCTGGGACTTGTAAGTTTTACTCTTAGATTTCAGGGTGTTGACCTATTTTTATTGATTTTGAGGGGGGTTCTCTGTGCCTCCTGATTTTGATGTCTGTTTCCTTCCCCAGATTAGGGAAGTTTTCTGCTATAATTTTCTCCAGTATACCTTCTGCCCCTCTCTCTCTTTCTTCTTCTTCTGGGATCCGAATTATTCTAATATTGTTTTGTCTTGTGGTATCACTTATCTCTCAAATTCTGCGCTCGTGATCCAGTAGTTGTTTATCTCTCTTTTTCTCAGCTTCTTTATTCTCCATCATTTGGTCTTCTATATCACTAATTCTCTCCTTTGCCTCATTTATCCTAGCAGTTAGAGCCTCCATTTTTTATTGTACCTCATTAATAGCCTTTTTGATTTCAACTTGGTTAGATTTTAGTTCTTTTATTTCTCCAGAAAGGGATTCTCTAGTATCTTCCATGCTTTTTTCAAGCCCAGCTAGTGTCTCCCTAAAATATTTTTTAAGTCTATGAGTCACCAGATACCTACTTCTACCTCATAGAAGGGGAATAAAAAATAACAATAAATGTAATACTACTCTTACTATAATAGACATAAATAGTACTCCATAAACTTGACATAAATATTACTCCTTTAAGCTCTCTTGTACTTTCCTTGAAATTAAATATCCCGCCAGGACTCCATTTTGCCTGACTGGTGGGACATTGAGTCTCAGTCCTTGTTAGGCTGTCTTCACCTCTGCAGAGTCCAAAGAGATTCCACAATGTTTACAGAAACAAGAGAGGGGTTTCCAGTCTTGAGCCCAGCCCCACTGAGCCCATGCAAGTTGAGGCACCTGCCGTCTGTGCTCACATGGAACCCTCGTGCCCAGGGTACCATGTCATCATCCCTCGTGGGGTCTGCCACCGGCCCTTCTGCTTATGGGGTCCTCAGACCTTTGGCCTCTTCCTCATTTGGAGGACTCTTCTCTCTCTTTGTCTCTTTCCTTACAGAACTTCTCTAATGAGTTCTGGCTTGGAGGAAACAGCAGCCGGGGAGGCAGGCTGTGTACCAGCAGCTTGAATTTCACAGCTTCTAGGGGGGAGTTTGTTCCAAGAGACTGGGCACCTGCTTGGAGTGGGGGCAGGAAAAAGACGGAGCTCAAAACACAGATGAATATCCCCAGTGCTTGTTTTATACTACTATTGATAAATGGCAAATGTTATTGAGCATTACTCTTTACTCAGATGATCACATTCAATTATCAAAATTTTGCCATGTTTTAAAGACAGATGACTGAGTCTTAAGAGACTGAGTAATTTTCCCAGTTTTAAGTAGCAGAGCGGGGATTAGAACCCACGTCTGTTTGGTTCCAAAGTTCATCCCTTATATTACATTTTCTCTCCTGCAGAGGACTGGTACTATTTCATTTTGAGCACAGGGAGCTGCCAGGATGGGTTAGCTACAGTGTGAACTCCGAGATGACTCAGTGAATTCATCCATGGAACCATTGCTCAGAGTTCTCCAGCTGGTTGTCAGAGTGCATTTGCCAAGACTCAAGAACAACAGTACTGCTTTGGGTGTAATTAATGTTTGGACAATAACTGGTCAGCATGTTCAGCTGCTTCTTGAGGTCACTCCTGGGATATGAAAATAGGACCCTGGATTGGCATAAACAGGATGTTTGTTTTCTTTGTGCTCTGTCAGGGGGCCATTATTTCGGTCATCTAGAAGTTACACCAAATTGCTCAGGTGCAGGTTCAAAAGGGGAGAGGATATGGCCAGCCTAGTTTTGTGTTGTTTAAAATAGAAAATTGATGGATCTGAAATCCATTTCTGCTCAGTATGATTCTTGAAGTAGTGTTTTAATAAAGTCCTAACAGAACATTTAAAAAGTCTTAGATCAGTTTTTAAATTGTATATCTTGACCCATAAATAATTCCTATTTATGGAGTCTAAAGCCAATGCAATCCGTGAATCAGTACAGAACATAGTAAATATGGCCCGACTACCTGCCCCCCTCACCCCCAAGCTGGAGTGATGGGTGATTCAGAATCAGGCTGGGCTCTTGGCTCAAGATGTTCATAATATGCTCCAGGGGCTTTTGAATCTTGTACATATCAGAATTATCCCTGACACTTGTCAGAAATAGAGCTGCCTAGGCCCTACTCCAGACTCATGGTCTTCATTCATTTGGTCTGCTACAACAAGACACCCTGGGCTGGCTGGCTTAAAAACTGCACAAGTTTACTTCTCACAGTTCAGGAGACTGGAGACTCCAAGATAAGGCCCTAACATGGTGTCCTGCTGAGGGCCCTCATCTTGTTTCAGAGTTGTTCCTTTCTTGCTGTTTTCTCATGTGGTGGAAGGTGCTAGGGAGCGCTGTGCAGGCTCTTTTATAAGACACTAATCCCATTCATAAGGGTTCCAACCTCAAGACCTAAGCACCTCCCAAAGGCCTACCTCCTAAATATCATTACCTTTGGGATTTAAGATTTTAACAAATGAATTTAGGGGGACACATTCAGACCATAGCACCCACGGAATCAAACTCTTGGGCAGTGAGACCCAGGTATCTTTATATTTAGCAAGCTCCTTAGGTGACTCTGATACTCCTTAAACTTTTTGAGCCAGCCACGTGGTTGATGGTGTTGGGGTAACATAAACTACTACAATGTTGTCTTTATTGTGTTCTATCCTATACAGGTCTATACAACATCTCCGGAAGTATGTATAGGAGATGTATAGGCATACACATGTGTATCTAGAGACATACTGGTCTCTTAATTATATATATGTTGTTGAAATGTGCCTACAGATAAATATTATTGTAAATCATAGTAAACATTAACCGAGCATCTGTATGTTTCAGGCACTGTTCATTCATTCAATAAATACTTAAGAGACCTCTATGGGCCATCAGAAAATCAAACAAAAGTCCCTGTCTTCAGGGAGCATATATTTTAGTAGAAGGACATCAGCAGTAAAATTCAATAAGACAGTGACATGATGAGGAGTGCCATGGCAAGAAGTAAAACGGGAAAGGGATGGCAACCACCAGAGATGGGGGCCAAATGGCAATTTCAATAGGATGGCTGGGAAGCCTCGAGGGAGGGGAGGAAGTGAGCTCTGTGGATATTTGGAGCACAGCTGTTCCAGGTTTGGGGAACAGGAGGTGCCAAGTCCTGACCTCAGCAGGAGCATTCTTGGTGTCTTCGGGAAACGGCACGAAGGCCAAGGGCTGGGATGCAAGGAGGCGCCATCTGAGAGGCAAGGGATGGGCTGAGGCGTGGGTCTTGTGGGGGCCCGTGGGCCACTGGAATTGTTTCACTTTTACTCTGGGGAGACGGGAAGGGTTCTGGGTCCAAGAACGACAGTCAGACAGGTTTTAAGGGGACGATTCTGGCCAATAGGCAGAGGCTCCTGGGGGCGGGCGAGGCAGGAACAAGTGCCAGAGTTAGGAGGCCATGGCAGTAATCCGTGGGGGGAGAAGGTGGGCGGGCTGGTGAGCAGTGGAGGTGGTGAGCACACCGTGGCTTGCAGGGGTTCTCTGAAGGCGGGGGAGGGGGGCGGCGGCAGGTCTGAGGATGGTTTGGAGGTGGAGTGAGTGAGGGCTGCCCCAGGAGGTTTTCCAAGGATGCTGGCTATAGCTGTTGGCTGTGCTCACTCTGTGGCTAGATTTGGTTCTGGATGTGGGTCATCCTTCGATTCCAAGAAAATAATTGTATTTTTGTTTTTAAAACATGTTGAACACTTAAATTTTGTAAGTTTTATTGTGTGTACATAAAACCTCTTACAGAGCAGTCAGGGCAGTTTGGCTATAGTGTGACCTTCACCAGGATATTGGTAAACAGGGACTAGACCCACAGTGACACTTTTTCCTGACATGTAGGAAAGCTGCCTTTCCCAAAAACAAATATATTCTGGATAGAATAATGAATAATATTTCTTGTTCAGTTTATTTCAAAGCACTCTTATGTAAATCCTCAAAAAATTCTTTCTAAGGTTGATAGTGGATGATATTAACCCCCATTTGGAGATTCAGGAACCTGAGATCTAGGAAGGATAAGAAATGTTACAAGGATGAATTCTGCTAGATCAGATCTTCTATTTTATGACTTCCTCCTCTTGATTGTGTGGTCTGATGTATAGTGACTGGACCTCAATCCGGGGAACAGAAGTGTGTGTGTGTGCGTGCGCACGTGTGCTTACATGGATGCATGTGCGCGTATGCCCATGCACACGTGCATGCAAAGGAATCACACTTGGGTTACTAAGTACAATGATCCAGCAAGGGAATTGGAACTGATTGTTCAAATCTTCTAAAATTCAGGCCTCCTGCTTCTTTTCTTTTTCTCTCTTCCCTCTCTCTCTCTGGTCATTTGGCCATTTTTTTTTTTTTCCGAATAGTAATTTTTACTGAATGGTGGGAGAGAAAAATAAAAGATACAGAAGTCACATTAGGTAGTGTGGAGAATAATTTTAATGTTAAGTTGCAGCAGAGAATGAAGTCAAAATTAGCACCAAAATGGAATTCTCGATTGCTGATGGATTTCAGCTTGCTTTGCTTTCCTGATGCTTTGTTCCTGTAAAAAAACAAGTTTGATTACATCCTGTACCAAGTAAGGCTGAGCTCCTTTTGTTTTGCTGAACAAGCCCTGATGTTCCAGGATGGCTGCGAGCAGGGCCTGGGCTAGGTAGCAGCCTTTCACGTCTATGTCTGTTTCAGTTTGCAGTGATGACCTCACCCACAAATTCAAAGGTTTCACTGTGATGAACGAAGCAGAGAGATATGAAGCTCTCAGACACTGTCGCTATGTGGATGAAGTCATTAGAGATGCTCCGTGGACACTCACTCCAGAGTTTCTGGAAAAACACAAGGTACTTACTCTTCCATGTTCTCTAAGTAGAAGAATTAGAGTCTGGTTCTACAGCCTACATGCAGAAAGCCCAGAGGCTTCTACTCTCTGAAAGAGGTGACTTCAGGAACTGTCATGTGGTGTCACTTGATACAGCACCTGTCTTCTGCCCAGGCCTGGGGACTGATACCCTCTCACTTCCTCACTGTGGGGCTAGAGCTAGACCACCCACGTCCAAGTGCGCCTCTATCCCTTCCTACCTGTGGGACCTTGAGCAAGACATTGAACCCACTTACCTAAATTGTAAGCTCACGTGATGTCAGTACTTCGCCCATGGGGCTGTTTTGAGAATCTAATGAGATCATGTAAGTAAAACCCTTTGAACACTGGCTGGCCCATAGTCAGAGCTCTAAAATGTCATTGTCATCACCACCACCATCATCATTATTGATGCTTGTATATTCACAGGCATCCTTTTTCAAGGAACAAATGAATACGCATTATATCCAGAAGGGCACAGGGCACAGGTCAGCCTTTAAGGAAAGAACTTTCTATCTGTGATTTTGTGACCCTGAGACTCCTACTGATACAAGATTTTTATTAGTTGAAAACATGAGAAATTCTTTTGATCTGCATGAAATTATGTGCTTTGTGTCTCCCTACCAGCTCCACATTAGGAGCTATTCTTTCCTTTTATAAGCCGTACCAAAAAAAAAAAAAAAAAAAAAACACCCACAAGATGAAGCTGTTCTAAGAGTTTTCTTTTCTATTTTTAAATCCCCGATGCAGAAGAGAAGAGAGAACACTGATAAATGTGCATGGGTAATAGCAGAGGAGATAATCTCCCAGCACGAATAAAAAGCAAAAGGAGAAACTACAATATGATTTACTTCCAGCAATCACTAGCACATTTTTACTGAACATCTATTGTATATTCAACTTGTGCCAGGCATGATGGGGGTACTGACGATGGTAGCAGAGGCTGCCGTTTATTATTCACCATGTGCCGGGCATTGTCCTGGGGGCTTTGCTCCTACATGAATTGCATTCAGTATCATGGCCACTCCGATATTGTCATTGTCGTTGTTGTTGTTATATGCTGGAGAGGAGGAGGAACTAAGTTTGAGCACTAAGAATGGATTGAATAATAACATTGAGTGCTTACTGTGCACCGGTTATCATTTTTAGCGCTTTTCCATCACGACATCATTTAATCCAGTGATTCTCAACTGGGCTTGAATTTGCCCTCAAGGAACATTTGGCAGTGTCTGGAAACATTTTTGGTTGTCGCAGCTAGAGGGGTGCTACTGGCATCTAGCAGGTAAAGGCCAGGGCACCCCCCACCAAGAACAATCCACCTCAAGATGTCACAAGTGCCAAGGTTCAGAAATACTGATTTAAGGATTAAATTTATGACTTCTCTAGCTAGTAAGCAGTGGGGCAGGCAGATGGGACTCCTGCTGTAAACTACCTCTCCAAGTGGAATCAAGCCTTGTTACAAAGGGCTGCGAAAGGCAGGCAGCAAGTTTAGATTTGATGGAGTAGGAGACAGGGAGCTAGGGGAGATCAGCAGGAAGAAGGATGACACGAAGAAACCCAGTTAAGGGGAGACGAACCATTAGAGACGATGGACTCTGAAAAACAAACTGAGGGTTCTAGAGGGGAGGGGGGTGGGGGGATGGGTTAGCCTGGTGATGGGTATTGAGGAGGGCACGTTCTGTGTGGAGCACTGGGTGTTATGCCCAAACAATGAATCATGGAACACTACATCAAAAACTAATGATGTAATGTATGGTGATTAACATAACAATAAAAATTATTAAAAAAAAAAAGAAACCCAGTTAAGAAGGACCTGCCCCCCCACGTGACAGAGGGGTAGTTTGGAAAGGAGACAGGCTGCAGTGAGGAAGGTCAGGTACAAGTTGGAAGCAGTAGTCCAGGTCACTGGGCCCTGGGTTTCCTGTAGCAGCCACGGAGAGGACCTGCTCGGCGGGCGCACGTGCGTGCAGGGACGTTCCCATGAGCACGTGAACACGCACACAGCCCACGGGGCCTTGGGACCTTTGTGCCTGGAGACTAAAGGAAGTAGTGAAAGAAGGCCAATTCCAAGGTGTTTGGGGCCTAGGTACACTGGGAAAGTGGAGGTGCCTCGGGGAGGGGACACCAGTTTTCAGGCTGAATTAAATATCGAAAAGGTTGATTTTAAAATGATGCCGAAGGGTGACATGGGGCAAATCTGACAAGTTTTCTAGTTTAGGCAGCCTTCCGTCCCAGCGGAAACAGTAGTATGAGCCCCTCCTGCCTAGCAAGGTGGTTAGGGAGATCAAATGAGAAAAAAGTTGTGAATTCATTTTTACCACATAAAACATGGCTTAAGTGTGAGGGCCTGTTGCTATCAGTGGGACAGGAAATGGAGGTTTGGCTTCCTCATCATAGCAAGGCTGATTAAAATCTGAAGCATGAATGAATTCTCCAAGGAGAAAGTTTAAAGGCAGGACAGAAGGCCTAGAAAGCCTACTGTCAGAGGAAAGAGAGGGACCAGTGAAGGAGACCAACCAATGTAGTTCCCTTTATCTCCCGGAAATGGAGACAGTTGGCAGTACCTTTCAGTCAAGGATTCAAATGCACATTATAAACTGCTTATTTCAGCTGCTTTATTATGACTACTTTATTCCAAAAGGCATTTGCACACTGGGATGTCTGGGTGGCTCAGTTGGTTAAGCGTCTGCCTTCGGCTCAGGTCATGATCCCAGGGTCCTGGGATCGAGTCTCACATCAGGCTCCTCGCTCAGCGGGGAGCCTCCTTCTCCCTCTGCCTTCTCTGTCTCTCTGATAAATAAATAAAATCTTTTTTTAAAAAGAGTTTTTTTTTTTTTAAAGGCATATGCACATCCATCCCACTGCTGACCTCACTCTTCTCTCTCTCCAACAGATTGACTTTGTGGCCCATGATGACATTCCCTACTCTTCTGCTGGTTCTGATGATGTTTACAAGCATATAAAGGAAGCAGGTGAGTTCCCCTGTGCTCACCTGTCCACTGCATTATGACCCTCAGGTTTAATAAGAGACCTCTGCCCTAGTCTTGTAGCATATACATGGAAGGCACTGGCATTTCAGACGTCTGCCAAATAGCCTCTACAAGCTTCTGTTGACATGTGCTAAGGCTCAGTCATAGGAAAGACACCACTTAGGTATTTATAGAAGAGTTAACTCCTACACCAAAGCACTCTGCCATACCACAGGTATACCAGCTTCTAGTGTGTGGCTCAATTTTAGGGCTCATCAGACTAAAATCATAGGACCCTATTATTTAAAGGGCAATCATTTTCCTCATTCACATTTAGGTCCTCAGAATGAAATTATGTTATACTTCCACGAAAGTTCCTTCCAGAAGCCAGATAACGGGGTAATTAACAATCTGGACTCCTTGTCTCCAAATTCCTGCCATCTGTCATCCTGTCACATGATAGTTACAGCCTCAGGTACCACATGCAAAGGCAAAAAAAAAAAAAAAAAGGTAAATATTTGGGAAATCAGGTAAAATATTTCCTTCCCCAAACTGTTAAGCACTGTCATGGAGGGAAGATGTGCCTGAGCTTTGGAAGTTGTCCCAGCTGTCACTAAGCATTTCTTTGAAGGTTAGAGACTAGTCTGGCCCAGGGAGTTATTGGGGGGCTGGAGAGAGGCGGGTGTCCTTCCATTGCAGACTGCCTGCGGTTCATTCCTTTGCCAAGTTCTCTGTTCCTATTCCTTTGCGGCTGAGGACTTGAGGGAAATCACTGTTGGGCATCGGAACAGATCTGTGGTTTCTAGCCTCAGGGGGATTCTTGAGGTTCCTTTATAACGTTTGCCTTCCTGCCCTGATGTACCCTTAACTCCTTGTACCCTTGCCCCCTCCCCTGCATCCTGAGGAAAAGGGGTAGGTTTTCTGTCCCAGGCTGACTTTTTTTTTTTTTTAAAGATTTTATTCATTTATTTGACAGAGAGAGAGAGCTCAAGTCGGCAGAGTGACAGGCAGAGGCAGAGGGAGAAGCAGGCTCCCCGCCGAGCAAGGAGCCCGATGCGGGGCTCGATCCCAGGACCCCGGGATCATGACCCGAGCCGAAGGCAGACGCTCAACGACTGAGCCCCCCAGGCGCCCCCCAGGCCGACTTCTTTACCTGAATCCACCTCCTCCCTTCCTTGAAGCCTGTCTGCTTTATTCTTCCTCTGTGTGCAAGGTTCTCACACTCCAGCAGTTTCTTCTCAGCTTACTATTATTTGAGAGTCTACAAAAACAAAACAAAATCCTTCTTCTGCCCTCCCTCTCCCTTCTGCAGTCTCATCCTTGTTGTGGCCTCCCTTGCCGGCACCTCGCAGGCTCACCGCCCTGTCATTCCTCACCTATCTGTGCTCTGACTTCTGTCCCATCCTCCCTCCGTTCCCTGATGACCTTCGGACCACCCAATCCAGTGGCCTCTTTGCTGTCCTCGTCTGGACAGAACAACCCTGCTGACCACTCTCCTCTCCTATGTGCTTTTGTCTTCTACTTTCTGGGACACTTCTGGGACCTTCTCTTTCCCTTCGGTCTCTCTCACCACTCCTGGGTTTTGTGATTGGGTCTTTGTCCCTTGGCCCTGCACAGCCTCTCAGTCTTGCTAGTCTGGTCTCTGCATCGCCTTGCTCAGGCCCTAAACTCCAGACACATGGAGTCCATCCTGGTGCCCAGACGCACCCCCACTTAGCGCCTCGGCTCCAGCTCTTCTCTGGGCTGGACATGCCCTTCCTCCGAGCTTCCACACCTATTCCATGCCCAGTTGAGGAGCTAGCCCCTGACATGCCCTCTCTCCCGGGGGCATAATTCAGCACTACCCTCCCCCAACCCTCCTCAGATACTCTTTGCAAATGGATCTTATTTTCAGCTCCCTTTTGATGGCATCCTGATTGTGTGTGTGTGTGTGTGTGTGTGTGTGTGTGTGTGTGTGTGTGTGTATCCCTAGCTAGAATGAAGTGCCATGGTCTCCGCCATGTCTCATCCATCTTCACATCCCCAGCATAGTCCTGGTGCATGTGTAGAGCTCATTCAGTGCTGGCTAATCAAGAGGGTGCTTTTAATGGAGTATGATGGGGAGTCAGCTTAGGATGGAGGTCTTTTGTCTGCAAGGGCTCTTCCCACTATGCAGGGAGTAGAGCTGCTTACCTAGATAATTTGGGCACACACTCTGTCTTGTAGAGTTTTACAAATTATTTAGATTAAGGGGCATTTTGGGGGTAATTATATCAACCTTTGCATCTAATCTGTTTGCTTTTCGTTGGTGTCATGGCCCCTGAGTCCTTCACCCCTTTATTAAAGGGAGTTGTTGGCTACCTGCACTAAATTACTCCAAGCCACCATAGCCTCAGAAATTCTCAGGGAAAGATAAAAGCGTTTGCCATTTGACTTGTTTCAAAAGTGGCTGTGATCTGAATGAAAGATCTTTAAAATTATATCTGTGAATTTGCATTTCTCTCGCTTTGTCTTACAAAAGGCAAGAGAATATAAATCACAAATTATAGGTGCTTTGGGGCCAGATGTATAATGGGAAAACAGTCTCTGCTATACACTCACTACCCAACACTTGTTATTTCCCTGAGCTGAGGTTTTCAATGTCACAGGGTTTCCTGTAATCACCTAAGAATTAAAATAGTCATTGCTAGGATTTTTTAAATACTCAGCCTCCCCAGATTCTGTCCATTTGGATTATTTAAAAAGACAGATGGGGCAAAGGTAATTACTTCTATCTTCTTAAAGGGTCACATGGTTTTCCTGACCCTAAAAATGGAGGTATCCAAGATGGAGGGAGGCGGCATAGTAGCCTGAATTCCTTAGGCTCTCCGTCCACCCTCCTTCATCAGACTACCTTCCATAAACCTCCCATAAGTCTATTGCTGCCTGAGAATCTTGGGCAAGGAAAATTTGAGGAAAGGATGGGCTGGAATTGGTATTTTAGCTGGAAGGCAGGTGCACAAGTAGATTTTTAATGGCTTGGTTGGTTTTCTGCTCTTTTGCTTTCTATCATATGCCTCTCCGATAGGCACTGTAGATGCATCCATGCATACCTTCCTCCAGCCATTAAACCGTTGCCTGGCACGTCCAGACACTCTAGTCTTCTGAGTTACCATCGGCTTTACTGAGAGAGCTCAAGAAGCCAAATACACCCGTCATACTGGAGCTGCCCCCATCAGAGTCGTCTTCTCCTGTTTCTGGGACCACTGGAAACCACCCCCCCCCGCAATGTGGCTGGTCCCACCATCCCTCCCCTTCAACCTGCTGCCACCACAGCCTTTCCCCAGTACTTATGGACCTTTAGACTCTTAAGGGAGGATGGGTTCCTGAGGGTCACAAACCCAGGCTCCTAGGCCCTCCGTGGCATCACCTCCAGCTCCTGGTAGAACTGGTACTTGAACATCCCCTGTGATGGGGGAGCTCCTACCTCCCAAGGCGGCACATTTCCAATCTTTGGATGGTGTTGCCCCTCACTGGTGAACCCATGAGTTGCCTGAGTGTGTTCAACAAGCCAGGAACTGTTGGAGGGAAGATGGGATGCAACTGTGAATAAGACAGCCCTCACCCAGTGGAGAGAGCGGAGACAGACATAAGTAGTTACATCACAATATTTTTTTTAAGATTTTATTTATTTGACAGAGAGAGACACAGCGAGAGAGGGAACACAAGCAGGGGGAGTGGGAGAGGGAGAAGCAGGCTTCCGGGTGAGCAGGGAGCCCGATGCGGAACTTGATCCCAGGACCCTGGGATCATGACCTGAGCTGAAGGCAGCTGCTTAACGACTGAGCCACCCAGGCGCCCAGTTACATCACAGTATTGTAAGCCTCTGGAGGGGTATGTTCAATAGGCCGGGGAGGCCTGTCCAAAGGTGGGAGTGTATGAAGAAGTACGGCGTGTTTGGAGAAAACCAACATTCATCTAGTATAGGGTGTGGAGAGATGAGAGCAGAGATGGAGACTGGCAGAATGGGGTCGTTTAGACTGAAGTCTCTATGTCACATGAAGCCAGATGCCACTCAGTGTCTGGGAAGTGCCATGAGCAGGTCTCTTATGGGGGAAGGGTCAATTGGGTAGGCAGCCAGGAGTCATTTCTGTAGCTGAACTGACTTAGGAGCCCCCATTTCCATAGATGAACAGGAAAAACCATGCCTAAAGTTTACAGTAATTCAGACCCTTCTAGGTTTGCCCTGGGACTTATGTAGAGTCAACTCTTAGCCTTTTTCTTCTGGGGTGATCTACAATTCTAGGGCCTCTGTATTGGCCCGGCATGGGGTGAGGGACTGGTTCTTGCTGATCTTTCATTGTGTGATATCAAACCTGCTCTGCCCTCATCTGTGGCTTTCAGGCCCCTGTCATAGCCTCCTGATGCTTCTCGACACATCCCTCCCTCCCCTCCCCTCCGGCCCCCTCTTGCCACAGCCTCTGCTGCAAGATCCCTTCCCTCTGCTACCAGCGTCCCACCCAGTGGTCATGCTGATTCCAAATCTCCACTACCTCCAGTGTCCCCCCAGAGGGCCCCTGAGAACTTTAAAAATGTCCTCCATAATCTACTGGAGCGCTGTCGGGGGAGTCATGTCAGTCCTGGAGGTAAACAGGGTATGAGCCCCTGTGCTCTGCCCCTCCCCATTTGAGAGAGAGAGAGAGAGAGAGAGAGAGAGAGAGAGAGAATCTTAAGCAGGCTCCATACCCAGTGCGGAGCCTGATGCGGGGCTCAATCCCACGACCCTGAGATCATGACCTGAGCTGAAATCAAGAGTCGGACGCCTAATCAACTGAACCCCCCAGGCACCCCCCTCTGTGCTCTGGGCTTTCTAATGGGATCTCTTACCTGTCCCTGCCCCTGGGCTGTGACTCTGAGTCTGGGCAAAGGATAGGTCCTGCTCACATTCTCTCACTTGTGCGGTGCCCCTCATTCCTCTCTGGATTCTTTCCCCTCAGTGCAAGGAGGGGTTTTTCTTCCGCCTGGAGGGCAGGAAGCTGCCACTTGGGTAATTTCATGTTTTCCCCACCCCAAGGCTTACAGGAAAATATTCTATACTCTGAGTCCACTCAGCCTCTGGTTCTTCATAATTAAAGGGACACTTCTGGGATTTAGAAAACCCTTTTTGTAGTCCTCAAAGCATGGCTCTTTCAAGTGAAAGCCTTAGCTTTGATAACTATTCTTTCTGAAATCAGCCTTCAAAAGAGCCAGTTTTAGAAGTCAAAAGCTGAATGTAGTGTCCTGTATTCTCAGCTACATTTACTTTCCCCTGAGGTGATGGAGGTCTCCACATCAGTGGGAATGGGGCCTCAGGACAGACATCATCCCCAGAAATGAAAACGACATTGGATAATATTTCAGAAAAGTATTTTGTTATCCATAATATACTTAGTGTCCCTGATGGTGTTTTTGTTGGTTCAAACCCCTTCGGGGCAGCTGGGGAAGCTCCATGCTACCCCCAGCAGGGCTGGTGGTCAGCTCTATACCATGTTCTCAAAAAGGCCTCCCTCCCTCGGTGGTCGGGAGCACTGGGTGAGAACGGAAGGCCCGGCATTCTCAGATCCCAGTCTTGTCTGTAAGGGGCTCCAGGAAAGGAAACCCCACAGCTGGAAACCTTCAGACTTGCAAGACTGCTGAGGAACATGGCAGGAGTAGGAGGGGAGAAGGAAGGGAGATGGTTTATGGCATGGAGTGATGGTTACCTTTCTAAGTCTTTTAAGATCTGAGCTGTGAGCCGGCTGTTCCTTCCCTAAAACTGCCGTGAAGGACCTGGTATAGACCAGTGCTTGTCAGATGTAAATGGGACTGTGGACCCCTACGTGATCTTGCTTTCCTTCTCTTTCCCTTCCTCTCCCGTCCCCTCCACTCCTGTACAGTTAGCATGCAGTTAGTTCAATAGTTTCAGATGTACAATGCAGTGATTCAACAGTTCTATCCATGACTCAGGGCTCATCACAATAAGTGTGCTCTTAATCCCCATCACCTGTTTCCCCCACCCCCCCCACCCACCTCCCCTCTGGTAGCCATCTAACTGTTCCCTATAGTTAAGTCTATTTCTTGGTTTGTCTTTTTTTCTTTGTTCATTTGTTTGTTAAATTCCACATATGAATGAAATCATATGGTATTTGTCTTTCTCTGACTTATTTCACCTGGCATAATACCCTCTAGATCCTTCCATGTTGTTGCAAATGGCAAGATTTCATTCTTTTTTATGGAAGAGTAATATTCCATTGTACATATGTACCACATCTTCATCCGTTCACCTATCAGTGGACACTTGGGCTGCTTCCGTATCTTGGCTATTGTAAACAATGCTGCAGTAAACATCGGGGTGCATATATCTTTCTTAATTTTTTGTATTCTTTGGGTAAACACCCAGTAATACTATTACTGGATCCTCTGGTAATTCTATTTTTAACTTTTTGAGGAACCTCCATAGTCTTTTCCACAGTGGCTGTACCAGTTTGCTTTCCTACCAAGAGTATACGAGGGTTCCTTTTTCTCCACATCCTCGCCTCGACACCTGCTGTTTATTCTGTCTTCGATTGTATCCATTCTGACAGGGTGAGCTGATATCTCAGTGTAGTTGTGATTGGCATTTCCCTGATGACAAGTGATGTTGAACATCTTTTCATGTGTCTTTCGGTCATCTGTATGTCATCTTCATGTCTTCTGCCCATTTTTAATTGGATTGATTTTTTGGTGTTGGTGTTTGTTTTTTGGTGTTGTATAAGTGCTTTATGTATTTTGGATACTAACCCCTTATGGGATATGTCATTTGCATATATCTGCTCCCATTCAGTAGGTTGTCTGTCTTTTTGTTTTGTTGGTTGTTTCCTTCACCGTCAGAAGCTTTTTATTTTGATGTAGTTCCAATAGTTTATTTTTGCTTTTGTTTTCCTTGCCTGCAGGATCTTTTTAAATGCAGATTTGGGTTCATTAGGTCTGGTGGGACCTAAGATCCCCATTTCTTTTTTTTTAATATTTATTTATTTGACAGAGAGAGAATGAGAGAGGGAACACAAGCAGGGGGAACAGCAGGCAGAGGCAGAGGGAGAGGGAGAAGCAGGCTCCCTGCTGAGCAAGGAGCCCGATATGGGACTTGATCCCGGGACCCTGGGACCATGACCTGAGACAAAGGCAGACACTTAACCGACTGAGCCACGCAGGCGCCCCTAAGATCCCATTTCTAGCTCCTCGGTTGGTAGGTCCTGCAAGTCCACAGAGCTCACTTAGAGTAGCAAGAATCTAGACCAGGTATCTGGTTCACCCAGGGTGAATGGAATCAGCGTTCCCTAGGGGGACAGTTTCTCAGCTACCTTGTCAAGTAAAAGCATGCATTTGGTGGTGGTTTTATTTCTGGGCGAGTAGCCTCTAGTGAGCTAAGAAAAAGTTGCTTTCCCGATTTTAAGGTATAGGAACAGGTCCAATATTTTCCTAACTCAAAGTGATCCAGCACCCTATTGTTGCATAACAAATTACTCCCACATTTAGTGGCTTAAAAGAGCCACTTTATTTTGCTCATGTTTTTGTAGGGCAGGATTTCAGCAAAGGCTTGGCTGGGCGGTTCTTGCTAGGGGTCTCTCAAATGGCTGTACTCAGCTGTTGACTGGGGCTGCCATCATCTGAAGCCCCAGTTGGGCTGGGGGTCCCAGATGGTGCCCTGGCATCTGGCTTGCAGTGGGAGCTCAGCGTGGGGCTGGGGGGAAGACGACACTGCAGCGCCTACCTGTGGCCTCTCCTTGTTGCATGGGCTTCTGAAAGCGTGGCAGCTGCATTACAGGAGTGTGCGTCCTAGGAGGAGGCATTGGAGAGTTAGCAATCTTGACAGAAGCCTCAAGGCTTTTTGCGCCCTAGCCTTGGAAGTGCCGCAGTGTCACTAATACCACATTCTCTTAGTTATGAGCAAGTCATCCCAGGGGACGGGGATTGTGCCCATCTTCAATCGGCCCTGACTCGATCTTCAGATTGAACAGTCTGGTGGTGTTCTCTTTGCCCTGGCAGCACAGGTGGAAGACCACGTGTGACTCTTCATCCACGCAGGTCCCTTGATCTGCTCTGCTGATGGCTCAGCAAGGGAGAGCCACGGCAGAGAAGGCCAGGGCATTCATCCTGAGAGAAAGATGCTCAGAAATGGCCTAAGCACACGCACTGGGCTTTTGCACTCTAATTCAGGTCTCTTTTAAAAGTCAAAAGTCACTTTAAACGAAGCCAGAGATATCGAGGGCATGAATCAAACTTCACAGCGTGCTCTGCTTTGCTTGTCAGAGTACATGTCAAAACCGTCCAGCAAAGCTGGACGAAAGGACGGTGCACAAATGAAGCAGACGGTTGGGCCCCGGTCCTCATCTTCCTGCCAGTACGGCCCTACTACCGCCGAGGCTCCTTCATTAACATGTGCTTGGCTGTGGCTTAAAATAGCTCCAGAAGCAAACACTGCAATTCGGAAAAGCATGACAAAAAGGTTCTCTGAGTGCGCTCATTACTGAATATTTTTAGCAGAGCACTAATTAGGACTTGGAGGAAGCCGGGTGCCTCATTATGTCAGCAGAGGGCTTGGCTTCTTTCAGAGACCTACCTCCCCACCAGCAAAGCAAGTTTGTCCCCGTCTGCAACTTCCAGTCACTCAGCCACGGAGACCTCACTCTGCGGCTTCACAGAAAGGGTGAGCTCATGTCACCAGTGCCTAAGTGACTTGCTGAAATCTGCTAGTAGCTGGAGGATCTTCTGGACGTTTCACCAGGCAGTAGGGGTGTGGGAAAAGTACCTGCCTACTGAACGAGGGGACACAGTGCTCACTAGAAAGCTCCCTGCTGCCCCCACCGAGGTGAGGATGTTGTCTCAGCCCTCCGGCTTGGGACCACTCAGCGTTCCCCCAACCCCCAGAGCCCCCTGCCCAGCTGGCTCGGTTGGGTGCGGTCTAGGTACAGGTGTTGGGATGTTCACACCCTCTGCCTTCGCTTTGGTCTTCTGTGTTCGGGTCCATATTCTCAGAAGGTGATAGGAGTAGTTTCGGACCTAGTGGTAAACGCCAGCTCTGTGCTCCGAGCCACAGAACATTCGAAAGCGGATGCTTTGTCTCACACACGGGCAGTGGCAACCTGCTGCTGCAACCTACATGTGCAGCAGACACCGGGGGCCCGCTCAGGGCGCCACCCCAGAGGGGGCTGCAACACAGACAAGTCCACCGAGGGCTAACGAATTACAACTGGATTGGGAAAGGCACTTAGAGTCAGTAGTCCTCTTACAGTGCCCGCTTGCCACCCGGGGCTGAGAATTTAAAGGAGAATAATGCAGGAGCAGTTCCTTCCCTCATGCAGCTTATTGTCAAGTGGGGAGGGCAGGTACTGAAGAAGCTGTTTTATAAAGACCTTGGAATAGTTGAAGGAAAAGAGCAGTGGACCATGGGAGGGAATAAGAAGCCAGAAGAGCTGGCCCAGGGATTGAGAGATTTCTTTGAGGAAGTGACGCTAAAGGTGAAACCCAATGAATGACCAAGAGTTAGCCAGGTAGAGAGTGTGTTTGTGGCACAGGGAGGGGACGGGGCCTGCCCTCTCAGGACGCTGAAGACCAGTGTGGTGGGGCTCAGGCAGGCTCAGTTTGTTGCCCAGCTCCAGAGAATCCAATGAGAATGGGGCCCCTTACAGTGGTGGAGCCCAGGGGCCTTGGCTTAGGCAGTGAGGTTGGGGAGCAGGTCTGCGATGAGACTGGAGAGCGTGCAGGGAAGGGGTAAAGCAAGCCACCACAGAGCCCAGGTATGGATTTGGATCTGAATCCTGAGGACCGTAGAAAGCCAGTGAAAGATGTTGGGCAGCCCTCTGATTTCTGTTTTGAAAGACTGCTCTGTGGCTCCTGCTATGTGTAGACCAGGGCTGAGGGAATAAAAATCAACATGGCCGGAGACTGGTTTTGAGGCTCTTGATATAATCCTTGAACTAGATGGTGTTCGATGGCTTTAGGTGGAGGATGGAGAAAAGCAGGTGAATCGGGGAGCCTTTTAGGAAGTAGACTGGTGAGTGGAAGGAGATTGATTGGACATGGGGAGTGACGGAGAAGGGAGTGGCACAGATGAGCCCAAGGTCATCTTGTCCGGTCACCTCATTTCTCAGTGTTGGACACTGAGGTTAAGTAACTTGACTTCTGAGGTGTGAGTCTTGCCCAAGTCTCCAAACTGAGAACCCAGCACCCTTGTCCCTAGGCCCTGTCTGTCATGCCATCCCACCCCTGATATCTCTGAATGGCCATAATCATGCTGGGTAGAAAGACCTCACTTGCCAACATGTCGTTTCAGTTGACGACAGGTGTAAGCATTAACCACACCCTTGCCTTGATAACACGTGTGACCTCTTGTGGCCCCCTATCAGTGCGCCCAAATGCAGCTTTGAGGATGCTAAGGAAGGTCTGTTAGAACTTGGCATCCTCTGTGCTTATTTTTACTCAGTCGCACGTGTTCTAGATGAAAGGGTCCTGAGTGATGAAACCACCATCCCAGAGTAGACTTTTGTGAGGGAGATAAAATAATCTAGCATCCCAAAGGCATGTCTTCAAATGGGAGATGACGAGATAGTACCTTTTGCGTCTTTTTCCTCAACCGAATGTGATGCAGATTTCCTTAGGGAAGCAGAGGACTTGCCTGCCACGCTGGTGACTCTCTAGTCACTTACTCATTTAATTTGCATTTATCGAGCCCCTTCCATGTGCCAGAAAAAGGCACTGAGCTGGGGGCTGGCCGTTGAGGCATGATCTCTACTTTGAAAATGTTCCCTTTTGACAAGGAGACAGGTATTTAAAATGCGTTTGTTAATGGAAGACGCGTTTGTGTCCTCGAGGCTGTGGCTTCTGCTTGGTGATGTCAGGAAGGACTTGCCAGGAACAACACCTTGAAGCTGGGCCCTGCAGGAGGAGGGGGAAGGCTGCAGCTGGTCTAGGCAGGGAAGGGGGATCCGAGGCAGAAAAGAAGGCCGTGGCCCGAACGAATGCCAGGAGCGCCCAGGGCCCAGGGCCAGGGCGGCGGGCAGGCAGGAAGTGCACGGAGCTGAGCCCGGCCCAGCCAGCTGGCGTCACATGCAGAAGCCGCACTCGCACACCCGGGAGCTGCCACTCTGTCCTGGAAACGAGAGCTCTTGCAGAAAATGGGGCAGCTGAGACCATCTCACTTTTTTTCCTCTTTATCTCCTCTTTACTCTTTGAACAGGAATGTTTGTTCCAACTCAGAGAACGGAAGGCATCTCAACATCAGACATCATCACCAGAATCGTCCGTGACTATGATGTTTATGCCCGACGCAACCTCCAGAGAGGGTACACCGCCAAGGAGCTAAATGTCAGCTTTATAAATGTAAGTGTACCCCCCCCGCCCCGTGTCCTCCGACGACCACCACACACGCCAGCACTGCCACCGTTTGTTGAGTGCTTGCTGTATGCCTCACAGTGTTCTTTTGTTTTAATTTAAATTCCAGCACCACGCAGTCCACAAAATGACCCAGTGATGTATTAGCCCCATTTTACAGATGGAGAAACCAGTGTCCAAAGGGCTAACATAAGTCGACCAAAGCCTCTGGTAGTGAGCTCCACGTTTTATAAAGGAGCTGCCTCCCTTCCTCTTGCTCCAACCTCCGTCTTCGAGAGTTCTCAGACTTAACTGAAGGGTGTTTGGGAGATCTGCCGTCCTGAAAGGCAAGCATCGTCTTCTGCTCAAAGGGAAGGAAGGCAGGCAGAGGCAATGAAAAGCTAAACCCAGAGAAAATGAGTTTTAAATTTTTTTGTTTTATTAAGGCCTTACAGATGCTCATTAGAAACCTTAAGAGCCATTTCTTTTTATTGTCCAGAGAGATTACAGCTGCTTAAATAAAGCCTAAAGTCTTTGGCTTCCTTTTGCATTCGTGCCGTATTGTTCCCACAGACCTGCTGTTAGTTTAATAATAGAGCAACTGTTAAAACAATCTTTAAAACAAGCAAAACAGGCTGTTACAAAGCTAAGAGGGCAGTTCACCTCCAGTCCACCAGCCAGAGGTGATGTTAGCGCATCTGGACAACTGTATTTGCCTGGACTCCGAGGAGGTGACAAAGTTGATTAAAACAGGAACCCTTCATCCATACAGAATTTCAGTCCCCTCCAGTAGGTTTTCAAAGAGTGATTTTTCTACAAAACTAGATGCTTATGTGCAGCCATAACTATCCAGCAGCTTAACCACATCGATCCTCGGTGCCTTCTAGATGATGAGGGGTTTATTAATTGTCCACCAGTGGTTATTCCGTGGCTTCACACAAGTCGGGCAACAGAACAGAAAATGTTGGGGTTCAAGTGGCACCAGAACAAGTGGCTGAAAAGAATTCCATCAAAGTGATTATTTGGTATCTTATAGAGAATAAAGCCCTGGTTATTTCAATAATTTAAACTGTCTGTTCTTTTAAATTGAATCCAGTCAGCCATCCAAGCATGTTAAACCATTTCCAAAAGTTATCGCTCATTCTCTCCTAACGGCCTTTAGCTAAGCCGCTTAGCTCAAGAAACCGTGTAGTCAACACGGACATGCTCGCTGCCTTTCCGTGCCAACAGGCTGGCTGCCACTCACAGACAGGGTCGAATGTGCTGGACGGGCACATCGATGAAGCACAGGGCCTCAGAGGAGGCAGGGATTTGCCAGTGGCCAGTCACCCAGTCCAAGTCCCGCCGCTTAGACACAGGTGACACTGTGCTCAGAGGGGGCCTGGCCGAGGCCCCTCAGGCAGAGTGGAGGTGGCGGCCGGTCGCTCTGGCCCGGGCTGGCCCTGACAGCGGCACGTTACCCGGAGCTCACACCCCACCCTGAGGCTGCAGTCCAGTTTGGAAGGTCTGAATCTGGGAATCCTGCCCCAGTTTTGCAATATTTCAGGTGTCTCAAGAAAATTCTGAGATAGGAACTTCAGTCCCGTATACTGAAGAAGAAAACCTTATTGCCCTGTGAGGAGAAAATATATCATGACTTCATGGAGGGGAAGACCCTCCATGTCACGTACTTTTCGTGGTTTGATAGCACTCTCATCGGGTAACACGAGGAAAGGCTTACGCTGCTTCATCAGAATCAAACAGCCAACACACACTGCGCTTTTACTTTTAAAATGCCAGGCTTTGTGCCAAGCACTTCACGTGCGTAATCTGACCTAATTGTTACAGCAACTTGATGGGGTAGGGATGGTAATTATCCCCATTTTACAGAGGAAGAAACTGAAGTTTAGAGATGGCCCGTGACTTGCCCAACATACAAGGCCTTCCACGCACACGGAAATAGCACTGCTGCATAAGGGCTATAAGAAGGGCAAAAATCTCAGTCCAGAGAAGCTATCAGGACAAAAGCTGTCTTCATCACCAAGGAAATGGATGCAGTTCAGTTAGCTTAATGGAAAATATCATTGCAATGAAAATTACAGTGTCACACATGGCTTTTAAGGCCCAGCCAGTGGCCGATTTCAACCAGTACTGGCTTTAACAGTGTCCCAGTAAAACCGAGAACTTGGGTGGCTTCTGAGTGACCATTCTATGGACAATCCATACTTTTGTCTAAATCCCAGGAGAATTGGGGGGGGGTGTTTGTCCAATAGCTACCTGTAATAAACAGTAAATATGTATTTTTGGTTCTTATATAAGTGACTTCAACTCTGATGTTTACAAAAAAGAATATTAAAATCACTTGTATTTCATTTTACATATCCAAGTAGACTCATGACAAACGACTTCTCTTACAAGAGATGTGCCTCCCGTCAATCTAGCCCTTGGAAATAGCAACATCCTGACTCTTCAGGTTAAGAACAAACACAAGTTGAAATAAAGTGACCATTAGTGTGAATGACTGGTCTCTCTCATGCCCTCTGGGATAAATCTCTTTTTTCTCTTTTCATTTTTGACCAGGAAAAGAAGTACCGCTTCCAAAACCAGGTAGACAAGATGAAGGAAAAGGTCAAGAATGTCGAGGAGAGATCAAAGGAATTTGTCAACAGAGTGGAAGAAAAGAGTCATGATCTAATTCAGAAGTGGGAAGAGAAGTCGAGGGAATTCATTGGCAACTTCCTAGAGCTGTTTGGGCCTGATGGCGCATGGGTATGTAATTATTTCACTTGGCCCTGCAGTGATGGACGTTTTTGCTTTCTCTTCATTTTCATGGCTCCACTCAAGGGTGTCCCTTATCTCAGTCCAACATGGGCATCAGCCTGAGTAGCTTCAAGTCCACGTCATTTATTTAGTTTCGGCTTTATCCCTCAATAAGGCACCCGATAGCACCCAGAGCCAGTTCTGCTGTTTCTATTTCTTGTCCAGACCTTGAAGCCATTTGGTAAATGTTGAATGTCTGTTACTGCAGAGGTTGGTTCTTTAGCTCATCGTAGTCTTTCAGTTGGAAATGAGGCAAAGCTTTTCGGGTGAGAGTCAAGTGGGTCAGTGGTGTCATGGCATTTGTGTTGTGAGATAAAGCTAATGGGCTCTTGGATCCACCAGGGGAGAAGAGGGCAACAGAAACCCAGCTGCCTTGGCCAGCTTTTTGGTCAGGAACCTTCCTCTTCCATTGCATGTAAGAGAGAGAGAAAGAAGAGGTAGGATTTTGCCCTGCATCTGTGGCTGTCATGCCCCGATTTTCCCGTTTTTCCATGGTATATAGGTGTTGGGATAAAGTATGCAAGTCTTAGGGAACTGAGACCATGATCTAAATCTTAGAGAAAGTGTAGAGGGTCTCTTCTAAATTCTATAGACAATTCTGAGTGGAAGCTATGAAAAGAGAAAAGAAATTTCTGGAAACCACCTCATACTCCATTGGTATTTCTATTGTGCATGTACTTCGAGAGTAAAGAAGCAGTATTGTCAAAGCATTAATGAGGGTTCTATCAAAGAGATCTTTTAAAGCTAGCCTTCCTTTTTAAAACCAAACGAAGCGATTCCATTTGATTTCCTTGATTTTAAGTAGCCTAGATTTTCTATTATGACATGAGAAGTCTCTAACAAAATCCACTTCGGCTTAATTATTTTATTGATGGGTTGTCACTGCTGCCTCTGCTCATTTGAGCTGGTTCATTATAGGATTATCTAAAAGTAAAACACTCAATTAGTAATAGAAAAAGAACAATGTTTGAGAAGTTGGAAGAGATGCTTTGCTTCAAGTCTAGTGGCCTCTAAATGATTATAGAGGTGGGTGTTGTAGGCCAATCAGGTCCTACTGGCTGAGTCTGAGAGGGGTAGAGGGTTTGCAAGGGGCTGCTTGAGCTTTCAATGACTTTTAGAAAGAGCTAGCGATAGTGGAGGAGCCAAGTGCTGGGTTCCTTTTCACTCTCCATGTGGGCCTGTTCAAGTTTTCGGCTCAAATCAGTTTAATTCACGGGCCATTTATTCATGTGCTTGTATTTGCACAGTGCTAGGAAGAACGTGAAGAGAAGGTGCAGAACTTGGTCTCTGGGCTTCCATGGCATCTATAACAAAGTGTAGAATTTCCCGTTAGTGTGTACTTTAATAGTTCACATTTTCACAACCTATGTTCAGGGGCTGGACAAACAGCTAGTGGGTTTTTTTTTTTTTTTTTAAATGAAACCATGTGGGTATTCACTTCCTTATAGGGATTCAGAAATGTGTCTCTGCAGAGAAATGTGTCTCTGGTATTGTAACTCAAGGGGGTGGATATTTTCTCCACTTGGAGTGAGCATAGGCAGGGAAGGAAGAGAATGTCTATGATTTATAGATTTTAGTTGTTTCAGGCTCCCAGTGAAGGTGAAATAGTAGCTGGAATTGTTCTAGAGGAGTCTGGTGACAGCTAGCTGCGGTGATTTTTAAGAAATGAAACCCAGTTTCGAGTCTGGAGGTTTTTCTTTTTAAAACTTGCTATTAGTGTCAAAACTGTTATTAACATTAATTTACCATATCAGCCAGACTTAGACATTGCTTTTTTTCTGTTGACATTAAAAGTACAGGAATAGTTACAAGGATGTTAAACGCCAAGATAAGTAATTTGCTTTTCATGAATATGCTATTATTATAATAATTCTTTATTTGTGGATTTGGGACTAGAACTCATTTCTTAAAATAGAGGATCTGCATTACCTGCAAATACAGTACTGTTACAAATTACCTCAACTTGGAGAAGTACAAAATAGAAGGACTTAAAGTACAGAACTTGGTATGACAGAACTGGTATGCGGCTCTGTATGTAGCTTTTTATAGTGGGTATTCCATAAATGTGTCTGGATCGGATAGATTCATGGGTGCGGGAGAGAGACCTATTCACAGAACCTTCTAGCGTCTGCAATGATGAGGTTTAACCCTCTGAATTTAGCTCTATATCATATATTTAGTTTGATACAGATATATACCTTTAGCCTTTTATTGCTTATGGTGCTTGGTTCAACTTGGGCGTGGATCAAATTCAGTTGGCAGAATGGGTTTGCTGGGCCTTCCACAACATTCTAAAATTTCTTTCCAGGAGGGCATGACCTCCAGGTTGCCATGTGCACACCACTGGCCACTGTTACTCCCTGCCACCTCCTCCAGCCTGACCTTTCTGCTGCCCACCTGGACGCAGCAGTTGTGTTTGCTCCCTACGGTAGAGTCTTACCTTCTCCCCCAAGGGACCTCATGCTTGCTATGAAGAACTGTGATCAAAAATCCACACCCTTCCATTCCAGCAGAGTGCGAAGTGGTGCTGATGACCATGCTGTTACAGTTTAGAAGTTGTATGTCAGGTTAAAACTTTTCCAAAGCCTTTTTATATCTACTTTACCCATTTTAACCAAACAATGAAAGGAGTATTGTAGCTGTGTTCTAGATAAAGTAACAAAGGCCTAGGAAAACTATGAACTTTTGGAGTTTGGAGGTACTGGGATGGAGCCTGGGCCCAAGCCTCTTTCTCCTGACCAGCACTGTATCACCCACCATCGGACTGTCCCTTGGAGGCACTTTCCTTCACCCTGCTTGGGTTAGGGTATGGAATTGTGGAGAAACAGATGTACCAAAACTGCTCTAAGGCTCTGTGACAAAGCCCGTTGCCAAAATGCCACTTCAGGCTGGCTCATCTAGATTCAGGACAGGTAGTGTCAGCTTGCCTCTTAAGCAAGCAGAAATCATGGTATCCCTGGTGATATTATCTATTGGCGAGTAACAAATTACCCCAAATTAGTGACTTAAAAACAAATATTACTTCACACAGTTTCTGCAAATCAGGAAGCAGCTTAGCTGAGTGGTTATCATTCAGGGTCTCTCATGATGTTGCAGTCGAGAGGTCAGCTGGGGCTGGAGGATCCTCTTCCACATCTTGTGACTGGGAACGAGGTACCCCAATTCCTCCCTGCGTTGGGCCTTTGCACAGGCTGCCCGAGTGTCTTCATGACAAAGAATCTGGCTTCCCCCTGAATAAGTGATAGAGTATTCAAGAGAAAAGCTATAGTCTTTTAAGACTAATACCTGAAGTGACAA
Source organism: Eumetopias jubatus (assembly GCF_037043125.1). Classification (NCBI taxonomy): domain Eukaryota; kingdom Metazoa; phylum Chordata; class Mammalia; order Carnivora; family Otariidae; genus Eumetopias; species Eumetopias jubatus. The sequence goes on from NW_028274817.1 coordinate 106,927,804, forward strand.
TCCCTTTATGCCATATTGTAGTGGTCACACAGACAATTGGTGGATATAGTGGGAAGATACCACACAAGGATGTGGATAAATCCAGGAGGTGGGGCCTTGGGGGGGGGCATCATTGCTATAAGAGAGGATATATTCCCAGGTATTCAGTCTGATGGGATTATCAGAGCTTAAAAGGTTGGTTTTTCATTTTCCCACCTATAGCTTTACTTATTTAACTACTTGATCCATTTTTTTTTTTTTGTGCTTGATTCTTGTGACTAGTCTTCACTCACACTCAGAAGACAGCCTGTAACCCAACCACAGCTTCCAAGGGAAGCCTTCCCCACAGAGACTTAGTATTACCTCTCTTTGTCTTTCAGAGACAAACCCTCCAGCCTATCCTCAAGGGAGAGGCTTTAAAGGAGCTGAATTCTGAAGCTCTGTTGCCATGTTGGAGGCAATGCTATTCATTTCCAAGGGATTCAGGTTCAGGGAGCCAGGATCATGGGATGCTAAATCAGCTTTTGGGGTTTGCTTTTGGGGTAGGGCCTTCCTAGTGAAACTTGGTTATTTTTGTTCGAAGTGTCAGACACATTCTTTTTAAACATTGTGCCCTAGCCACATAGGCTACATTTTAAAAACATTTAGTATCATTTTTAATGATCTGCCGCTGTAGTCCTTTTTTTCTTTAAGATTTTATTTATTTATTTGACAGAGAGAGACACAGCGAGAGAGGGAACACAAGCAGGGGGAGTGGGAGAGAGAGAAGCAGGCTTCCCGCTGAGCAGGGAGCCCGACGCGGGGCTCGATCCCAGGACCCTGGGATCATGACCTGAGCCGAAGGCAGCCACTTAACGACTGAGCCACCCAGGCGCCCCTGCCGTCCTTAATTGACTTTGAACCATAGACTTGTTTCCCATTTGAAATGAAAATGCATTCATTGTTTTACAACATGAACATAGACCTTTTCCTGGAGCACCAAGAGAGAATAACCTTGGGTCAGGTCCAAGTTTTTAGTTCATCCCGGACCACAAACACCCCCGGCCCCAATCCAGTCAGTTGGGTGGATGCGTATGCAAACAAAACAGGCATTTGCATCTAATACAGGAGATACCGTTTTTAAAAAAGCTTGATGATGTGTTTTTCAAAAATAACAGATTTACATGATGTGAGGTCCACTACTAATTTTTTCAAACTGTGATAAAATGTACCTAACAAAATTAGCATTTTAGCCATTTTAAGCGTACCATTCAGTGGCGTTAAATATATTCATAGTTGTGCAACCATCACCACTATCCATTTCCAGAACTTCTGCATCATCCCGTATTGCAATTCTGTACTTATTATATAATCTGCCCCCACCCAGTCCCTGGGAATCCCCCTTCTAACTTTCTGTATCTGTGAGCTTGACTACTTACTCTAGTGGAGTCCTACAGTGTTTTGTCCTTTTATCTGGCTAATTTCATTTAACATAATGTCTTCAAGGTTGAACCAATATTGTAGCATGTATCAGAATTTCATTCCTCTTTAAAGCTGAATAATACCTCTTTGTGAAAGAATTTTATTTGCTTATCTTAAATCACTGGCCTGAGAGGCAGGCATCTAAATGAACACACAGCTTAGGAGCCTGCTGGGCTAGTCTCTAGGGACAGAGGCTGGCAGATGCCATCTTTCACTTCTCCTTTACCTCACTCCAGCTTACTGGCATTTCCCAGAAAGGAGCTTGTACCCTCCTTTGGTACCCCCGTCTTGTAGCCACCAAGGGGATACCTTGAGATCTCCTGGATCTGGTAGCCAGTGCGACTTCCGCTCCAGGGTCCCTTAAGACTGACCAACTGAGAAAGTATTCTCAACCATCTACCACCCCCAGGGCATAGCAAGAGATTAGAGACCCATCTTTCTTTGAAATAAATCTTTTAGCTTATCTTCATAGCTGTGGCTGGAGGGGCAGGCTTCTAATTAAACATCCATCTAAGGGCCGACCATAATTCTCTCCAGAGACCTTGGAGGGCTGGTGCTAACTTCACACTTTATTCCACTCACCAGAGCACCAGTAGCTCCTGGAGAGGAGATTGCACATGTGTCTGGTGTCCTGGTCTTTGGGGCCGCCACCCTACGGACACTCATTGATCTCCTACCTCTCTCTGGTGGCTAGCCACCACCCCCAGGGCACTGCCCAGACAGTAGGCTGAGTTACACCCCCAGTCTTTCTACGAAAGAGCCCTATTCATTTATCCAAGAGCTGGGGCCTAAGCAAGCCTTTTGGTTTGGCACAGATCTAGGGACCTAATAAGGACTGGCGCCATTGGTCATCATCTTTGCATTCACCCTCTGTCTTGCTCCAGGTCACCAATATCTACTAGAAAGGAACTTGTACACAGGTGAGGTGTCCTGATTTTTAACAACCGCCATGGACAAGCACCTCTAGATGACTGGACTCTGGTGCTCAGCAGGACTTAGCTTGCAGTGTATACAGAGGCGTGCCTCATTCTGTTGCGCTCTACTTTATATTATTTGCAGATAGTGTGTTTTCTACAAATTGAAGGATTGAGGCAACCATGCACTGAGCTCATCTATTGGCACCATTTTTCCAACAGCATTTGCTTATTTCATGTCTGTGTCACATGTTGGTAATTCATGCAATATTTTTTATATTTGTTAAAGTGACCAGTGGTCTTTGATGTTACTATTGTAATTGTGTTGGGACACCATGAATCGTGTGCAGATAATACAGCGACCTTAATTGATAAATGTCTGTATTCTGGCTGCTCCAGTGACCAGTTTTTTCCTCATCTCTCTCCCCTTCCTTGGGCTACTTATTCTCTGAGACACAACAATACTGAAATGAGACCAGCTGATAACCTTACAGTGGCCTCTCAGTTTTTAAGCGAAAGGAAGAGTCACAGGTCTCTCACTTTAAATCTAAGGCTAGAAATGCTTAAATTTAGTGAGGAAGGTATGTTGAAAGCTCGGCCACTCGTACCCAAAGGAAAAGTTCTTGAAGGAAATTTAAAGTGTTACTCAAGTGAACACAGAAACAATAAGGAAGCAGAACAGCCTTCTTGCTGATACGCAGAAAGTTTTAGTGGTCTGGATAGAAGACCGGACAACCAGCCACCACATTCCCTTAGGCCAAAGCCTAATCCGGAGCAAGGCCCTACCTCTCTTCTGTTCTGTGAAGGCTGAGAGAGGTGAGGAGGCTACAGGAGAGAAAATCTGAAGCCATCACAGGTTGGTTCATGAGGTTTAAGGCAAGAAAACATAATAATAGTATAAGGTGAAGCAGCAAGTGCTGATGCAGAAGCTGCAGCCAGTTATTCTGAAGCTTTAGCTCTGGAAATGCATGAAGGCGGCTACGCTAAACAGATACGCAACGTAGACGAAACAGCCATCTATTAGAAGTGGCTACGTAGGACTTTCATAGCTAGAGAGGGGAGCTGAAATTCTGGCTTCAAAGCTTTAAAATAGAGGCTGACTCTCTGCTTAGGGGCTAACCTAGCTGAGGACTTTAAGTTAAAGCCACGGCTCATTTTCCATTTCAAAAATCCTTGAGCCCTTAAGAATTATGCTATATCGACTCTGCTTGTGCTCTATAAACGGAACAAAGCATGGATGACAGCACATCTGTTTACTACATGGTTTACTGAATACTGTAAGCCCACAGAAAAAAAGATCGCTTTAAAAATACTACTGCACATTGACAACGTACCTGGTCACCCAAGGGCTCTGGTGGAGATGTGAAATGAGATTAATGTTGCTTTCCTGCCTGCTCACACAATATCCCTTCTTCAGCCCATGGATCAAGAAATCACTTTGACTTTCAAACCTTATGATTTAAGAAACCCATTTCCTAAGGCTCTAGCTGCCAGAGCTAGTGATTCTCCTGATGGAGCCAGGCAAAGTCAACTGAAAACCTTCTGGAAAGGATTTAACATCTTAGTTGCCATTAAGGACATTTGTGATTCATTGGAAGAAGTAAAAATATCAACATTCATAGGAGTGTGGAAAAAGTGGATTCTAACCATCACAGATGATCTTGAGGGGTTTTGGATGCCAGGGGAGGAATAGACTGCAGATGTGGTGGAAAGAGCAAGAGAATAATTAGAAATAGAGCCTGGAGATGGGAATGAACTGCTACAATCTCCTGACAAAACTTTAAGAAGCAACTGCTCATCTGTTACAGATGAGCAAAGAAAGCAGTTTCTTGAGATGGAATCTACTCCTGGTGAAGATGCTGTGAAGACTGAAGTGACGACAAACCATCAAGAATATTACATCAACTTAGTTGAGCCAACAGTAGCGGGGTTTGAGAGGATTGACTCCAATTTGGGAAGAAGTTCTACCGTGTATAAAATGCTGTCAGACAGCATCGCATGCTACAGAGAAATGGTTGCTGAAAGGACAGTTGAGATGGGACTTCATTGCTGTCTTAAGAAATCGCCACAGCCACCCTAGCCTTCTACCACCACCCTGATCAGTAGGCAACCATCAACACTGAGGCAAGACCCTCCACCAAGAAGGAGATCATGACTTGCTGAAAGCTCAGAAAATGGAGTGCCTATTTTAACAACAAAGTATTTTTAAATTAAGACTTCTATACTGTTTTTTAGACATAATGCAATTTCAAATTTAATAAACTACAGTATAATGTAAACGTAACTTTTGCATGCACAAGGAAACCAAAAAATTATTTTGGCTTGCTTCATTATTCACTTTATTGTGGTGATCTGGAACCGAACCCACATTATCGCTGAAATACACCTATATCTGCATATTTTAAAAGCTGGTGCCTGAGGGTCTGGCTTCCAATCAGCTGAATCTAGGTGCTCACTGAGATCCTCCCTTTGGGGACACTGACAGGCCTTGGTACACCCTCCACTACTGGGATCCACTAAAAATAAAATACACTATTTGGACAATCATAAAGGTTTGAGAGATAACCCAAGAGCTGTGGGAAGGTTGAATGGTAACTTTCATCTCCGCCATGAGGTTTCTCCTTCCGCATGGGTGGAGGTGGCTGTTATATCTAATGCACAGAAACCAACACAGAGTATCAAGGAAACTTGAGGAATATGCTCAAAATTAAAAAGAAAACCTAGAGAAAGTCCTTAATGAGACAGAGATAACTGATTTACTTAATAAAGAGTTCAAAATATGGCCATAAAGATGCTCACTGAACTTGGGAGAAGAATGGATGAACACAGTGAGAACTTGAACAAAGAGAAAATATAATCAAGTATCAAACATGCTGAGCAAACTGGACAGCTAATGGATGCAAAAGAATGAAACTGGACCACCTTCTAATACCATACATAAAAATGAACTCAAAATGGATTAAAGACTTCAATGTGAGACTTGATACCATAAAAGTCCTTGAAGAGAACATAGTCATTTCTTTGACATTAGCCATAACATCATGGGACAACATCAAAATTAAAAGCTTTTGCATGGAAAGAGAGACCATCAACAAAACAAAAGGGCAACCTACTGAATTGAAGTAGATATTTGGAAAGGATATGTAAAAAAATGTATACAACTTATACAACTTACCACCAAAAAAACCAATCCAATAAAAAAAAATGAGCAGATGACCTGAACAGACATTTTTCCAAAGAAAAATACATGTGGCCAACAGACACATGAAAAAATATGCAACCTCACTCACCCTCAAGAAACTGCAAATCAGAGCCAATGTGACCTATCATCACCTCACAGTCAGAATGGCAGTTATCAAAACCACAAGAAATAACAAGTGTTGCCTAGGATGTGGAGAAAAGGAAACACTTGTACGTTGTTGGTGGGAATGTAAATTGGTACAGCCACTATGAAAAACAGTGTGGAGGTTCCTCAAAAAATTAAAAACAGCAATACTACTATACAACCCAGTAATTCCATGTCTGAGTATTTAACCAAAGAAAACAAAAACACTCATGTGAAATGTTATGCACCCTATGTTTATTGCATTTATAGTCAAGAAATGGATCCAACCTAAGTGTTCACTGATACACAAATGGATAACTGTGTGCTGTGCATAAAGATATGTATACACACAAATATGTACACACACACAATGGAATATTGTTCAGCCATAAAGAATGAAATCTTGCCCTTTGCATCAACATGGATGGACCTAGAGGGTATTATGCTAAATGAAATAAGTCAGACAAAAAAGACAAATACTATATGATTTCACTTTTATGTGGAATCTAAAAACCAAAATGAAAAAAAACCCTCATAAATACAGAGAAGAAACTGGTGGTTGCTGGGAGCAGGGTGGATGAATTATGTGACGGGAATAAAGAGGTACAAACTTCCAGTTATAAATTAGGTGACAGGGATAAAAAGTACAGTATAGAGAATATAGTCAATAGTATTGCAATAACTTTGCATGGTGACAGATGGTGCCTACACTTATCATGGTGAGCATTTCATAATGCATATACTGGTGAATCATTGTGCTGTACACCTGAAATAAAATATTTTATGTCAACTATACTTAAAAAAAAGCTGAAGACAAATAAACGGAGAGCTACCTCTTGCTCATGGATTAGAAGAATACTGTTAAAATATCCATATTTCCCAAAGCAATCGATAGATTCAATGCAATCCTTATCAAAATTCAATGGCATTTCTTTTTTACAGAAAGAGAACCAACAATCCTAAAGCTTGTATGGAACCACAAAAGACCCCAAATGGCCAAAGCAATCTTGGGAAAGAATAACAAGGCTGGAGGCATCATGCTCCCTGATTTCAACTATATTACAAAGCTACAGTAACCAAAATAGTATGGCATTGGTATTTCATACAAATATAGATCAATGGAACAGAGTAAAGAGTCCAGAAATAAACCCACACATACATGGTTAATTCAATTACTACAATGGAGCTGAGAATATACAATGGGGAAAGGACAGTCTGTTCAGTAAATGGTGCTGGGAAAACTAGGTAGCCACATGCAGAAAGATTGAAACTGGACCACTATCTTACTTGAATGTAAGGCTTGAAACCATAAAACTCCTAGGAGAAAACAAAACTCCAAGGAGCTCTTATAAGCTCCTTGACATCTGTCTTGCCGGTTAGGTTTAGTGTGACACCTAAAGCAAAGGCACCAAATGCAAAAATAAATAAGTGGAACTACATCAAACTAAAAAGCTTCTGCACATAGGAAACCATTAACAAAATGAAAAGGTATGCTACTGAATGGGAACAAATATTTGCAAATCATATGTGATAAGGGGTTAATCAAAATAAGATGTCATACAACTCAACAGTACAAAAAGAAACAATGTGATTTAAAAATGGGCACGGGATCTGAAAAGACATATTTCCAAAGACGACATACAGATGGCCAACAGGACCTGAAAATATGTTCAACATCACTAATTACTAGGGAAATGCAAATCAACACCACAAGCAGCTAGCACCTCACACCTGTTAGAATGGCTATTATCAAAGCGACAAATTAACAAGTGGTGATCAGGATATGGAGAAAAGGGAACACTTGTACATTGTTAGTGGGAATGTAAATTGGTACAGCCACTATGGAGACTCCTCAGAAAGTTAAAAATAGAACTACCATATGGTCCAGCAAATACACTTCTGGATATTTATCTGAAGGATATGAAAACACTAATTTGAAAAGATCTATATATCACCATATTCACTGCAGCATTATTTACAATATCCAAAACATGGAAGCAACCTAAGTATCCATCAATGTATAAATGGATAATGAAAATGTATATAGACACCATGGAATATTATTCAGAAAAGAAGGAAATCTTGCCATTTGCAACAAATTGTTGGACCATGAGGGCATTATGCAAATTAGAGAAAGACAAATACTGTGTGATCTCATTTGTGGAATCTAAAACAAACAAGCAAAAAAAACCCAGTGCTCGTCAATACAGAGAACAAATTGGTGGTTGTCAGAGGCAGGGGGTGGGTGCAGGCAAAATGGGTTAAGGGGGTCAAAAGGTACAAACTTGGACAACCCTCTCGGGTCCCCTCCCTCTTCGGGAGCTTTGTACTATCACTCAATAAACCTTTCTTTGCTGCCCACCAAAAAAAAAAAAAAAAAAAGGTACAAACTTAACAATTATAAAATACATCATGGGCATGTAGTGTACAGCATGGTGACTGCAGTTAATAATCCTCTATTAAGTATTGGAAGATTGCTAAGGGAGTAGCTCTTTAAAAGTTCTCATCACAAGAAAAAAAATGTATATATGGTGATGGATGCTAACTAGACTAACTGGTGATCATTTCACAATATGTACAAATAGTGAATCATCCTGTTGTACCCCTGAAACTAATGTCTGTTATACCTCAATAAAAAAATAAACATGAGCATAGATACCCCCTGCCCCCTTATTTACTGCTATAACCTCAGGGCTTATATTTATGCCTGAACCATAAATAGTGTGCTGTCAGTAAATGTTTATTGAAGGAATGAGTGGTCAACTTTCAGATTCTCCATGCCAAGAAAACCCTCCATAATATTTTATGATACACAAAATGTTTTTTTTTCAACATCCATCTTGGAAATACTCCATGCAAGTTGAGAAAAAGTAATCTACATCAGATTGCATGTATACATACACATATACATATATACATGTACACACACATATGTATATATATAATGGGATATTATTTATATATACCACATTTTGTTTATTGATTCATGCATTAATGGACATTTGGACTGTTTCCATCTTTTGGCTATTATGAATAATGCTGCTATCAACATTGCTATACAAATATCTGTTTAATTTCCTGCTTTCATTTCTTTTGGTTATATACCCAGAAGTGGAATTTCTAAATAATATGGTAATTCTATTTTTAAATGTTTTTAGAAACTTACATACTGTTTTTCACACTGACTGCACCATTTTACATTCCAGTGCAATGCACAAGCGTTCTGATTTCTCCACAGTCTCTCCAGTGCTTGTTACACCGTGTGTGTGTGTAAAGAGAATATTTATATATAATATATAATTATATAAATAATATATATATAATCATCCTAATATGGCATGCTGATGTTTAAGACTGTTTTGATTTTACAAAGCGTAAAATTCAGTTTGTGGATCTTAATTAATTTCCTACTTCAAGCTTTTTGACAGTTGGTTTCAAAAATTTGTCTTCCAACAAATGCACAAGTAAATGAGTCAACAGAAAAGCTTCTTACTATTAAAGTGGCTAATTACAGAGAGTTGGTCAGGAGCAGGACTCACCTCCTAGCTGAGTGCCTTCGCCAAGTTCCTTTCCCTCAGCTAGCTTGTAGGGTTGTTGGGTGGAGGACATTGTCACACTCTAAAGCCCTTTAACAGCACCTAGGCATATGTCAGGCATTGTGTGTAAGGGTTAGTTTGCGTTGTTTATTGATTTGGCTGAAACAAATGCTCTTTGAATTCCACAGTGCTTACCAGAAGTCCAAACCAGATGTAACTAGGATATTTTTCATTTCTTTTTGTGGCAGTAAAGCTGGAATCTCTCTGAAATCCTGAAACCTTGGAAGGCATTTGTCATGACATTTACTGTCTCAGTAGATGTGAAGAACTTCTTAAAAAGGAGAAGTTTGTAGGAAGAGAAATAGAAAATTAGTTTTAATGGGACAGGAGTAAATGGGATTATTTTCTTGGGAGAACACTTTATAAATGAAAGTATCTTAATACAGTTACAGGTGTAATTTAAATACCTTTTCTTTATGAAAATGCCATGCCATGGTCTTATTTTTGTATTCCTAAAGTGCTTTTCTTACCAGGAAGCTCATTACAAACTGTCTACTGACCTGATCCAATTTAACTCCTTTGCAGAAGAATCATCCTTCATAATGTACCAGAAACAGATCACAGAGCTATCAAACTGAGACCTAGAGTTGTTTTGCACAGATATTACATTATATGAAGTGTGACACCATTGTTTATCATTAAGGATTCAAATTATTGCATTACCTTAGGCATATTATTCTCAGTTATGAGCTTGAGTCAAACTACAGTAGACAAGCTGTAGATTACTTACAAAGTGAGCTTCTAATGGAAATGCTGACAATCCATTAACAGCAAGAGAGCTAATGGCTGCCACTAAAAATATACTTAAATATTATAGTAATAAAAATACTTATTTTCAAATGACTTCTAGAAGCTCAAGGATTCTTTTAATGTTGCTATTAATAATAGGCCACCCTATCCTTTTGGCATTTGATTTTGTCTCATAAATGGGCTTCCTCTAAGGTAATGATGTTGTACTACTGCACTTTTTTTCTGCTAGATTTTGAGGGGGTTGGATGTCTTTTGGCAGAATTATCAATGCCTTTAATGGAAAGTGAATAATTGGTAGGTTCTTAGAATTGTGGAATTTTAAATCTGCAAATGTTCTTAGTGATCAGCAAGTCATCTCAATTATATATGCTAGAGGAAACTTGAGATCCTAAAAAGTAATGGACTAGAGCTTATAAAGGTTGGGGGAGGGATTGATGAAGTGCCTGAGGCCCTACCGTTCTGTGTCATTAATGCAGGGCCCGTTGTCTCCTCTCCTTGCCTCAGTCGTCTGTCTTATGGTGATAGAAGTAATGCATGTTCATTACAGAACTGTTAGAAAGTAAGGAAAATGGGATGTCTGGGTGGCTCAGTTGGTTAAGCGTCTGCCTTCGGCTCAGGTCATGATCCCAGGGTTCTGGGATCGAGCCCCATATCGGGCTCCTTGCTCCATGGGGAACCTGCTTCTCTCTCTGCCTGCCATTCCCCCTGCTTATGCACGCACTCTCTCTGACAAATAAATAAATAATAAATAAATCTTAAAAAAAAAAAAAAAGAAAGAAAAGAAAACAAGAACAGACTAAAATTCACCTGCAGTGCAACTGTACAGATTAGTCACTGGGATCTCCCATCTTTTCACCATCTGCATGTGTATGTTTCCTTTTACAAAATGGGATCACGCAGGATATACGGCTCCCAAATCATTTTTGCCATGCAGTAGCTCACGAACATTCTCACACTATTATATTCTTTAAGGACTGGATTTTTATCAGCTGCCTAATGTATCACCTCAGAGTTGTACAAGATTTCTCTCACCTATTTCAGGGGTTGGCAGTTTTGTCTGTGATGACCCTGCAATGAATATCCGTGTACCCAATGAGTATTTATTTACGGCTCAGATGATCTCCTCAGGAAACAAAAGTTTTTACACCTATTGCCCGGTTAC